>NC_047658.1:5232552-5542552 GCF_011762505.2 Arvicanthis niloticus
CTTCCTCTTCTTCCTCATCCTCTTTCTCCTCCCCCTTTTCCTCTTCCTCCTTTTCCTCCTCCTCCCCTCTATCTCCTCCTCCTCCTCCTCCTCCTCCTCCTCCTCCTCCTCCTCCTCCTCCTCCTCTTTCTCCTCCTCCTTTTCCTCCTCCTCCTCTTCTTCCTCCTCCTTTTCCTCCTCTTCTTCGAAACAGTGTTTCTCTGTGTAGCCCTGGCTGTTCTGGAACTTACTCTGTAGATTAGGCTGGTCTCAAACTCACAGAGATTCGCCTGCCTCTGCTTCCTGATTCCTGGGATTAAAGGCGTGTGCTACCACCATGCTTGGCCTTGGATAATTTATTTTCTTTCTTTCTTTCTTTCTTTCTTTCTTTCTTTCTTTCTTTCCTTCTTTTAAATCACTAGTTCCTGCAGAGTAAAGGTTACATCTATTCATATGGTGTTCACATTATATTAGGAATCATAAGGCATCTTGATATGATCTGGCATGTAGGTGCACCCAACCTTTTTACATTGTAACATGATGTTGTCATCTAGAAAGATATGTGCAATCAAGTTGTATAACAAAAACAGAAACAGAAATGGAAGCCAAGGAGATAGCTCAGCTGGTAAAGTGCTTGCTGGGTGAGCATGTGCACCCACCCATTTCCAGCTCCAGCAGCCATGTAATATCCAACTAGGGGTATCTTGCTGATAGATGGATTTGTGTGATCCAGGATCCTCACTTGTGACTCCTTTCTCCTCTAGGTTTGTAAGTCCTTGCCATTTAGCTGTCAACCAGGGGAAGGGAGCGTGAGAACTGTGTGTGGGAGGTTCAGGACAGGCTCAGATCTGGCAGAGAACTAGAACTTGGTTACCTGACGATACCTCACTGCAGAAGAAGCTGAGGAATGCAGTGTGGCTGTTTTTGTGGACAGATGAGGAGGTGTTGTATACTGGTGTTGATTAGAAGGTTCTGCTTGACGACAGGGAAGGGGGAAAACGTATCTGAAGGGGAGAACATTGACTCAGGTCAGCTGGATTTAGTGGAACAGAAATGCATGCCCTTTCTGATTCTGTTTGAGTCCACTTACTGCTTCTGTAACAGAATAACTGAAGCTGGGGACATTTTAGAGTCAAGAGGGTTTTTTTTTTTTGGTATATGTACTGTTGGAGTGAACACGAGGACATATTTCTTCAGCTCGTAGCAGGCCTCAGAGCATAGTGCTGGTGTTTGCTAGAATTCTGGTAAGGCCTCAGTCACATGATGGTGCCATGTCAGAGCTGTCCTGACAAGGTGATTAATGGGATAAAGACCTAAAGGAAGTGAGGATGAGAAAGACTTGGACCTTTTAGGGAAACTATTCTGCGAAGGCTGAATGGCCAGTGCAAAGCCCCTGAGATGAGGACCAGAGCCGTGGCTTGTTCAGGAACTAGGCTGGAGTTGTGTGAGAAAGGAGAGGGGCAGAGGGTAGACAGAAAGGCCAAGGACTTTTCTCAAAGTCATCAAGATCATCACACTAGCAGATTGCAGGCTGTAGACTTCAACGGGTCCATCAAACATCAGATCCCACTTTTGTTTTTGAGATGGGGGTCTCATGTAGCCCATGCTAGCCTCAAACTTGCTATATAGCTTGGAATGGCTTTGAACTCCTGCTTGTACCTCCCACTTGCTGAGATTACAGACATAAGCCACCACATGATATTTACAGGTGCTGGTTTTCATCCATGAAAGATGGGCTGACACAGTCTAGCCCCAGCAGGGAAAGAAGACTGGATATACTTGTTGTAAGTTCACTCAACAAAGGCAAGAGAGACAAAGTGTGGGGGCAGGCGGGGGAGGGCTCTCTGTTGACAGTCCTACCATTAGGCCTCACTGGAACACTCCTTGAAGAGTAAATAAAAACCCCAGACAATAAGCCTTTAATCTCCAAGAGAATTTCTCTTGGAGCTAAGCCTTGAGATCAGAATATGTCCTGCAGGCTTGTCAGCACAAGGCCGGCTGGTCTTCTCCTCAGTGTTAGATTACCAGAGTCTCTCTCCATAGTCATCTCTAAATGGTTCTAAGGGCCACAACTCAGCAAAGCAAGACTTAGCACAGAGTTGTTGTAAGGACATTGCAGATTCTGACTTCATCCTCCTCATCTGTAAAATGGAGCTGTGAGTCCTTATTTCTTAAAAGATAGGAAACGGGGTATGGGTGCTTGCGGCCAAGTCTTATGACCTGAGTTCTATCACTCAGACACACATGGTAAAGGAGAGAATCTAGTCCCCTAGTTTGTTCTCTGACCTCCACCCACACACCTCAGCACACAATAAACAACTGGAATAAAAACTAAAAATTATGAAAAGATGATATGATCAAATGGCCGGAAATGGGTTCAGCGTCACCTGGTTTAGGATGAACAGTTAATAAAGGCATTTCTTTACAATGAGTAGAAGAGTCCATTTCTCTGTGTCTTTGAAGAGTCCATGCTCCTAAGATGAGACCTGTTTGTGCTTTAAATTCTTTGAAATTCAAAGCTATGGGGCTGGAGAGATGGCTCAGTGGTTAAGAGCACTGTCTGCTCTTCCAGAGGTCCTGAGTTCAATTCCAGCAACCACATGGTGGTTCACAACCATATGTAATGGGATCTGATGCTCTCTTTTGGTGTGTCTGAAGACAGTGGCAGTGTACTCATATAAATAAAATAAATAAATCTTAAAAAAAGGAAACTCATAACCCTGTTTTTCCTTAAAGGAAACCACATGGTGTAAAATCAAATAGACTGCAACTAGGGACCATATAATTGCTCACACTGGGATTATTTTGAAAGACAGATTGTTAATAATTAACACAGGGTAGGAATACAATCTAAAAAATAGAAAAAGACAGATCTAAAAGAATTATCCTTGCAATAAGGTCACTGCAGATATAGGCCAAGCAGAGAGCAGATGCTATGAACTGGGTTTACAAGTCATTCTCCATGCCAGGCTCCGTGTGCATAATTCTCACTTAGAGACTCAGTTACATAAGATGCAGGGTCAGGCTGTGTCTTCTGAACACTCCTTGGTTCACAAGCAAGGACGTGTGGTAAGCATGGCCTGGCCAGTCCACTTCAGTGGGATCTGGGTAGTTGCAGGGAGACAGAGGAAGTGACGAAAAGTCTGTAGGCAGCTTCATCTCCCTGGGCACAGAGAGATGAAGAGGATGTACCTAGTCCTACAGTGACTTGATGTGCCAGGGTGGGTTGGTACCCAGGGCAGGGGTACTCCCACTTCTCAGAGAAGAAGGGGGGTAGGAGGAGGAGCTATGTAAGGGGTGGGAACTGGGAGGTGGGGTCTGTGATCAAGATATAAAATAAATAAATTAATGGAAAAAAGAAAAAATATAAATAAAATATAAATAAAAGTAGGGTTGGTGCTGGTTCCAGGGCCAGCCTGGGCTATGGAGTGGGCCTCAGTCTCAGACAAAAATAGCTAACTGCACTAGGGATATAGCTCGGTTTTCAGCAATGCTTGTTCCTTGCTCTTGAAGCCTGGGTTCCATCTGCACACCTTTGATTCTAGAGCTTGGGAACTACAGGAAATGTGATCAGGAGTTCGAGGTCATCCTCTGTTACATAGAGGGCTTGAGGGCAAGCCTGGGTTACATGAGATGCTGTCTCAGTACTACTTCCACCCCCACCACACAAAAGAAAGTTCCCTATAACTTTAATTTTTTCAAATCTTATTTTTAATGATAGTTCTTAAATGCTTTAACCTCCCTTGTAGCCCACCACCCACCAGAGGTAGTGGAAAAGAAAGGATACAGGGGAAGTGGACCTGTTTAGAAAGGTTCTTTGGAACAACTTTCATCTGTGTTGTCTGGAAATCAGCAGTTCAGTTCACAGGTGAGCAGGCAGCTTGATCCATTCGCAAACACTTCATGGATACACCAGCAAGTCCAGTTCAGTCAGTAGAGTCGGGTTAGCAACAGCAATGGCCCAAACTAGCAGAGACAGCCAGGCCTCAGCCTCGGCTCCGGTCAGCAGGAGGGACCAACGGGAACAGTAGGAGACATTCTCAGCTGTGCCTCTCTCAGGGAAGTGAAGATCAGTGAAGATGTGAGACCCACAAAGGTTGCACAGCTAGCTGTACCAGCAAGTCAGGGTCTCTCTTTGTCACTCCACTGTGTCCTATTTCTACCCCCCAAACATCATGTGTCCTCTACATGTCTTGCTTCAGCAACATGCATCCAAACAGCCTGAGTCCACTGAGTCCCAACAAATGCAGCTCAGCTACGCAACGCAAGGAGGACCGAGACATGCGTGTTGTTAGCACAGAATCCTTCGTCGCGTGTCCTTTCACATGTTTGCTTTAGCGGAACATCCTCTCCTGTGTCTGCTTTAGTGAAATATCATTTCACAAGACTGTCTTAGCCTTTCACCTGTGTCCACTTCAGGAAAACATTCCTTCATGTGCTTGCCCCAGCAAAATACCATTCAACACAACTGACTCTCTAAAGAACCCTTAAGTTTCCACTTCAGTTCCCAAATCAAAACAAACACAAGTCAGGTACTGGGGTGTGGTAGCTCAGTGGTGCTTAGGGAATTTTTAACACCTATCACTCTAAACTAAAAAAACCAAGCATCCTATTTGGTTGAGTCTCTGCTCACCACTTCTCCATGCTTAGGTCTCTATAATCAATCCATTCTCCTTTGTCCCAGTGCTGTCAATCAGGGTGCTTACAGCCTCTGGCTCACCACCCTGCATTGGATAGAGCTGTTTATTTGGCCTGTTCCTGGTGGCCCTATCTAGGGTGAATAGATGTATGTATGTTCATGTCTCCCCAGGAAAAGTCACACAGCAGACATATATATCAGAGACAAAGAGAGACAGGGGGAGGTGAGAGAGATGGAGATGCTGGGAAAAACAGAGGAGAGAGACCGAGAGAGAGAGAGAGAGAGAGAGAGAGAGAGAGAGAGAGAGAGAGAGAGAGAGAGAGAGATTGGGTTGAGGGAAAGATCTGGCCAGCTCTAGATGAGACAATGATGAGAGAGTGTGGAGTAGGGGAACAGGTCAGAGGTGATTGCTGAGCCAGTGTTTGAGGCTGGCTTAAGTAGGACACAGCAGTGCGTACCTATAGTCTCAGCACCTTGAGGCAAGACTGTGAGTTGGAGACAAGCCTGGGCTACATAGTGAGATCTTGTCTTAAAAAAAATATCAGGCTGTCATAGTCTGTTTTATGTTGCCACCACAGACTATCACAGACTGGAAACATAACAGAAGTTGTTGGTTTTTGCTTGTTGGTGGGATGTCAAGTAGCACATGGTATGGACACTGACCTGCAAAGAAGGGCAGCAAGGCAGGCTTTCTCTTAAAAGCTCCATTGGGGTCAAGAAACTGCTCAGGTTGGAATGAAGCTGGATCCTGGAATTGGTCAGGGCTGTGGAGGGTGGAGTGGAGCAATGGGAGAACTTGGTACCTTTTAGAAGGAGATGGCACAGATGATTATGGCTGCTCACCCAGAGATGGCCTCCTGGTTATGTCCCCAAAACTCTAGTCTACCCAGTCCTAGGGACAGAGGGTATGACAGTGTGGCTATGAGGTCTGTTCTCTTGCTGGGTTCCTATAACCTTCTCCCTTTGCAACATGAGCGTCATTGTGTCTATCCAATAGTGTCAATGAAATACAGATTGCCTTGTCTTATAATGGGGCCACTAATGGCCCATAACCTCACTGGAGGTGAATGATGTACCAAATGGCCAAACACACTGATGGCTTTAGCACTATGCTGTCCTGTAGTTTCGTGATTTTGTAGTTGATGGAAGCAAGCTGTGCCTGGCTCACCAGGGTTGAGAGAGAGAGAGAGACAGAGAGAGAGAGAGAGAGAGAGAGAGAGAGAGAGAGAGAGAGAGCTAGATATAGCTGGTGCAGAGCGTGATCACAATTAAAAACTCCCAAGCCAAAGAGTAGAGAGATGGCCCATTGCTTAAAAACACTGGCTACTCTTTGCAGATGATGCTGGTTGGATTCTCAGCACCCATATGTTGGCTCATGACCCTATGTAACTCTAGTCCCATGGCGTACATTTCTTCTGGCCTCTGTGGGCACCACACACACACACACACACACACACACACACACGGAGCAGGCATTAAAAAAACAAAACAACTTCAAACTGTCCAGCTCCCTCACCCTGTCCCCAGCTCCCTCACCCCGTCCCCAGCTCCCTCAGCTTGCTGTGTCTCCCCCAGGCTACCTTTAGCTTCCCATGTCTCTGTGTTTCCCTATGTGGCACCAGGTACTCACTGAGCACCTACGAAATGCCAGGTCCCGTGCGTCCCAGCACTCATTTCTACTTCACGATGCGTCTGTACCATTAGCATTCTTCAGTTTTCCAGATGAGGAAACTTAAGGCTGAAAGTTGAGTAGGCAACTGCCCAGGTCTCTTAAGAAAAACAAAACAAACAACTGAACTGTGATGGGGACTCAGGTCTATCAGAATTGAAAAACTAGTGCTTTATTGTGACTTACAAGCATTTCTTAGAGGGAGTCACTTCAAACAGGCACAGGGGATGTAGGGATGAATTCACCAGTGGAAGATAAGCTTAGAAGCCAAATCTTAGAGCTGCTGTTGGCCTCTTTCTGTCTCAGGAACCATCTCTTTTCTTTCTTTTAAATTATTATTATTATTATTATTTAATCTTTTTTTGCAGTCTAGTTGTTATCCCCCTCCTTGTCCACCCTCTGACTGTTCCCCATTTCATACCTCCTTTTCCCCGCAACCCCTGTCTCCAAGAGGATTTCCCTAGCCCTCAACTCTTACCTCACCAGACCTCCCCACTCCCTGAGGGTTCAAGTCTCTTGGGGGTTAGGTGTATCTTCTCTCACTGGGGCCAGACCAGGCAGTCCTCTGCTGTATATGTGTCCAGGGCTTCATATCAGCTGGTGTGTGCTGCCTGGTTAGTAGCTCAGTGTCTGAGAGGTCTCGGGGGTCCAGGTTAGTTGAGACTGCTGGTCTTCCTATGGGGTTGCCCTCCTCCTCAGCTTCTTCCAGCCTTTCCCTAATTCAACCACAGGGGTCACCAGTTTTTGTCCATTGGTTGGGTGTAAGGATCGGCATTTGCCTCTTTCTGCTGCCTGTTGGGCCTCTCGGAGGGCAGGATGCTAGGCTCCTGTCTGTAAGCACACCAGAGCATCAGTAGTATCATGTCTTGGAGCCTCCCCTGGAGCTGGATCCCAATTTGGGCCTGTCACTGGACCTCTTTTCCCTCAGGAGGTCCACTTGCTCTTCTCCACTTTTGTCCCTGCAGTTCTTTTAGACAGAAACAATTCTGGGTCAGAGTTTTTGACTGTGAGATGACAACCCCATCCCTTCACTTGATGCCCTTTCTTTCTGCAGGAAGTGGGCTCTACAAGTTCCCTCTCCCCAGTGTAGGGCATTTCATCTAAGGTCCCTCTCTTTGAGACTTGAGAATCTCTCACCTTCCAGGTCTCTGGGACATTCTAGAAGGTCCCCCTACCTCCTACTTCCTGAGGCTGCCTGTTTCCATTCTTTCTGCTGGCCCTTAGGGCTTCAGTCCTGTTTCCCTCAGTACCTGATCACATTCCCTCTTTCCCCTCCCTATCTCCTCTCCCATCCAGGTCCCTCCCTCCCTCTGCCCCCCACCCCACCCTGATTGCTTTCTTCTCCCTTCCAAGTGGGATTGAGACAGTCTCACTTGGGCCCTTCGGATTGTTAACCTTCAGGAAGCCATTTCTAATTTCCACTACCAGTGTTCATTCTGGGGCTAAGAAGTCTGTTTCTTAGGAGATAGGGTCTCATTAACTCAGGCTGCCCCAGGACTCACTATGTAGCCACCATGCCTGGGCTATGCTGTGCTGGAGACGGAACTTCATGCATGCTGGGCAGTCACTCTCTCAACCGAGCGACATGCCTAGCCCAAGATATCTGTGTCTTGTCAGTAGTCCTATCTCCTTGTTGCTTATCCATCCATGGAACCCCGAGAACTTTCTCTCCTCACCCCTCACTGTCTTTTGTCTGTCTGTCTCACTTCTCTATTATCAGGTTTGTCTGTCCACATTCTGTATTATCTGGCTTTTGAAACAGACTGGGTTTGTCACCTGACTTCTAGACCACAGTGGGCTGAGAGGCAAGAAGTCAACCTTTCTGTGCTTCCCTATTTCCACCAAGATGGAGGGGGGTGGGACAACAGTAGTTTACTTATTTTTCCTCACTTAAAAGATTAGTTATTTGAGAATTCCATACAAGGTATTTTAATCATGTTCCTATCCCAGAGCCAGCTCCTCCTAGAACAGAGGTTGTCAACCTGTGGGTCACAACGTTTTTGTGTGTGTGTGTTGGTTGAATGACCCTCTCTCAGGGTCACATATCAGGTATCTGTGTATCAGGTATTTACATAAAGATTCATAACAGTAGCAAAATTACAGTTATGAAGTAGCACCAAAAAGAATTTTATGGTTTTGGGGGGGTCATCACAACATGAGGAAGGTATTAAAGGGTCCCAGCATTAGGAAGGTTGAGAAACCCTGTATTAGCAACACACTGCTCTAACCATTCCACTCTGTGC
Organism: Arvicanthis niloticus; assembly: GCF_011762505.2. Lineage (NCBI taxonomy): Eukaryota > Metazoa > Chordata > Mammalia > Rodentia > Muridae > Arvicanthis > Arvicanthis niloticus. Next base: position 5,241,083 of record NC_047658.1, read on the forward strand.
CCTCTTTTTCACTTCTTAAAAACCCTTCAAGTCCAATTTGGGCAGCACCAGTCTATTATCTGGGGAGGACTGAGTGTGTTATGCGATGTGAAAGACACCATTCTTCTTCATTATGTTCCCGGGGTTAAAATGAGAAGGTCTGAGCTGACCGGATAAGATTGTGAGTTCATAAAAGTCCAAGGTGGCATCTTGCCAAGTTCATACATGTGCAAAGGTCAGGTGAAGTCTGTTGGTCCTCTCTCATGGGGTCAGGAGAGTGTGTACTGTCTCTATCTGACCTCTCCACTTCTGTTTTAGCCATCTCTACCCAGACCAGGACTATCAGTAACGGGTCTGTTTGCTGTTGCAAGCCATTGCTTGCTTATATCCCCTTCCTTGAAAGAGCCCCTCCTCATGCCAGGCCCCTTACCAGCTGCTTAACCTCTGTGCTGTTCTAAACGAAATGCTCATATGTAGAGTGTAAAGTTACACAAAACAGAAAACTTATAATTTTGGTCTTTCTGGGCCTGAGTTACCTCACCTTAGATTATCGTTTCTAGTTCAACACAGTCACCTGAACATTTCACAATTTAATTTTTAAACAGCCCAATAATATTTCATTGTGTAAATGAAACACATTTTTATTATCCAGTCATCACTTGATGGGCATCTTGGCAAGTTCCAATTTCTGGCTGTTATGAATAGAGCACCCAGACATGGGTGAGCAAGTACCTGTGGTACATGCAGAGTCTTTCTGGTACATGCCCAAGAGGGGTGTAGCTGGAGTCTGTGGTAGCTCTATCTCCAGCTTCCTGAGGAACCACCACAGTGATTCCCACAGTGGCTAGACCAGTCTGCACTCCTATCAGCTGTGAATAAGTGGTCACTCTCTCTCTCCAGAATCCTTACCAGCATCTGCTGCCATTTGCTTTATTAATCTTGGCCATTCTGGCTGCAGTAAGATGAAGTCTCAAAGTAGTTTCTTCACCCTCTTCCTCTTCCTCCTCCCTCTTTTCTTTCTTTCTTTCTTTCTTTCTTTCTTTCTTTCTTTCTTTCTTTCTTTCTTTCTTTCTTTTTAGACAGCATTTCTCCTGGCTGTCCTGGAACTCATTCTGTAGATCAGGCTGGCCTCGAATTCAGAAATTCACCTGCCTCTGCCTCCCAAGTGCTGGGATTAAAGGCGTGCGCCACCACTGCCATTTTTTCCCCCTTTCTTTTAGAAGGGATTATCTTGAAGCAGCTGCCTTGGTTTTCTGGCTCTCACAATGTCCCTGTAATGTTCCTTAAGCCTTAAGTACAGAGGTTGTTTCTTAAGTGTATTTACTGGGGACATGTGCACCACAGTCAGTTGATCTCTGCATATGACTAGTTGTATCTTTCTGTAATGATCTCAAAGGAACTTCTTTGATGAAGGGTCAGAGATGCACTTACCCATGGAGAAGTTTGGTTTCTTTTTTCAAGGTACTTTATGTGTGAGTGTTTTGCCTGTATGTATGTCTGTACACCACTTGCACACCTGGATCCTGCAGAAGCCAGAGGAGGGTATCAGGTCTTCTGAGAGTGAAGTTACAGGCAGTTGTGAGACACCATGTTGGTTCTGGGTATCAAATTCAGGTCCTTTGGAAGATCAGCCAGTGCTCTTCACGTCTGAGCTATTTTTCCAGCCAACCCCCCCCCCGCCCCCCACTCTGCATGACATTTATAATATGCATGAAAGTAAAATGTATGAAGAGAATAGCTCAAGGGTTCAGGGTGTTCTCGTCTACTGCAGGGCTCCCATGTGTCACATGAAGTGGTATGACATCATTAAAGATGTAATCTATGAAAGATGCATACTATGAACCCTAAAGCAATAATGAAAAGGACAAACAGCTAGTAAGCCAAGTGGAGCCATAAAGGTGCCTGATAAGTTGAAGATTTATACTTTGTACCTTTATAGTAGTAACAATGACAACAGAACAGGGACCTGTGGTTAGTAGACAAGACTATAAAATGGAATCATGAAAAATACTTAAGACAAAAGAAGATAAGAAAAGAGGGAAATGAGCTGGGGAGAGAACATATGGGACAAATAAGTCACATTTAGACTTACACCCAATAATGTCTATACTCATTAGATACAAATTAAAACTACTAAGAGCAGTTCCTGTGCACATAGTTTTCGTTATAATTACACCTAGAGAGCCAGTAAGTTACACAGGGGACACGGAATGAAGGAAACACGTGGATCTGGTAGGTGGTGCCAATGTCAATGTACAGTTGACATTGCTTACTGCTTGCTAGGGTGTGTTTTTTGGAACTGTCCCTTTGGTTGTAAGATTTCTAGGGAGTCATGAACAGATGTGTATTAACCCCAGCTAGGGAAGCACAGCGACAATATTTTTAAACCTTGCAGCTTGGTGAACCAGTGAGTTTACTGGAGGTTACTTAAAGGAGCGCAAGTAATTCAAAGGCAGCTTTATCCTCACTACCCATTCCCAAACCTGCTCTGGCATAGGCAATGATTTATCAAAGCTGCATCCTTGGAACAACTTGAAGGCAGGCGGTACACTGGAGAGTCCCTCCATCCAGATGGGCAGATGCTTACTGCTTACATAACTTCAGAGAGGGCTTTGTGAGTTCTATAATTTTTTTTTTTTTTTGAGTTTTCCCAGCCTTATGCCTTTTCGTAGCTACTGTGTTTCCTTCTCTCTTCCTTCTGGGAGAGAATGTTTGAAGTCGCAGGAAATAATTACATTAACATGTCTAAAGACCCTTTTGTTTAAAGGCTTGGTCTCCAGGCTGGTGTTATGGGGCCTTTAAGAGGGGGTCTCAATGGGAAGACTCTACGGTTGTTTTCACTCTTAGGGAGTAGTGAAACCCTAGTCCCTTTCTCTTCTTTTCTGAGTGAGATGTGAGATGACTGGTTTTGATCTGCAACATGCTTTTGTTAAGATATGCTGAATGCCCTGGCATCTTCACCTCAGTGAAAGACACTGACCTGCACATATGTTAAATTGATTTTTAACAAATACAAAAACAATCTGGAGGAGAAATTACATTTCAGCAGATACTTTTGGAAGACTGGATATCCATTCACCAGAGAAGGAATGTTGATTCATGCTTGTTGCCATACGCAAACACCCACTCGAAATGCATCACAAACAGAAATGAAACTCCAAATTATGAAACTCGTAGAAGTGTCTGACATTTGTGGTTGGGTGTAGGGAAGACATTGACCACATAATTCAGGAAGATAATCGTAAATGGAACTTTATAGCTCTATAAATGACACTGTTGCTGGGTGCTATGGTATATGCCTTCAATCTGAGAAGCAGACACAGGGGAATCACCATAACTTTGGGACCAACCTGTTTTATAGTGAAAGGAAATGTCTGTTGTAATTTGAGATGCATCCTGTAATTTGAAATGTTTGCTTCCATGCCCATTTATCAACTTATCAATTATTTTAAAAAAAGGTTTATGGAAGGGGCTGTGGCTGGGTTGATAGAGTGATTGCTTAGTATTCATGAAGCTGGGATTCAATCTCCAGCACCCCATAAACTCGGTGGTGGTGCCCACTTGCCTCCTAGCATGTGGAGGTAGAGACAGGAGGATCAGTTGAGATCACTTTTGGCTACAAAACAAATTCGAGGCCAGTGTTAAAAGACCTCTCATCTCAAAAAGTAACAAAATGCAACATTGCTCATGTTGGAAAGTCTCCACCACTTCCTTGTATTATCCAAATGGCACCAAATCAGCAATAACAGAATTGCTTAGAGCAGGCTACCAACTTTTATGCTTTGGTAAATTTATACCTTCAAAACTCCTTGTTTAAAATGTGAAGTAGGTTTTTTTGTAGTTGTATTTTTTGGAGGGGGAGTGATGATGTGGCTGATCCTGTCACCTTTGTCTTTCCCCATTATCTAAGAATGGAGTGAGCAGACAATGGAGGGCAACAATAAACTTTATTTACCTCACTGGAATAAGGATGCTGACCATGAGACATGGCAGACATTGCAGCTCTGTTCTCCTGGTCTTCTGACTTTGTGAGGTCTCTAGGGCTGGAGCCAGCTGCAGAAATGAATTCTCATCTTCACCCAAGGAATGGGCAGAGATGAGCACCGCTGCCTGTGGCCACAGGTTGAGTCCAGCAGGCTGGAGTGGTGCAGTTCCAAACAAGCCCCTTTCTGAGACTGATGCCTCCTCGGGGGATTATTGACTGCAGCGCTCCTTCTCTGTAGAGTTTCTGAAAGCTCTGCCTGCAGCCAGGAGCCAGGAGCCTGCACAAGAGCCAGACTCTGGCCAGATGTGGGACTGGGAACCTTCTTTCTCTGACAATTTGAAGATTTTATTGTTCCAGAGCATGTACAACCCAAATTTATAGGACCACCTGGAGGCTCTGATTGGCTGAATGCATACATATGCAAATAAGGTGAAATGGAACCAATCAAAGAACAGTTGTCAAATCTGGTGGGAGACAGGGGAACTAGTTCACAATCAGGTCTGTACTTAACCCTCCTTTGCAGTGGTAGAGAAGTTGACACTTTACTGTCCGAAGGGCTTCTGTCAGTTCTGGCTCACCTTTCCGGGGGAGCTGACTGGGGTGGGGGCTCTTCATGCACTCCAGCCTTCTGGTTGCTGCTGTCACTGTGGTCTCACACTCGGCTGTCCACCATCACCTGCCACCTTCTGCTTCCCCACTTACTTGACTGTCCATCATTGCCTACCACCTTCTGCCTTCCCGCTCAATTCACAAGGCAACACTGCCAGTCAGTTGCATTCTGCCTGGGTTTGTGTTTCTCTCCCAGTCACCTCATTTGACAGTTTGGGTTGTTCACAGCAGCTTGTCAAATGACAATCCAGAGTAACTGGAAGTCCTACCTCATTTTTCTTCCACAATGCCTTAGGTTCAGGGATTTGAGTTGTTGTTTGCAGTTATTTTATTCTGTTCTCGCCAAGGTGTAGCTGTGTTGACACCTCTGACTTCAGGGCATTAAGAGCAAAATTGGAAGCTAGCAGCCACACCCTGGCAACCATCTTCTAACTTTCTATATTTCTATATTTTTATCTTATGATGCTAACTCTACAGCAAGAGAATTGGACAAACTTATACTTAAAAACCATTTTATTGAATTTTTTTCGTGAATTTCACATCATGCACCCCAATCCCACCCATCTCCATTTCTCCCTCTATCCTCGAAACCTCTACCCCCCCAAAAAAACTCAGAAAATAAAAATAAAAGATAAAAACAAACCATCTCACCTTGGAGGCTGTGGTGTGTTACAGCATGTTTCACAGTATACCCCTCTGTCCACACATCTTTACTTGCAGTGAGTCTTTGCAATAGTTATTGGTCTGTTTAGAGGCCTCTGGCTTCTGCTACTCTATCACTACTGGATCCTCACTGGGACTCTTCTCAGATATCCTGTTGTTGCCCTGTGTCGTGGACATCCTGCAGCTTTGGTTCTGCAGGACCGACCCCTTCTCATGCTCCAGCAGGTCATAGATAGGGTTGATGTTGGGGTGGGCCAACTCAAAGCCCTGGATCTGGGCCTGGGTGGTACTGAATTGGTCAGCCTGTCAACTCTCCTGTGCCCATGCAACCAGAGCTATCTCTCCTGCTTTGCCCAGGCTGGGGGGGAGGGGGCAGCTCTTCTGCCTGCAGAGGCCTGCAAGGGATAAGACCAGCTCTCCAGCTGCACTCACACCATCTGGGCCAGCTCTCGTGGGCACAGGCCACCAGGGCCAGCTCTCCAGTTTTGCCTCAGCAAAGGGTAGAGTCAGCTCACCCAAACTCCACAGCTGCTGATGCAGGGCAAGTGCTCTTGTCCTCACGTCCTCAGGGCTGGTTCTCCTGAGCCCACGCCACCAGGGCCAGCTCTACTGGGATAGCCAGACAGGGTGAGGGGTCAAGGAGGGGCCAGCTCTTCTACACTACCGTGGCGAGGAGTGGGTTCAGTTCTCTCACACCCACTTCACTAGGGACTTTTTTTTTTTTTTTTTTTTTTTTTTTTTTTTTTTTTTTTTGGACACAGAGTCTCACTACGTAGCCTTGACTGGATGGAACTCACTAGATAGACCAGGCTAGACTGCAATTTGCAGAGACCCACCTGCCCCTGCCTCCTGAATGCTGGTATTAAAGGCATGTGTTCCACCACAGGGTCACACAAGTTTATGTGTTTCATTGATGCTGTGATTTATTTCTCTAAAGCTGCCATCATGAACTCTGGCATCAAAGCTGTTAAACTCTCTGAAGTTCTGCTGTGGGTCTTTTGTTTCTGAGCTTACAAATTATTTCCTCTGTGGCCAATCTGTATACACTATTAAATGCTTACAAAATGCTTTAAAAATTTTTCTCTTTAAAAAGCTCTCTCTCTCTCTCTCTCTCTCTCTCTCTCTCTCTCTCTCTCTCTCTCTCTCATCTCCTTCCTTTCCTCCTCCCCTCTCTGTGCATGTGTGTGGTGTATGTGCCTATGCTTCTGTGTAGAGGCCAGATGATGATACTATCTTCCTCAGTTGTTTTCCACTTAATTAATTAATTAAATTAAATTGAGACAGAGTCTTTCACTTCACATCTCTTTCTTCTATAAGTTGCCTTTGTCATGATGTTTCTCCACAGAAATAGAAAATAAACTAACATACCAGGAAAATGGTCTACCATTATGGTATGTCACCAACTCTTGTAAAGTTTTAATTTTGAGATAGGGTCTTTCTAAGTTACCCAGGCAAGGGTTGATGTTTAATCTCAGCCTTCCTAATGCTGAGATGAGAAGCATGGGCTGCCCTGCCCATTCTTGGACCTCTCTTTCTTAACAGCACTTAATTTTTCTTTAATGTAGAGAGACATGGAGAGAGAGGAGGCAGTACCCTTCTTGCGATGTTCAGTCAATTCCTGTGTGGATCCAGGACACAACCTTGAAGAAGTGCACTTCAGTGACTTAGGAGGAAGCTCAGAAAACCATGAACCATGGTGACTTCAGGCACAGAATCTGTACTTTCTTGACCCTGGCACAGTGCCACCATCAACTTGACTGACACCAGGACCTTGCTCCTGCCAAGCTGTGTGATCTGGAGCTGAAATTGGGTCATCAGCCCAGGATTCCCAGTGGGAGCCATGAAGTGTATTCCTTGCAGTAACTGACAAAATCCTCACATTTTGGAGAGGTATATTGCTGTCACCTATTGATAGACAGAAGTACAGAGAGGTTAAGAGCCTTATCTAAGGCCACACAGTGGATTAGAATTACATTGTACACATGATAGCTGCTTTCCATATGTGACCATCAAGCACTTGAACTGTCCCAGATGTGGTAGCACACATCTGTAACCCCAGCAGTGGGGAGGCAAGAGGAGAACATTATAAGGTCAAAGCCAGCCTAGGATATATAGGGGGACCTTGTCTAAGACAAACAAATGAAGAGCCCCGCCAATGCATTGAAAATGTTTGGTGGTTTGAACCTATTTACTTCAGAAGTTGAGGCAAGTTGACCACAAGTTAAAGGCCAGTCAGAGCTGTAAACGGAGACCTAAAACAGATAGCTGGATATGGTAGCACAGACCTGTAAACCTTATATTTGGGAGGTTGAGGCAGAAGAACCAGGGGTTCAAAGCCAGCCTGGGAAGCACAGTGAGATTCTTTCCCCTAAATTCCTGCTACAAAGCAATTGAGAAGGATTGATTTTCTCTTAGTTTCATTGCAGGGGAGGTGTGACATTTGGGGCTTTGGTCTAGATGTGTGAGCTTGTGGTTGTTCCTGTATATTTCAGATGGAAGGAGTAGGAGGAAGAGGAGGGGGAGGTAGTGGAGTTGTGACTCATTAGGTTGGCTCCAACAGTCTACTTTCTTGCAAGCTTTACCCCTAAGTGTCCTGCCACCTCCCCAAATAGTATCAGTTAGGCACAAAGTGTTGAAACATGAACTTTGAGACAGATTTCACATTCAAAATAGAACACATTACAAATGGATCAGTGTTATTACTGTAGTGGTGGGCTGGTTAAGAACATTCAATTCCCCTTTTAGCTTTCTATTTCCTTTTAGCAAGAGGGAAAGTCAGAGAGCTTCATGTGCTATGAACACAATCGAGAGGATGAAGGGAACCATTTGTTATAAGACACAATGGTCAGACACTGTCTTAGCTAGGCTCTCTATTTCTGTGATAAAACATGACAGAAAGCAACTTGGGAAGGAAAGGATTTATCTTGCTTGCATTTTACAGTTTGTTATCCAGGGAAGTCAGGGCAAAAACACAAGTCAGGAACCTGGAGGCAGGAGGTGATGCAGAGGCTATGGAGGGGTGCTTCCTACTGGCTTGCTCATCATGGCTTGCTCAGCCTGATTTCTTATAGAACCCAGGACAACCTGCCCAGGGGTAAAGTTTCCCACTATGAGTTAGGCCCTCCACCATCTGATCACTAACTAAGAAAACGCTCTACAGGATTGTCTGCAATGTGATCTTAGGGATACATGTCCTCAACTGAATTTCCCTCCTCTCAAATGACTATAGCTTGTATCATGTTGACACAAAAGATAGCCAGCCCAGAGACCCAGGGGCACCAACTGCTCTTCTGTCAGGTTTCAGCCTCTCTCCACCTGACTCCTGAGCCTCACTACTCCTGAATCTCTTGCCTCTCCTTCCTTCTCCTCCCCTTTCTCCCATCTGTGGCTATCACAGGCCAGAGAGTGAAATGGGGACTCTGGAGAAATTACATCTGCAGACTTTTCAAAGACCTGGGCCAGGGAATGGACAGACAGAGACAAGCACAGGATCATGGGACACTATTCTCATCAACTCAAATGTAATCACATTTACACAGGACACAAAGAACATACAGAGAAGCCTCCATAATTTAAGATTATACATGTGGTATACACCCCAGACATGCAAGAGTAGACTAGCCAGCATATCTAGATTCAGACACAGAAATACACATCTGTATATTTATATCAGAAATGACCTTTCATGTATAAAAAGCATACAGCACACACTCATAATCCCATGCCTCAGTAAGTAAACAGACAAAACTGAGCTGACAAGTGCACACCCACCCTCATAAAACAAGAGGCATTACTCTCAGTGCCCTTTTGTCCTGTGTATCTGTTTCATGGTATCCTTGCCAACATCTATGGTGTGGATAAGAGAATAAGGAGTGAGCAGCCAAAGCAGGAAGCTGCTATGGGTGCTCACACTCTGGACAATGAGAGACAGGAGGCGGGAACATCTGAAGTTGCATAACTGAGTGGAGAGGCGGGTTCAGCATAAAAGGTCCTACTGGAGTGTGCACTGAAGTCAACATTGGTTAGACCAGGACCATGGAGCTCAGTGTCCTGCTCCTCCTCGCTCTCCTTGTGGGATTCTTGTTATTCTTAGTCAGGGGACACCCAAAGTCCCGTGGCAATTTCCCACCAGGACCCCGTCCTCTGCCCTTCTTGGGGAACCTCTTGCAGATGGACAGAGGAGGCCTCCTCAATTCCTTCATGCAGGTGAGACATGCACAGGGCCTGAGCCCTGTGGGTTTAACCCTGTGTGGAGGTCACTCAGCAGAAAGAGCAAGTGACTACTTCCAGGCTGTAGGTTCAGGTGGGAAGGCTGCTGAGGGGAGGGTGAGATGCTGACGCATGGTGGGTGATGCTCAGATGGACAGGCAAGTCTCGCTTTGTTGAAGTTGTCTGGGGCACTATGCTTGGAGTGTGAGAGGTATAAGGTATAAGGTGTTGAGGTGTAAGCGTGTAGAATTTCACTCCTTGGAGCTTGTCCATTCCAGAAGAGAAAGAAAAATATCAGAGGCATCAACATTAAGATTTGCTTCTGCCAGCAAAAGATTAATTAGCCCAGGGCAAAGGGGAAGAGAGACAGGGCAGGAGGAGGGTGGGCAGGAGTGTTTATCAGTTTATTCCAGCAGCTGGCTTGGCATTTACCTACTAGTCTCTATATTGATGCTTCACACATGGGGTTTTATGTTTCATCATCACTTGCTTACTAATAATCATCATCCGTGATCCTACCTTTCATGAGAGAGCTGAGACAGTGAGTATAAGTTCCACCCCCTCTGTCCGACACCATGGCTGTGGAGATCACACTCTTGAACCTTGTATTTGTTACACCCTGGCTTTTTAAAAGATCCCCCCCTCCCCAACACCAATGGAAAATTCAGTATGTTAATTTATTTTTTAAGATGGAGTCTCCCCGTGGGTTTTTTTTTTTTTTTTTTTTTTTTTTTTTTTAAGTTGGCTCCCAACTCATGATTCTCCTGCCTTAGCCTCTGGAATGACAAATGTGTTGCCACACCCTGCCACACGTGTTTTAAACACATACCTCCCACATGTGAGTAAAGGTCAAGCCAACACCCAATTTGATTTAGTGTAAGAAATCCATTGACAATTTAATGTACACGTATACTGGATCTCCGTCTTCTGTGACCCCTCCTTTTCCTCTCTCTCCCACAGAAACCCTTCTTTTGGCCAACACTTCCCTTCCTACCTTGATGTCCCTTTTTGTTTTTACCCACTGAGTTTAGTTAGGGTCGTTCAGGGTGGGTTGATATGTGGTTTACTTCTTGGTGCTCACTTAGTGTGAAGAGAAAGGATTGATGCCTTCTGGGCTCCAGGTTCAAGTGAGAGGGTTGGTGAGGAAAAGATGAGATGCTGACAACAGGCAGGGGCTGTTTGCTGGAACAGGAATTCAGGAGGGGCTATAACACAAAAGTAATCGACTCCCTCCCCCCAGCCAACACTGCCTACAGACCCAAAGTAAGAAGTGGTAGCATCCACAGTGCCATATCTTTCCCCTGCAGTGACTGTGATCTTTTCTCCCATTAATTAATTAATTAATTAATTAAGTCAGGGGACACCCAAAATCCCATGCCAACTTCCCACTAGTCAATTAATAAGTCAACAAATTAATTAATTAATTAATTTAGGTGTCCTTGTCCTTCTCTGAGAGGGTAGAGGCTCCCTGGGTATACAACCCACACACACATATCAATTCTATGCGGGACTAGGCACACCCTCTTCCACTGCAGCCAAACAAGATAGTTCAACTAGAAGAACATATTCCACAGATAGGCAACAGCTTTTGGGATAGCCCTAGCTCCAGTTGTTTGGGACCCACATGAAGACTGAGCTGTACCTCTGCTGCATATGTGCAGGGAGGCCTAGGTCCAGCCTGTGTATGCTTTTTGGTTTATAGTTCAGTCTTTGAGATACCCCAGGTTAGTTGACTCTGTTGATCTTTCTGTGGCGTTTCCATTCCCTTTTGGGACCCTCAATTCTTTCCCCAACTTTTCTATAAGACTCTCGAGCTCCATCCAAGTTTGGCTGTGGGTCTCTGCATCTTTTTAGTCAACTGCTGGGTGGAATCTCTCAGAGGACAGTTAAGACAGGCTCCTGCCTGCAAACATAACAGAGTATCATTAATAGTGTCAGGGATTGATGCTTGCCCCTGGGATGGGAGTCAAGTTGGGCTGGTTATTGGTAGGCCATTCTCTCAGTCTCTGCTCCATCTTAGTGACAATGGTCTTAATGTTATAAACACACAGGGCTCTTAGGGTCTAGGAGATGTGCAGTTGGCAGGAAATCAGAACTTATACCAATTCTGATGTGATGGTCTGGTTGCCTTTCTAACTATATATTTTGAGCAATAAAGACTCCCATGCTCAACTGCTTAGCAGTAATAGTAGCAGGATCAGAGAGGGGGGCTGCATCCTTGACACCCAAGAGGTGACAGTATGGTTAGAGATAGAGAATAAACACATGGAAGTTTTAGACATGTTACCTGTTCACCTGGATGATACAGAACACAGGCAAAAACAAGAGGATGTTTCCCCCTAAGATTTATTTTTATTTTATGTGCACGAGTGTTGCCTGCATGTGTACTATGTCCATTATTGGTGCTCAAAAGGAGTGCAGGAACCCTTGGAAATGAGTTACAGGTTGTGTGCACCAAGTGGGTGCGAGAAACTGAACCCAGGGCCTCTGAAAGAATAGCAAATGCTTTTAAACCTCAAGCTGTCTCTCCAGCCCCACCTTAATTGAGTTTTAAGATCATCTGAGGTTACGTAAGGGTTTATATAAGAGGTAGAATCTGATCAGATTACCACAGACTATCAGGAGTGAGAATAAATGGGGGAAAAGGAGCTGTTTCTGGGGAGTAATGAAGGTCAGATGAGGAAGGAGCGGGTCTAGGTGAACGAGAGCATGAAGTAATGGAGGAGAGGTAGATGTTGAATTTTGTGGTCATGGGGAGGAACTGGTCTGACTGAAACCAAGAATAGTAAGAAGATAAATGGTTCACCTAAACCAGCAAGATAGAGTTTTCTGGTTTCTTTGTCTGCTTTCTGTTGTTATAACTCTAAGCAAGAGGTCTTTTATAAAGTAAGGAGGTGTTTGTATTGGCTTAGAATGACGGCTCAGGAGTCAAAAATGCATGCTGTTCTTCCAGAGGATCCATATTAGTTCCCTGTGTCCGTATATGACAGTTAACCACTGCCTGTAACTTTAGATCCAGAGGATCTGACATTTACCTCTGACTTTTGGGACTACACACACACACACACACACACACACACACACACACCACATAGTTACATACATACACACACACACACACATGACAATTAAAAGCTAGGAGGTTTATTGAGCTTATAATCATGAACATGAGCAGTCTAAAATCAAGCACTCCTTTGGTCCAACCTCTGGTGAAGATCCCCTGCATGTGTCACAACATAGTGGAGAGGAGAGAAGAGAATCTGTCACATGCAGAAGGGGCTAACCATGTGGGGTAACTTTATTCTGTAATAATCAGTTCTCCAAATATCCAGCTCTCTCTGCTTGACCAGTGTTAAGATACTCTGTGGATCTGCCCTGAAGACCCAATGCCTCTCACTGGGCTCCAGCACTTGAAGGCTCAACCGTCTTTCAACACAGCCACTGTGGGGACTGAGCCCCCAGCATGTGAACCCATGGCGGACACTCAAACCATGTTTAAGGCTTGGTACATGAAATAGGCAAGAAGAAAAGAGCAGCTGGTCCAGACAGGTGGCTCTGGATGCCAAACAATGCTGATGTCTCAGGAGCCCCAGGAGAAACCAGCTTGGCTGTTTCAAGTGTGTTGTGGTTGAACCAGGAGCCTGACTCAAATACAGCTGCTAAGGGCCATGCCAGCTCCATGAGTTCTAGCTCAATTCCAAATTGCTTGTTTTCGCTCATGTGCTGATGGGCCTGGGTTTTCTGATATGCAGTCTAGAATGTTCTCTGGAAATTTTAGCTGTGGCTCAAGAAACTGAGGGCTACCATCTCAGGTGGCTGTGTTGCTGAAAGCACATTGTGGGCTTTTATTAAGTATGCATTATTGAGAATGATTTCTTAAGCATGATGAAATTCTGTTGGCCAGAAGGAGAGGAACAAGCCTATGCTCTGGCTTCCAGCCACTGCCAACATTTGCACTAAAAACATTCAACTAAAAATACTTGTCTTTCTAAGTTTTTAAGTCCTTTCAAAGCTCAAGTAGTATTTTATTAGGATTTGAGAGGAAAACACCAAGGCAGACAAGTTGTGAATCTTGGCAACTGCCAGAGGAGGAAGTCAGAAATGAGGAGGAGGGGACTCCATGCTGTTTGTAGGCTGCCACATGGTGAAAGAGTGTGTGTAAGGAAAGGAAAGCAAACACAGTGTCAAGGAAAGTAGATCCAGTATTTGGTAGAGATCCAGAAGAAAAAGATAAAAAAGAAAGAGAAGGAAGAGTGATAATTTTTCTGAAAACTTGCTGATGGAAGTTCTGTTTGTGGCTACACTGAGGGCAGGGCTTCTGAGAGAGATAAACACATGCTCTTGGCAAGGGAATAATTATTCCTTCCATCTCCTTATGGTTTGGGTGAGTCAGTCTTCCCAGGGCTTGTCTCATGGCTAGATGATTGATAGGTCCAGCTTAATTAACTCTTTTGTTTTTTTTTAAAAGATTTATTTATTTTATGTATGTGAGTACACTGTCACTGTCTTCAGACACACCAGAAGACACATCAGATCCCATTACAGATGCTTGTGAGCCACCATGCGGTTGCTGGGAATTGAACTCAGGACCTCTGGAGGAGCAGACGGTGCTCTTAACCACTGAGCCATCTTACAGCCCCTTAATTAACTCTTAAGGGAGGAGACAAATCTTTAGAGTAGGTAAGAATATCATGTCTCCACTCATGACTAGAGGAGGAGGGAGTCTATTCTAAACTGCTTTTAAGGCTCCTTAACGTTATCTTCTCAAGAATGGGAACTCCAAAACAATTTTGGAAATGGGCTGCAATTGGTGATAGACCATTTCTAAAGCTGTCCTGTGGCGACTGGACTGAAGTTTCAGTCACATGTAGCTCCAGACAGAAGTGCTCCTTTAGAAGACATAAGAAGAAACTGGGTGGTCCTGGTGGAGGAGAGCTGGCTCAGCATTTAAGAGCACTGGCTGCTCCTTTGAGGACCTAGTTTTGATTCCCAGCACCCAAATAAACTGCTCATAACCACCTGCAACTCCAGTTGCAGGGGATATGATGCCTTCTTTTGGCCTCTGTAGTACTGCATACATGTGGGGCACAGACATACATGAGGACAAAGCACACATATAAAATAAGCAAAATCAAAGGAGGAGGAGGGAGGGAAGGAGGAAAAGAAGAAAAGAGGAGGAGGAGGAGCATGAGGATGAGGATGAGGATGGGGAGGAGAAACTAAGAATCAGAACATTGTCTGGCATTCCTGACTTCCAGTGAAGACACTCCAGAAACTCTTGCATTCAGGGTCCTTGCCCCAGGGTAACTAGTTTCTTTATCCTGTCTCATCATCGTTTTAAAGAGATCACTCTGTCATTAAGGAATGTGGCTGGCCACTTATCTGGCATTTTCCTGCTGGGTGGAGTTGATAAGTATAACAGGGACCCTGGAAACGAATTAGTTGTTAACAACCAAGTGCAGGGAGGAAAACAAGGTCTGGACTGGAGTCTGGGTAGAGATGTGATGGAGAAGAGGCAAAAGAGGAGTGGGAAGAAGTGGAATTGGAGATCTTAGAGAAGAGACATTGATCCCATGCTGCTAGGAGCAGGCATGAGCGTACATACTCATAACAAGCATTACAAGCCCTAGGCAGGGAACTGGGGAAGCTAGAACAAATGGCATTTTAAAATGTACAAAGTAGGTGCTGGAGAGATGGTCCACTGCACACACAGGATGGCTCAAAACTAGATCTAATATCTAATTCCAATTTCAGGGGACTCTGGCTCCCTCTTCTGGTCTCTGAGGGCACTTCACTCATGTGGTGTGTTTACATATATGCAGGCACAACACTCATACACATAAAAGTCCATTATACTCCCATGGTAGGCTCACAAGAACTGTCTGCTCACTGGGTGCCTCATCAGGCTTTAAGTCTGGCTCTTGAGGCTTGATTCAAGAGTAATATGCTCATAATCTATTTTCAGGTGCTTTGATAACTGTTGGAATGGCTAGCTTCGTAGCCTGGGGTTCCTCTTAAGTGGCTCTTAAGGTCCTGCAGTGTGGTCACTTTTGTTTTTTTAATTCTCAGAGGATTTCCTTCCTTCCTTCCTTCCTTCCTTCCTTCCTTCCTTCCTTCCTTCCTTCCTTTCTTTTTTTTTAAATTTCGCAGAGGAGTTTCATTTGGATTGTCACGGAACCTCAGGGGAAACTCACTGCTACCATGGAAACTGGTGTTAGAAACAAATGCAGAAGGAACTTGAGGGTAATCTTACTAGAGTTTAGGGTTAAAAACACTAGGGTAGGCAAGTTATAAATCTTGGCAGCTGGTGGAAGAGGAAAATGGGTGTGAGAAATAGAGGAATCTATGCTATTTATACAAGCAGCTATGTGATGAGAAACAAGTAGAGGAGTTGGGAAAAAGAGAGGGGAAAACTCAGTGTAGGGAACACATGCCCAGTTTTTGGTCAGCTTCTGAAAGAACATGTGCTAGAAAGGAAATTTTGGAGGAGGCACATCAGAACTTAGAAGAGGAGGCAGTCCCCATGGTTACAGGCACCACGGTGCTGCCTCATGGAAGTTCTGCAGGTGCTTCCTAGAATTTGAATGGAATTGAGTTAATTATTGATATGTTATTTCTCCACTGGTGAAATGGGCCAATTCAAACCAGATTAGGTTATATTAAAAGGCAGGTTTATTGGGAAGCTGCACTGGGGCAAGGCCACTGGGCCCAAGGACTGAGGCTGGGGAAGTTGCCATGGGGAGGGGTGGGAGAAGAGAAAGAAAAAAGGATATGCCTACAGAGAGAGAAAAAAGGAGGAGGAGGAGGAGGAGGAAGAAGAGGAAGAGAATGAGGAAGAGGAGGGAGGAGGACAAGAGAGCACGAGTGAGCAAAATGTCTGGATTATATAGAGAGGAACTTTTGGGGGAAGAGCAGCCCAGATGCTGGGCTGGAAAATTCAAGGTTGGGGGCCGGGTATGCCAGGTAGGGACTGAGGGATGCTGGGAGAACCTGGAGGCCAGGGCTGCTTTGATATGTAAAAAAATATATACCTCAGTTCTTTGTCCCTGGGTCTGAAACAAAACAATTATCATCAATGTTATTATTATTAGTGTCTGTTTGAGTGTATGTGTATTTTGTGTGTGGATGCATGTGCCCATTAACTTGGGAGGTCAAATTATTGACCTCTATCACCCTCAGTCTATCCCTTTGAGGCAGAGTCTCTCCCTGAACCTGGGCCTGTCATTCTCTCAGCTAGGCTGGAAACTGGCAATCCCCACAATCCTGTCTCCACTTCCACTTTCAAGCTGGGGCTATAGGTGTGCATGGGACAGCAGTCTTATAAATGAGTCCTGGAGTGCAAACCTCAGTCACGATGATAGGGCAGCTCTGGGTCACCGAGCTTTAATTGTACCTCAAAAATGATTTCTTTTAGATTTACTTTTATTTTGTGTATACGAGTGTTTTGCCTGCATGCACGTCTGTGTATCTACCATGTGTGTGCCTGGTGCCTGTCTGCAGAGGTCAAAAGGAGGCATTGGACTCCTGAACTGGAGTTGAAAATAGTTGTGAGCTGCCATGCGGGTTCAGGGAACCAAACCCAGGTGCTCTGCGCGAGATCTTAACTTCTGCACCATCTCTCCAGCCACTGTAGTTAAAACTTTTGAGCTATGATATATATTTTTTAAATTTATTTTTATTGGATATTTTATTTACATTACAGATGCCACCCCCTTTTCCCATTTCCTCTCCCTAGAAAACCCCTATCCCATGCCCCCTTCTCCTTTTTGCTTTTATACATTTTTTAAAAAATGTTAACCAAAGGCTTTATAAGTTTGTTAATGCTCAATATCAATCAGAAGTGTAACCCAATACCCAACCTAGATATATCAACTATCTTTGACTGGCAGAGACATGTGAGCATCCGCCTCCATGTCTGTCCCCCTCTCTCTTTCTATTTCTCATCACCTAGCTCCTCTTCTCCTACTCCTCTTCCTCTCCATACTCCTCCCACCTCAGCTCCTCCTACATATCACCCTTCCTGTTAAAATAAAACTTTTCTCTCAAAATACAGTTAGAGCATAACTATATAAGTTTATGTCAGTAAGGTGCAAGATAGACCTAATACCCAGGCAATCATTTTGTTGACTAAACAGAACCTCTGTCATCTCTCCTAAATAAAAGACTTAGTTCTGAACCTGGCTTTTTTTCTTGGCTTTAGAATAAATGTCAGGTGAAAACCATCCTCTCAAATCTTTTCTCTGAAAGTAAATAGCAAGGATTGGCTATGGGACTATAAATTTTCAACCCCGTCAGAAATCCAGAATGACTGAGTTAACTGAGATTATGGGAAGCATAAAGCATAGCTTCTAAAACATAGCCAATTTATAGAGACACTGAACACCAGGACAGTCCCTATACTACAGAATGTTGGAGCATCCTATCTTCAGCCTTCTGGCCCAGGATCATCTGACAGACCTAGTGATGCAGAATTATTAAGGGCTGATTACTCTGTCTTGGCAGATATAATCAGTCGACTATTCTGCAAGTGTGTCCTTTTCTGGACAGTAATTTGTCTGTAGATGGAAAGAGGCAATTCTTGCCTCGTGGCTGACTCACCACAATTGGGATAACTCTGAAGATGGTCAATTTCTTCTTAGAATCCAAGACAGGAAGCTGTTAGGAGCAGACAGGTCTCTAATCAAAATGAACATTAGTACAGAAATGCTTATAATGTCAATTCTGTGGATTTCTGATGTTTTGAAAACCAACTATCCATGTAAGACAATCTGAACTGTTGTCTGTTAACTCCTCTCAGCTATTTCTAAAGAAAATATAGAAAACACCCTAACAATAAACTCAAAGCCATGAATTTGCTATAGGCATTTAATTCACAGTCTAACCATCTCAAATAAGTTAAAAAAGTTAAAGAAGGACTGGGTCTAAGCCTTGTATTCCTAAATGTGTTATACAGGTGCAATGCCTATGATAATAACAATATTCATTTCACTTTCATTTTAATAAGAAGCTCATACCAATGAAAACCTTAAATTTGAAATCAAAGTAAATTTTGTATCATTTAAGAAATTATAACTTCATCTTAGTAACAATTATACATATTTCTACCAGTAGGTTATGACTATGCAATAAATCCTAGCTAATCCTCCCTGTTCCAACAGAACCACTAATTTTCCCTAGAAAGACAGCCCGATATTAACCTCCTCAGTCCCCAAGCCCAGGGAATAGGGGTGCCGACTCTTCATTAACTTCTTCAAGCTGATTATGGGTGTTGAGATATTAGAAGAGGGGTTGGGGGAAGAGTAAATTGATAAGCCTCTGACACTGTGTCTTCACTGCATCTGGCTGGAATTCCAGGACATCAGAGTAGATACATCAAGGCTATGTATTCTGCAATATACAATTCTTAAAACAAATTTTAGTATCAAGATAATTGTTTGTTTGAATTCTGGAATCTAGTCTTCTGGCAGCCTGCCTCTGTCATGTCTAATCCATATAATTCTGGGAGTTTCTATGAGGGTGTGCTCCCACCATCCTCCCATTTTCACCTTCCTGCTCTCAAATTTCCCAACATTAGGGAATCCAAACGTTCAGGCACCAAGGCCCTCCACTTCCACTGATGCTTAACCCCTTACCCCATCCCCCCTCCTCCAATTACTATGAGGGTGTGCTCCCAACACCCTCTTATTCCCACCTCCCTGCTCTTGCATTCCCCAACACTAGGGAATCCAAACTTTCAGGTACCAAGGCTGTCCACTTCCACCGATGCCTGGCAAGGCCACCCTCAACTACCTATACAGGTGGAGCCATGAGTACCTCCCTTTGTGTTCTAAGGCTGGGGATTTTAGAATGGCTACTTCAGCCTGTTTCTTAGGACCATTTGCTTGAAAAATTGTTTTCCAGCCTTTTACTCCAAGGTAGAGTGTGTCTTTGCACTGAGGTGGGTTTCCTGTATGCAGCAAAATGCTGGGTCCCGTTTATGTATCCAGTCCATTAGCCTATGTCTTAATTGGGGGATTGAGTCCATTGATGTTAAGAAATATTAAGGAACAGTGATTGTTGCTTCCTGTTATTTTTGTTATTAGAGGTGGAATTATCTTTGTGTGGCTATCTTCTTTTGGATTTGTTGGAAGAGGATTAATTTCTTGCTCTTTCTAGGGTATAATTTCCCTCCTTGCATTGGAGCTTTCCTGCTATTATCCTTTGTAATGCTGGGATTGTGGAAAGATATTGTGTAAATTTGGTTTTGTCATGGAATATCTTGGTTTCTGCATCTATGGTAATTGAGAGTTTTGCTGGGTATAGTAGCCTGGGCTGGCATTTGTGTTCTCTTAGGGTCTGTATGACATCTGTCCAGCATCTTCTAGCTTTTATAGTATCTGGTGAGAAGTCTGGTGTAATTCTGATAGGTCTGCCTTTATATATTACTTGGCCTTTTTCCCTTACTGCATTTAATATTCTTTCTTTGTTTTGTGCACTTGGTGTTTTGATTATTGTGTGACAGGAGACATTTCTTTTCTGGTCTAGTCTATTTGGCGTTCTATAGGCTTCTTGTATGTTTATGGGCATCTCGTTCTTTAGGTTAGGGAAGTTTTCTTCTATAATTTTGTTGAAGATGTTATTTGGCCCTTTAAGGTGGGAATCTTCACTTTCAACTATACCTATTATCCTTAGGTTTGGTCTCATTGTGTCCTGGATTTCCTGGATATTTTGTGTTAAGAACTTTTTGGAATTTGTGTTTTCTTTGACAGTTGTGTCAATATTTTCTATGGTATCTTCTGCACCTGAGATTCTGTCTTCTATCTCTTGTATTCTGTTTGTGATGCTTGTGTCTATGACTCCTGATTTCTTTCCCAGGTTTTCTATCTCCAGGGTAGTCTCCCTTTGTGATTTCTTGATTGTCTCTACTTCCATTTTTATGTCCTAGATGGTTTTGTTCAATTCCTTCACCTGTTTGGTTGTGTTCTTCTCTTGTAAGTCTTTAAGGGATTTTTGTGTTTCCACTTTAAAGGCTTCTACCTGTTTACCTGTGTTCTCAAATTCTTTGAGAGTGTTATTTATGTCCTTCTTTAAGTCTTCTATCATTATCATTAAAAGTGATTTTAAATCTGAATCTTGCTTTCCTAGTAATATGGGGAATTCAGGACTTTTTTTTGTGTGGAAGAACTAGGTTCTAATGATGCCAAGTACCCTGGGTTGCCGATTCCTATGTTCTTGAGCTTGCCTTTTGCCATCTGTATCTCCTTAGTGCTACCTGCTCTGTCTCTGACTGGAGCCTGTGTTTCCTATTATCTTGCTTGTATCAGAACTGTGTGGGGTGGGTGTTACTACTGGAGTAAAAGCTGGGGCCCAAAATCTGCTTAGTGCTCAGGTGCAGACAGTACTGCCTAGGTTAGATCTCTGGGAGCCCCACTTCCTCTGGGTTCTTAGAGATTGGGGGCAGAGCTGCCACCCAAGATCTGCTCAGTGCTCTGGCCCAGACAGGAAGGAACCAGTGTTCCAGGCCGGCAGTGACTTCCTGGGTCCTTGTGGGTCCCAGTTACTTCCTGTTTGGGGCGGGCATTGCTGTCTGCTTACCTAAGATACTGTCTGGGTTAGAGCTCCTGGGAGCCCTGCTTCCTCTGTGTTCTGTGTGATTGGGGGCAGAGCTGCCATCCGGGATCTGCTCAGTTCCTGGTCCCAGACCAGAAGGAAGGAGAGCTATATTTTAAAGTTGATCATTGCTCTAGAGCAGTGGTTCTCAGTCTTTCTGATGCTGCGACCTGTAATACAGTTCCTCAGGTTGTTCTGTCCCCCAAAAAATCATTGTTCATAAATGTAATTTTGATCCTGTTATGTATCAGTGGTCTGAGTTACGTGGGACAAAGAGAAACAGTTCAGGATGTAGTAGGCTTAGTAAAAGCAGCAGTGGGAATCAGCCTATGATAAACTGACTGCCCAGTGGCTTGGAAGAAGGGCTTTCATTGTTGGTTACATAAAAGGCTTTTGAGCAAATCCATTCCCACATACCCATATCTCTTATCTGATCCTAGCATACACAATCATTATAAGAATTTCAGGTTTGCCAGGAATGTCTTATGACTGAAGTCATGCCAAGGGCCTGAAATTCCTAAGAAAAAGCAATGCCAAGAATTTCAGATAACAACCACTGATTATTCACAAGAGATTACCTCAGAGCTAAGTGGCCATCACTCCAGAGTAAGTGCCCGGAGCAATGGCTTTTCTAAGATTCAATTATGGTTACGAATTGTAATGTGAATATCTATGCTTGGTCTTTAGGGACTCTTGAGAAAGGGTTCTTTACATCCCAGAAGGGTGAGAAACACTGCTCTAACATCAGTATAGCTCAATGAATTTTCAAACTGAACACATTCTTATCATGATATGCAGCTCAGTTAACACTAAGGTTAGTCCCTGTCTCATGCCCTCTAATCACTACCACCTCACTATTCTGACACAGTGGGTTGACTTTACCTGTGTTCAGACTTCATTTAGATAACAGCAGATATAAGCTGAATTTGCTTTTCTGCCAATATTAAGCTGGTGATCATTTTTATTATTGGTCTGATGGGTAGGTTATTTCATTGTTGCATAACATTCCACACTGTGGACTTGCCAGTGCCTTGTTCTTGTAAAATTTTAAGGCTTTTAGGAATAATCTGGTTTCTTCATTTGGTGAACACATGCATGGTTTTTGTTGTTTTATAGGCATTTGGAGGTAAATGTTTCTCTGCATGTTTATGTTAAGCTTCAAAAGTTATAGCTGATTCTCCATAAAGACAGATTCTTCACTCACAGATTCAACCAGCTGTGGATTGAAAAAATACTTACAACAAGTACATTCAGGGATAAGTGTGTCCCACATCTGTAACCCTAGCACTTCAGAGACAAAGGCAGGAGAATGACAGGTTGAGACAATTTAAGCAACATAGTGAGTCCCGGGTCAACCCGGCCAACATAGTGAGATCCTGTCTCAAAACATGTAAATCAAACATGCATAGTTTTTTTCTTAGCACTACTTCATAAACAACGTGGGGCACTGACCATTCGCATTTAATTTCTGTTAGCTGCATGGCAATCTGGAGTGAGTTAAAGGTTACAAGAGTGTAGCATTGAGTTTAGCTACCCTGTTTTGTGCTTCAGCAGATTGCACTTTCATCCACCTGCCCAGCAGCTCTTTGGATTCAAGAATGAAAGACACACATACTTTAGTTTACTTTTGAAATGCCTTGGCTATTCAAAGGCTTGGCAGTTCTAAGCCTCCAATGGCTAGCATGCTTTTCCCTCTGGTACTCCTGGGTCAATACCTTCTAATTCTACTTTTAACTCTGCTGCTCTGTTACCTTCTGTGAGACCCATTGGTCTTTGCTGCCCAAGATGCTTCTGGGCAGCCCTTATGGGAACCATTTTCCTTTTACTCCCACATTTCAGATGATCTTCCCTCTGCAGCTCTAAATCTCATCCATCTCTCTCCTCCCTTGCATCCTGGTGATCCTCTGTCTCCTCCCTTGCATCTTAGCCCACTCAAATCTAACGGTCCCACTCCAGCTCCCTCTGTCTACCCCTTGGCTGCTGGCATCTTTATTGAAGGATCAAAAACCATTTGGGGATGAGGACCTCCAGTGTTTGGACATGCAGATTCCTGATTAAATCAAAGCATTAGAACCCATCTCCAACACAAGAGGATGAGGGTGGGTCACTTGCAAATACACACAGTTCTATTGAAGAGCTTTCAGCACTAAAAGGCTTTGATATTCCTGGGACCAATTCCCTGTAGATGCCCAGAGATGGTTGTACTGCCAGGTAATTTCCCATATGTCTGGACTGTAGACACAATTGACAGCCAGGACCACCACCAGGGATCATACATTTCCCCTCCCATGTAACCCAGTGGGTGGGTCAGGGTCATTCTCTCTGAAAGTCATCAGGAGGCATTGATTAGGTTGAAGCTGGGTCACAGAAAGAATGGTTCTTGGTTGAGATTCCAGAGCTGGCCAGACTGAAGGGTATAGTATCTTTATCCATATTTACATCCATGTTTACATCCATATCATATCCATGTATATATTTGTATCTATCCATATCTATATTTCAAGAAGTAGGTTAAGCCCCCTCCCTTCACCAGTGAGAATTTACTCCCAATACTTGAGAAATAAAAAGAAAACTCTTTAATAATGCACATGTGGTTCTGGCTACCACCCTAGAGAAACTAACCTCAAACAGAAAATTTTAACATTTTTTACAGGGTTTGGACATTAGCAACCCACATGTGCTGTCATCTGTAAATCTCTTTTAGGTCCTATTCCCACATCAGACTTTGAGCAATTAAACATATTTTACAGAGCCATGAATTTTAAGTCTGCCTGTTTTAGATAAATGGGAGATTTACAGCAGAGATATTGTCATCATCACTTTTCGAGTAGACCAGTGCTATCCGCTTGAATGGTTGTTTGGGTTTTGGTCACTGTTTTGTGCTTTGATGTGACACCAGAGCTGAGGATGACACCAAGGCCAAGGCAGCTCTTAGAAGAAAGCTTTTGGTTGGGGCTGGATTATAGTCTCATAGATTTAGTTTATTACCATCACATCAGGAGCATGATAGCAGGCATGGCCAGAGCTGGAGCAGTAGCTGAGAGCTACATTTTGATCTGTAGATCAAGTGTGTGTGGGCTTTTAAAATCTCAAAGTCCACCCCCAGTGACATATTTCCTCCAACAAGGCCACACTTGCTAATCCTTCTAATCTTTTCAAATAGTGTCATTTTCTGGTGACTAAGCACTCAAATATATAAGCCTATGTAGGCCATTCTTATTCAATCCACCACACCCAGGTTCATTCTGCCCTCCTGAAAGAATTTCGTTCTTTCTTATAAAAGAATCAGGACTTAATGGTGGTTGTTACCAAGTGCTATCACTTTTAAACTGCCCAGTAGAGCCATGTTCTTTTGTATGCAAATGGAGCCTAATTGGCAACAATCTTAACAAATAAATTTTAACAGATACATATTCTCAGCAAGGTCAAGCTTCAGCTGTGTTTAAGGCACAATTCTTTTCCTAAATTCTAACAAGTCTGGTTAGTTTGTTACTTATGTCCAAGTCACACTAGAGGTGGCACTTAACCAAACTCTACCTTGTGCAATGTAGTATTTTCTGAGCAAATTGGTTGGCGAATCCTTTGTAACATCAATTCAATTTTATTGAATTGTTTTATTATCAATTTTATTGAAGTGTTTTATCATCAGTTTTCTTATATTATATCTATAACCTGTTTATTTTTGAGACAAGTTTTCATGTTGCCCAGGCTGGTCTCCAGCTCAACAGCATCCAGAGAAACTGGTGAATCCCTGAGCCTCCTTATTAACTTCCCCAGTGCTGAGCATATGATACTATCCCAGCATCCACAACCATACTGTAGCATAGTACTGCTTAGAATATCTTACCAGTCAAGGGATACCTTCTCAGTGGTGGATTCACCCTGAAATTTCTAGGTCCTCAGAAAAGGAAGGGTGGCCAGAGCCAGCCTGTTTACTAGTCTTTATCTAAGTTTTTTTTTTTTTTAACAATTTAATAACAATGTATATGCTGGCTAACCCCAATCCTGGTGCCTTTATGATTGGCAGCTTCGAGAAAAATATGGAGATGTGTTCACAGTGCACTTGGGACCAAGGCCCGTGGTCATGCTCTGTGGGACAGACACCATAAGGGAGGCTCTGGTGGGCCAAGCTGAGGCTTTCTCTGGCCGGGGGACAGTTGCTGTGGTTGAGCCAATCTTCAAGGAATATGGTAAGACTCTCAAAGGTTGAGAATGGGCAGAGAGAGAGGTGGTTCTGAAAGAGGGGAAGGTAAGGGCTGGAGAAGGACCCAGGTTTCTTTGAACTTCCTGTGTGACCTGCCCACTTTCTCAGGTGTGATCTTTGCCAATGGGGAACGCTGGAAGGCCCTTCGAAGATTCTCTCTGTCCACTATGAGAGACTTTGGGATGGGAAAGCGGAGTGTGGAGGAGTGGATTCAGGAGGAAGCCCAATGTTTGGTGGAGGAACTGCGGAAATACAAGGGTGAGTCTGGGAGAATGAGCATGAAGGAAGACGGCAAACAGAGACATGAGTGTGTAGCCAAAGAAAGAGACAGAGATATCTGTGGGTAGACACACACACACACACACACACACACACACATTCACTCACACACAGTCACACACATACACACACTTATACATAAATACACATGCACACACACACATAAACATACACACATTCACTCTCACACACACAATGGGGGAGATCGAGAAATACATAAAAACAGGGAAAGAGATGTGAAGTTCACAGTGTCCAAGAATAACCCAGAGAAATAGATTGTGTGATTAGCATGCTGGGTTCTTACATTCAAGGAAATGGATGCCCATGTTAAGATTATATTTCAGTCAGGTATAGCAGCACAAGCCTTACATCCCAGTAGTCAGGGGCCTGAGAAAGGATCAGAAATTCAAAGCCAGTCTGGCTATATCATCAACTCTTGTCTCAAAAGAAAAAGTTGATGCTGTGGGTGTACACGCAGCTCTTAGTCTGATCCCCAATACCACAATATTGACAGGGTGTTACATGCTGGTCATTATAGTGAGCCTGTGGTGGAGGCAGGAGCTTAGAGGTTTGAGGTCATCTTTGACTTTATACGGTGTTCAAGGTCATCATGGTTACACAAAACAGTCTCAAAGCATGGTCTATGTCCAATGCATGTGCGAGAAACAAGGAACTGTGTTTTTTTCCTTGTGGATATGCTGATTTTGGGGCAGTGAGCAAAGAGGCCAGGTGGGCTGTTTTACTTTGTGGTAGTTGCAGGCTTTTCTGGGTACTTTTTTAAAAGAAACCTCCTAACAGGGCATACTGGTGACTTGTTGTTAGGTTCATACTGGTGTTTGTCATCTCTGAAGATTTCTCAGGAGATCATGAGATGACCCTGCAGAAGCTAGAAGGGAGAAGAAGGAAATGGGAGACTAAGAAAAAAGACAGGAGAAAGCAGGGTGACACAGAGACCAGGGAGCTGAGCTAGAACTAGAGGGACTAAAAAAAGAAAAAGGAACAGGAGTCCACAGGGAGGGGCAAGAGGAATAGATAATGGGAGGGAGTAGGTAGGGGGAGGGACAAAGAGAAAAAGATGTAAATACTGCAAGTATTTTAGACCAGAAATCAGAGTCAGATAAAGAAAGACTGGTGAGCATCAGGGAGAGATCTGCAGAGGAATCAGAAGACAGACAGCTTGGACCCAGAGAGAGCAGCTACTGTGGGCCAAGATTGCTGGACTGACAGCATCTCATGAGGGTCAGTCACAGAGCCTGGAAATCAAAGGCAGCAGGCAACAGGTGCTGATGGTCCTTGAACCCTGCAGAGTCTAGAATCAGAGAAGGAATGAAGGAACACTCACAGATGAGAGACTAGTCAATCCACAGAGGAAATCCCGAACCCTTCTCTGCACCATTTCTGACAGTGGGAGTTGCCTATCAGCTTAGAGTCACCATGGTGATGGGGGAGGGCACAGGGTGGAGACTAACTGTACATGCTGCCCCTCTCAGCTCTCGGGGTCTGAATCCTGGTCCTAGCCATTAGTCGCTGTGTCACTTTGGTGAAGTTAGCTACCCTCTCTGTATATATAAATTGAAAAGAAAAAGTATTGGCCCACGACACCTCAAGACCAAGTTCTCAGCACAAAGGAGAGTTATTTACCCCAGAGGAATGAAGGTGGGATAATGGACAAAGGCAGGAGACAGGAGAACTAGGCAGAAGGGGAAGGGAAAAAAGGAGATGGAAGAAATCGGGCAAGGGAGGGGGGAAAGATTATTTGTCACGGAGGACAAAGGACTGCCTCTGGATGGAGAGGGGACAGACGTTGTATATGGACAAATGGCAGTTTATAAAGGTAGAGGGGAAGACCTCATGTTAGTGCGAGATGTTTGATTTTAATTGAGCATGTTAATTAGGTGAGCCAAATTGGGGTTTTTGATTGCCGGTCTTCAATACTTTGATAGCTGGACCTTGGTAGTCAGCCTCAGGAGAAGGAAGTGGCCAAATAAGTGAGTAGACTTTGGATGGCTAGCTTTAGGAGTGGAATCTAATGGTTTTTAGCAAAGAAGTGGGAACAGGGGGAGGGGAAGAGTGAGGCCTGCCAGAGCTCAAGTGGGCTAGTGTCCCTTCATTAATAGGACTTTATCTTATGTATAACGTTAAATAAATTAAAATTAAACAAAATGTTGTATACAATGCTGAGTTCAGGACCTGGTGCATCATATGTGCAGGCTCAGCAGCTGTTGCTATGCTTTGAGTAGTGAGTGGAAACAACTTTCCAGAGACGAGGCCAAAGCCAAATGTTCTACAATTCTTGATGCCATGTCCTCCCTCCTCATCCTCCAGGAGCCCCCCTGGACCCCACCTTCCTCCTCCAGTGCATCACAGCCAACATCATCTGCTCCATTGTCTTTGGAAAGCGCTTTGACTACACAGACCACCAGTTCCTGCA
Organism: Arvicanthis niloticus; assembly: GCF_011762505.2. Lineage (NCBI taxonomy): Eukaryota > Metazoa > Chordata > Mammalia > Rodentia > Muridae > Arvicanthis > Arvicanthis niloticus. The sequence continues at coordinate 5,269,031 of NC_047658.1, forward strand.
CCTGCTGGAACTGATCTATCAGAGCTTTTCACTCATAAGCTCATTCTCCAGCCAGGTCAGTCAATGGGTGAGGAAGAGAAAAGCATCCAGGACACAGGAAACAAAAGGCTGCTTTGTGGGTGAAGGAGGGAGTATCTAAGGGCTTGAAGAAAGGCAGAGACAACATGAAGAGACAAGGAGGCTGAGACCTGGTGGCAGAGGGAAGGATGATGAGCAAGGAGGAGAGACCTGAATGTAGCAATACAGAGCCATCCAGACAGACATGAAGATAATAATGTCCCGGGGGCTCTGGCTGTAGCTAAGAGGGTACAGGACTTATCTATCCTGTATTAATCCCTGGGTGCATCCTAGCATGGCATAAGCCAGTTATGGTGATACATATATTCAGTCCCAGTACATGGGTGATCATAGTTCACAGTCTTCTTTGGATAAGTATTGAGTTTGAGGACAATCTAAAAAAAAAATATGAGATCTGACTAAAAAACAAAACAAAACGAAACGAAACAAGACAAAACCAAAATGATGGTTTAGGAAAGAGAAGAGAGAAAAAGAGGATAGAGAATACAAGGCAAGAGAGTGCTGGAGAAAGATTCAGAGATCGTTTGATAGGATGCTGTGTTGTTTTTATATGCATCAGAGTGAGAACAAAGGAACAAGAGGAGATGAGCAAGGGCAGGAAGGAGGACCAAGGGAGGGAAGGGGAGAGGATGGAAGAAGAGAGAAACTTGTTCCTAGGGAACTTAGAAACACTGCCCACTTCCTGTGACCCGATAGCTCCAGGTGACCTCCTGGGCCCTTCTTTTGCAGGTGTTTGAGCTCTTCTCTGCTGTCCTGAAGCACTTTCCTGGCACCCACAGACAAATCTCCAAAAACCTCCAGGAAATCCTTGACTACATTGGCCATAGTGTGGAGCAGCACAGGGCCACCTTGGACCCCAGCTCTCCACGAGACTTCATCGATACCTACCTTCTGCGCATGGAGAAGGTTAGTCCTGCATGGATGAGAGAGGGGGTGGGTGAGAGTGAAGGATGGGTATGTGGTCAGAGAAAAAGATGGGAGGGGACAGCGGATGGTGAGGAGAGGAAGAAACAGAGTGGAGGAGATGAAGAATGTCTGGAAGAAAAGAGAAAGGGCGGAGAAAATGACATAGGGAAAGAAAAGGGGTGTGGCTGGGGAAGAAACACAGAGCAAGGGGAAAAGTAGAAAAGACCACAGAGGAACAAAGAGCCTAGGAGTCAGAACATGTTAAACCACCAAAGAACAAAGTAGAAAAATAAGGTAGAAGAAACCAAGGGATATTGTCTGGGGCTGAGTAATGTCCAGAGGTCCAGATAGTATGAGACTCACAGACAGAAGGACAGTGACCAGAGATATGTTCAGTCACCCCTGACCCTCTTTTCTCTCTCCCATTTGGAACCAGGAGAAGTCCAACCACCACACAGAGTTCCATCACCGGAACCTCATGATGTCTGTGCTCTCTCTCTTCTTTGCTGGAACTGAGACCAGTAGCACCACGCTCCGCTACGGCTTCCTGCTCATGCTCAAGTACCCACATGTTGCAGGTGCGCCATGGGTGGGCAGTTGGGGGGATTTTCTATCTACCTTTTGGATGTGGAAATTTGAGTGGATGAGAGGGACATGGACATCTGGAACTCTAAATGCTTTGTTCTACTTGTAAACTAAGGCAGTGCTGTGGGTGGTGTGTGAACGAACACTCAGTTGACCCGTTTTCTGCTGTCTTCTACTTAAAGGTTGATCCTTACCTTCCTTCTGTCCTTCCTGACTTCCTTCAATCTTTACATTCATCTATTATTCATCTTTCTTTACATCCACCTCTTCATGCGTCTACTAGACACTTGTTCATACTCACATGCATTCACGCACCCATGTGAGACACACACACACACACACACACACACACACACACACACACACACACATCCACCTTGAATCCTCCCAGTGAACTCCTTATAATTCGACTGATTATTTGTGTATTTATTGATTTTTTAACCACCAAAGCAGAACTTTCTTTACATATTTGAATGAATCAATGTAAGTGTTGTTCCTTTGATCAGCAGAGTTGAATCCACAGGCTCCATTTCCTAATCCTTTCACTAAATGCCTTTGAATTCCTAATTTGTTTGTCTATCTGTTTTCCCAGTCATACACCAACTGAATCATCTGTTGACCTACAAGTTGAATATATAATCCAGTGCTTAGTGTGTTCATTCCATTAACTCATGAACATGTCCATACATTCATTTATCTATTGATTTTCTTATGTATTCATTTCTACATGAGTCTGTTGATGGCTTAATTTACTAATCTACTTACTTCTCTGTTACATTCTGAAGACAAAGCTTCAAGTTATTAATATGAAGTTCTATGTAAAGTTGTGGTGTGTGTGTGTGTGTGTGTGTGTGTGTGTGTGTGTGTGTGTGTATTTGTAGTCAATTTATTGCCAAGGTGAGAATTTCTTCTTCTCTCCCTGGCGATCTTGTCTCTCTACAGTTGCTCTCAAGTCTCCCTGTGCATTCGTCCTTTGCTGTCTATTTTTCTTTCTTTAGTAAAACCCTGCTGCAATGAGGTTGGAGCTCATGGAGGAGAGATTTAAAACAGTTTTAAACATGGGCACAGAAAGACAAACTCTGAAGAATGGGACAGTTGTTTGTACCCTCGAAAGCTCTCAGTTTCTCAGCCGAGTCTCCTTACTACACCGTTTTACTGTGTCATTGGCTGATAGAATACAATATCATTGCTACAAAACCGGTAAAGCAGGTCCACTTTCCCCCTTTCCTGTGCAGAGAAAGTTCAAAAGGAGATTGATCAGGTGATCGGCTCACACCGGCTACCAACCCTTGATGACCGCGCCAAAATGCCATACACTGATGCAGTCATCCACGAGATTCAGAGATTTTCTGATCTTATACCTATTGGAGTGCCACACAGAGTCACCAAAGACACCATGTTCCGAGGGTACCTGCTCCCCAAGGTGAGACCAGCTGCGATTCCTCATCACTACTCCATGAGCATACTCTATGCTCCGAATCGCCAACCACATCCTGTCTGTGTTTTCCCTGCATTCTGTTTTACTTAGGGACTGACTTTTCATATGGGAGTCGGGGTATGTTAATATCTTTATCTCATAATGTCTCCTAGAACACTGAGGTGTACCCCATCCTGAGTACAGCTCTCCATGATCCACGGTACTTTGAACAACCAGACACCTTCAATCCTGAGCACTTCCTGGATGCCAATGGAGCTCTGAAGAAAAGTGAAGCTTTTCTGCCCTTTTCCACAGGTGAGACAGACCTGCGATTTCTTTCCCAGACACTAGAGGGCAGGCGCACCCTCTGAGACACAAACAGCAATAGGTTCCTGTTTACTGAGTCTATTCCAGCTGCCTTGCTTGAACAATCCCATTTAACCTGGCTATAGCCCCATGAGGGGAGTCTTTTTTTTTTTTTTTCCATTTATTAGATATTTTATTTACACTTCAGATGCCATCCCCTTTCCCCACCCCCCTTAGAAAACCTCTATTCCATGCCCCCTTTTCCTTTTTGCATTTATACATTATTAAACATTTTTTTAAAATGTTAATCATAGGCTTTATAAGTTTGGTATTGTTCAATCAGAGGTGTAACCCACTACCCAACCTAGATATATCAACTATCTTTGACTGGTGGACATACATGAACATCTGCCTCCCTGTCTCCCCCCTCTTTCTCTCTTTCATCACCTAGCTTCTCCTCTCCTTCTTGTCTCCTCTTCTTACTCCTTCTCTTCCTCTCAGTACTCCTCCCACCTTAGCTCCTCCTACACATCACCCTTCCTGTTAAAATGAAACTTTTCTCTCAAAATACAATTAGAGCATAATTATGCCAATTTGTACCAGTGAGGTACAAGATAGTCCTAATACCCAGTCCATCCTTTTGTTGACTAACCAGCACCTCTGTCATCTATCCTGACTAAAACATTTAGTTCTGAACCTGGCTTTAGGATGAATGTCAGCTGCCGACCATCCACTCAAATCTTTTCTCTCAAGGTAAATAGCTATAAGTTTTCAACCCCGTCAGAAATCCAGAATGACTGAGTTAACTATAATTTTGGGAAGCACAAAGCATAGCTTCTAAAACTTAGCCAATTTATAGAGACCTCTGAAGACCTGGACACTCGCTCTATTTCAAAATGTTGGAGCATCTGTTCTTCTGCCTTCTGGCCCAGGATCATCTGACAGACCTTAGTGCTGCAGAATTATTAAGGGCTGATTACTCTGTCTAGGCAGATATAATCAGTCGACTATTCTTCAAGTGTGTCCTTTTCTGGACAGTAATTTGTCTGTAGAAGGAAAGAGGCAATTCTTGCCTAGTGGCTGTCTCACCACAACTGGAGTAACTCCAAGGATGCTCAGTTTCTTCTTAGAATTCAATATAGGAAGCTGTCCGGAGCAGACAGGTCTCTAATGAAAATGAAGATTAATACTGAAATGTTTGTCATGTCAATTCTAAGGATTTCTGATGTTTTGAAAACCAACTATCCATGTAAGGTAATCTGGACTGTTGCCTGTTAACTCCACTCAGCTATTTCTAAATAAAACATAGAGTACACCCTTATAATAAACTCCAAGCCATGAATTTGCTATAGTCCCTTAACTCACAGGCTGACCTTCTCAAATCAGTTAAAAAAAGTTAAAGAAGGACTGGGTCTAAGCTTTGTATTCCTAAATGTGTTATACTGGTACAATGCCTATGAGAGTAACAATATTCATCTCACTCTTATATCACTAAGAAGCTCATGCTAATGAAAACCTTAAAATTTGCAATCAAAGTAAATTGGTGCCATTTAAGAATTTATATCTTCATCTTGATACTAATTATACAGATTTCTACTAATAGGTATGGCTATGCAATTAACCCCTAGCTAATCCTCTCTATTCCCACAAAACCACTACTTTTCCCTAGAAAGACAGTCCAACATTTACCACCTTAGTCCCCAAGCCCAGGGAATAGGGGCGCTGACTCTTCATTAGCTTCTTCAAGCTGATTATGGGCGTTGAGATATTAGAAGAGGAGTGGGGGGAAGAGCAAATTGACAATCCTCTGATGCTGTGTCTTCACTGCCTCCAGATGGAATTCCCGGACCTCAGAGGTTTGAGCAGGTCTGCCCAGCTTGCTTGTTGAGTAGATACACCAAGGCTGATCATTCTGCAATATACAATTCTCAAAACAAATTTTAGTATCAAGATAGTTTTTTTTTTTTAAGAGGGCTGACATTTTATTAAGAATGTTGGTTCTAACCGCTTTTCTTTTTTCCCCTCTTTTATTGGATATAATATTTACATTTCAAATTTTATTCCCTTACCGAATTTCCCCCACCACCCAGGAACCCCTTATCCTATCCCTTCTCCTCCTGCTTCTATGAGGGTGTTTACCCACCTACCCCCAGTCCCCCTTCCCACCGTCAGATTCCCCCCCCTCAGTGCTCAGCCTTCAAGGTACCAATGACCTTGTCTCCCACCTATGCCCAACAAGGCCGTCCTCCCCTACATATACAGCTGGAGTCATGTGTGTCTCCATATGTGCTCCTAGGCTGGTGGTTTAGACCCTGGGGAGCTCTGGCTGGTTGATATTGTTGCTCTCCTCATGGGGCCACCAACCCTTAAGGCTCCTTCAGTTTACTCTCTAACTCCTCCATTGGGAACCTTTGATCAGATTAATGGATAGCTGCGAGTATCTGTCTCTGGGTATGTCAGACTCTGGGGGACCTCTAAGGAGACAGCCTTATCAGGCTGCTGTCAGCTTTCCCATCCTGACCTCCCTATCAGCGTCTATTTTTGATGACTGCCCATGGAATGAATACCCAGGTGGAATGGTCTCCATACAACCCCCTCTTTAGATTCTGTCCCACACTTTGTCTCCATATTTGCTCATGAGGGGAGTCTTGAACTAAAGGAGCATCCAGGTCAGGAGGACTTCAGAAAGTGTTTAAAGGCGATGCTAAGAAATTTATCACAGCGGCAGCCAGGGTTAAGGGGATAGACACCTGGCGGGCCCATGCCAAGGATTATCCCTGGTAAATCACATCCTGTGACAGATCTGTTATAATGGAGGGTTTTTTTTGGGGGGGGGGGAGGGGAGTGAGAACTTAGAAAAGGGAAACAGAGGAGGACAGAAATAAGGACAGAAAGAGAAACTGGCTAAGGAACTCAGTGTGGGAGAAAGAAAGAGAGAGAAAGAGAGAGAGAGAGAGAGAGAGAGAGAGAGAGAGAGAGAGAGAGAGAGAGAGAGAGAAGAGGGATAGAGTGGGGGGGGAGATATGGGGTAGAGAGCAGTCCTTTTCATATGCTGTTGCTACTGAATCTGGCTTGCACCTGAGAGGCAAGGGTGGCAGAAGATGATGCAAGCTATTGCTAGGTCCCTGGGAGAAGTCGAGTGGAACTGCCTGTAAGGCAACCTTTCTTCCTTCTTGTTTAAATAAACATGAGGAACTTGGAAGGGGTAGAGGTGGAGCAGGAATGCCGTTGTCATGTTCTTTCAACCATGTTCTGATAAGTTTGGAGTGATGGTCTGGCTTTAGGGACCCTAAGAAAATTGGGATGTTAGACAAGTCCTGGGAAAGTTGGATGTTTCACTGCATTCTAGGATCTGTGGGGCCATCTTCTGCTAGGAATGGGCAGGCCTGGTAGAAGAGCCTGTGGGAGTAGACAGGACCACCTGTGTGTAGCTTCTCTGGAACTGTTCTGGATGCAGATTTTGAGTAAACATGTGGATTTGGCAGGATGCTGAAACACATATACATGCTAGAAGGAGAAAATTAAGTTAAGTATGTTAGGGAGAAAACTTTCTCTTAGGTGTACCATTAAAACCCCTAGGCCCATGGTCTTGGTAGTTGGGGGAGGGGAGTTGCAAATCAGGGGGTTGGGTTGGATCCCACTCTCTGGAATAGGAACAGGTTGTGAAGTTAGGCTGTTGACTGACAGGGGTACTAATCCAGAAGGAGTCTGTTTAACTCAGGAGAGGTGAATCAGAGTATGTTTCCTGAAGCTTACAAGAATCTTTTTAAGTTTATAAAATAGATAAATTTTAGAAATGTAAATTGTAGTCTGTTTTGAAATTGTAGAATAAGATAGTAAACACCATATTGTGTTATAGTAAAGTCTTGGTAAACAATATTTGTGTAAAGCATGAACAGTCTTTAAGGTGAGCTGAGGGAAGACAGAAATCTTCCATCCACCAGAGGGGCAAGAGGGATTTCCCCCCTCTATTCAGAAGACAGAATGTACATACATTTAGCACAATGAGAAACATCTTTAAGTCTATAGTTAAATGACAACCAAACGAAACTTAATATCTTGAACTTGTGAGTATGACAGTGGATCATATAGTGGTAAGTTTTATCAGAGTTAGGCTAGTAACTTATCAGAACTTCATTGATTAATGTTAGAACTCTGAACTTTTGAAGTCCTAATGTAATAGTAGCATAATGAGGAAAAGAAATCTGAAGCATTTTTGTTCCTTTCAGGTATGTTAAACCACTGTCCTGTCACCATCTAAGTTTTGCACATCTTTCATCCTTCACAACTTGCATTTACAAAGCTTAAAACATTTTCTTAGACCCTAAAAACAGTTTCTTAGATCCTCTTAACTTAAGCTTTCATACCCTCAGACCTTGCATAAAGTTTACTTCTTTTTCTTATCCAATTATTTACCATGAGATACAGGTAGTTGATTATTGGGAACATCACCCAGTCACTGCAATGTTAGTTCCTTTAGAGAAGGGAAAAGCAAAAATCTACATCTGAAACCTGTTTAGCTTTTAACATGATGCTTGTGAGCAAGCCAAACCTGTTTGCCTTTCTAATAACAGATATGGTAGTTTTAATTAGCTAATGAATTGACTAATGAGCTAACATGTCTGTTACTTACTTTGTGATAAGGAGATGGTTGCTTGTTGTCTCTAGCTGTCAAGCTACAGTTAGCTTAGTTGTCAATGTGATCAGAGACCTGAGAAGGATAAATTATAATCTAGATGCCATATATTAATTAAAATGACCGATTACTTCGTCATCTGCTACCTAGACAGTTGTCCTATATTCCTCTGCCCTCCATAGCATCATGGCAGAGGCAGGAATTCCATCATTCCCAGAAGATGAAAGGCTTTTTTATTTTCCCTGTGGAGGAGGAACATGGGAGAGAACTATTAACTCTCTGGGTGTTCTCTCTTTGTCCACAGTTTAGGCCAGGACCTGAAAGTAGGCAAGGCAGTGGGGAAGACTTGGCTAATGGTTGGGATATAACAATCCAGGTTAGTTCTTCATCACTGTGCCTATATATTCTTGGAGACCATGTGGTGGGGTGTATCACCATTAGTATTTGGGAGTCTGTGTCTGTCATAATAAGTTTAAGCATTTAATCTCATAGTCAGCAGGTTTTAAGGGTAGTACCTATAAAGTATATCTGGGTCAAACAACTTATGTCTGTTGTTATTTGTTGGCTCTGAACTATACCTGGCAAACATAAAACGGGAGGCTCAATAAAGCTTAATATTACAATTAACTGCATCAGTTCTTAGTATGCCTTTAAATGTAATTTTGAGCTCATTAAAGGATATGGTCATTTATAAGGTAACTGACTGTCAGTTCGTATTTAATTATAATAGTTTTTATGAGACTAGAACTGTTATAGTAGCTTTTGTGACTAGAACCTGTTAGGTTTGAGCCAAAAAACCCCATGATTTTTGAATTGAAGCTCTTCTAGCATCGGAATGAAATCTTTTAATCTATAGATATAGTCTATAAAGAGACTGGCAACGTTTTGACCTTAATATGGTATATCATTATAAAAATCTATAGCTTATAAAAATCTTAAGGCTATATTATAGCTTAATAACATAAACAAAAACAAGGCCAAACATTTTTAAAGCAGTAATCTGTAAACTTTTTAATGCTGTAAAACTTCCAAAATAGTATTAAAATACACTACCATTTAAAGAGTAAAAACATAGAGCAATATTGTAAACCATTTGTCAAGACAGTATAAAAACCATACAAACATCTTATTGCAATTCAAAAGTACCATTGGAGACCTACTTCCCAAGGCACATGTTGCTGTCCTTAATCAAGATGGCAGTGAAGCTATGACTTCCCATAACAGGGATGGCTGCCAAGTATGTGACTGACCTTAGTCAAGATGGTGGTAAATCTACGGCTCTACCTTCTCCAGTCCTTAATAAAGATGGCAACTAGCCGTGTGTTGGTTATATCCCAGAATGGAGTCATGTCACATGATTTAAGTTTATCTGAGCATAGCTTTCAATTACTAATACAAAAATATGAGTTTTAACTATATCTAATAATAAGTCAACAATCCTGTGGGAACAAGGCAGACAGAATGTAGGCCTGAGGTTGTTAGTTCAGGGACGAGAGAGCTGTTTTGTGGCTCTGGAGAGGCAGAGCCAAATTTGATGTGACAAGCATTGGCAAAAGGAAAAATGCAGTCTTGGCCTATGTGTCAGGCTGAGAACAAACGGAGATGGGCTCTGAGAGAGTGGAGGACCCCTGTGGGTATCCCCCAACACTGGTACATCAAGTTTCTGCAGGGTTAGGCTCATCCTCTCTCACTGAGGCTAGATAAAGTGTCCCAGCTAGTAGACCGTATCCCACAGAAAGGCAACAACTTTAGGAATAACCCCCACTGCAGTTGTTCAGGACCCACATGAAGACTGAGCTGCACATCTGCTACATATGTGTGGGGGTTAGGGGTATAGATTTTGCCTGTGTATGCTCTTTGGTAGGTGGTTCAGTCTATGAGAGGCCCCAAGGTCCAGGTTAGTTGACTTTGTTGGTCTTCTTATGTGTTCTTATTGAATTTGGGACACTCAATTCTTCCATAAGAGTTCCTGAGTTCTGTCCAATGTTTGTGGATATCTGCATCTGTTTCAGTCAGTTGCTGAGTGGAGCCTCTCAGAGGACAGCTATGCTAGGCTTCTGTTTGCAAGCATAACAGAGTATTATTAATAGTGCTGGGGATTGATGTTTGCCCATGGGACGGTGAGGCCAGCTGTTACTTGGCTGTTCCCTCAGTCTTTGTCCCTGCATTTCTTTTAGACGGGACAAATCTTTGATTGAAAGTCTGCGAATGGGTTGGCGTCCTTATCCATCCACTGGGGTCCTGCCTGGCTACAGGAGTGGACTATTCAGATTCCATATCTCTATAGCTATGGATCTCAGCTATAGTCACCTTCATAGCCTCTGGGGGCCTCCCCCATCCTAGGTCTCAGGAATTTCCTAGAGATTCTTTCTTTTGCTCCCCAAACCCCCCACAGCTGCAAATTTCCATTCATTCTCCTGGTACTCTCTCCTGTCTCTCTTCACACATGACCCAGACCCTCCCATTACCCTCCCTATGCCTTCTTTCACCCAGTTCCCTCCCTCTCTCTGCCTCCTATGGCTATTTTATTTCCCCTTCTAAGTGAGATTCAAGCATCCTTGCTTGGGCCTTCCTTCTTTTCTAGCTTTGTTGGGTGTTTGGGGTATATCATTGGTATCCTCCTGTGCTTTTTGGCTAATTTCCACTAATCAGTGAGTGCATACTATTCATGTGCTTTTGGGTCTGGGTTACCTCACTCAGATGATATTGTTTAGTTCCATTTACCTACAAAATTCTCATAACATTCCTACTTGAATTGCAGGCTGATGGTCAAACTCACTGTTATTTATTGCAGTGGGCAGGGATGTCTAAATGGGTTTAGGGATGTGACAGTTCAAAAGCTATACACTGGATGAGTGTTCACATGGATCTTTTCTGTGCCCACAGGAAAGCGCATTTGTCTTGGAGAAGGCATTGCCCGAAATGAACTGTTCCTTTTCTTTACCACCATCCTCCAGAACTTCTCTGTGGCAAGCCATGTTGCTCCTAAGGACATTGACCTCACTCCCAAGGAGAGTGGTATTGGAAAAATACCACCAACATACCAGATCTGCTTCTTAGCCCGCTGATTGGGCTGAGGCAGTCAGGAGTCCCCACTTCTGTTGAGAATGACTCTATCTTTGTGCCTCTGAGGAAACTGATGGAAACCAGGCCATAGGTCGCTGCTCACATCCTTCCTCCACTGTGGTTCTCCAAAGCTGCAAGGCACATTCTTCTTCTCTGTGAATGGCACTGGAGAAATCAATAAACTGTCTTTCTTGAAGTGTAAACAGAGACTTCAGGAGTCTACATCTCATGCTGAGTCACTTCCCTTTCTCACAACAGTCCAAGTTCTCGCTCATCAGCTCTCCACACTCTGTGATCTATGTTAATGGACTCTGTATAAGGTCTGAATTCTATGTCTACAGACTTGCCTAGGATGCATAGTTCAGGCCAACAGAATCACATAATGTGTGATCTTTGGTGTCTCATGTCTTTACTTCACATAATATTATCTAGGTTTCTGTATTCTACAGGCCACAGGCACACACCTTCATGGGTTTTTCTCATCCTTCTTAGCATACTGTTCCTGCATCTTCTGTGTAGGCAGAGGCCTCTTTAGCCCATGGACCCTGAGCTGCACGTTTCTGAACACTGACCTTAGGTTTCCTTGTTTCTCTTTAAATCTCCCAAGAATCACACCAATCTGCATTAGTTAGGGTTCTCTAAAGAAATAATACTGACAGAAATAATCAATCAGTCAGTCAGTCAGTCATCTGCCTGTCTGTCTGTTGTTCTGTCTCTTTCTCATCTCTCTTATCTATGTGTATATGTTTATATGTATATGTCTATTCATCATGTATTTATCTATATGTATGTGTTATCTATTTAAGTATCTATCATGTATGTTTGTATGTATGTGTCATCTATCTATCTATCTATCTATCTATCTATCTATCTATTTATCTACCATCTATCTATCTATGATTCAACTCTCTATGGGATTTATTAGACTAGATAACAGGCTATGGCCAGGTAGTACAAAATGATTGTCCCATAATGGAAAGGCTGAGAATTGGGTAGTTGTGGAACCATGAGGTTGTTAAGTTTTCTCAGTCCCATGCAGTGTTTCATGGAGGTTGCCTGGAAACTTGCTGGTATTTCCATCTCTGTTGCAATCCAGAAGAAGTTGGATTTACTACTAGTCATGTCAACAGATTAGATGGAAGGAGAGTGAGGGCAGGCAGGAAAAATAAGCACAATTTCCTTCTTTCCTCTGTCTGTCAGCAGGAGGGTGGCCCAGGTTTAGGGAGAGTTTTCCTGCTTCAAATAATCTGGAGAAGAGACTCCCTCACAAGAGTGCCCAGCAGTCTGGGTTTTAGTTGATATCAGATACAGTCAAGGTAATACCCAAGAGCAGCCACCACAATTCCCAGACCCTTAATGTCCCTGATATTTTTACACATGCCTTTGTCTTAGGGTTTTCATTGCTGTGAAGAGATACCATGACCAAGGCAACTCTTATAAAGGACAACATTTAATTGGGACTAGTGTACAGGTTCAAAAAGTTCAGACCATTATCGTGGCAGGAAGCATGGCAGTGTCCAGGCAGTCATAGTGCTGGAGGAGCTGAGAGTTCTACATCTTGATCCAAATGCAGCCAGGAGAATACTCTCTTCTGCAGGCAGCCAGCAGGAGGCTCTCCTCAATACTAGATAGAGCTTGAGCACTGGAGCCCTCTGAAGTCTGCCTACACAGTGACACACCTCTTCCAACAAGGCCACATCTCCTAATAGTGGCAGTTCCCATAGTCCAAGCATATTCACACCATCACATTCCACTCCCTGGTACACATAGGCTTGTTCATACACGTGAGTCTATGGGGCTGTCTTAATTGGGTTTCATTGCTGTAAAGAGACACCATGACCAAGGCAACTCAATTAAAAGACAACATTTAATTGGGGCTGGAGTACAGGTTCAGAAGTTCAGTCCATTAACATCATGGCAGGAAGCTGGCAGCATCCAGGCAGACATGGTGCTGTAGAAGTAGCTGAGAGTTCTTTATCTTGATCCAATTGCAGCCAGGAGAGACTTGCTTCCAGGTGGCTAAGAGGAGGGTCTCAAATCTCATCCCCACAGTGACACACTTCCTCCAACAAGGCCACACCTCCTAATAGTGCCACTCCCTGGGCCAAGCATATTTAAACCAGCATAGGGGCCATACCTAACCAAAGCATAATGCAAAATACATTTACTTCAACTTCAAAAGTCTCCCTTGTCTACCACAGTCTCAACAATATTAAAAGTCTAAAGTTCAAAGTCTTTTCTGAGATTCATCCAATCACTTAACTGTGATCTCTTATAAAATCCAACATACACTACCTTTCCAAAATATATTTCCATAGCGAGGAAATACTGAACCAAAGCAAGACTGAAAACCTACTGGGCAAACGTCAAACTCTGTATCTCCATGTCTGATGTCAAGGTGCTTTTCAGATCTCACAACTTCTTTCTCCTGGGCTGGTTCCACTCCCTGTTAGCAGTTTTCCTCAGCAGGTATCCCATGGCTCTGCTTTCTCTGACATCTTGGGGTCTCCAAGGCAACTTCATCTTCATAGCAAGCATGCTGTGAAACCATGCCTTCAAAACCAGTTCTATCTGGGTGATTCTTACATATTACCCAGTGCAGCTGCCAGCACGAAATCTATCTCTGGAACAAAACTTCTTTCTGGTCTCAGAAAACACAAGAAAAATTCACCTCAGTGATGCTCATCTCTCCTTAATCACTGCTAATTCCTTAGCTCCAGCCAGCTAACAAGCATCATTTATCCTAGTAACCCTGTCTATTCTTGTTTATTTTTTTGGTTGATAAACACTGTTTTTTTTTCCTTTTAAAAATTCAGTTTACATTCCAGTCACAGCTTTTCTTCCTCCTTTCTTCCTAGTCTCACCCTTACAAATCCCATCCCCTTTTACCCCCTCCCCTTGTGTACCTCCTAACCCTGAGGCATTTGGTCCCAGCAGGACTAGGTCCATCCTTTCTCAGTGATTCCTACCCAGGCAGTTCAGGTAGGAGATAAGGATCCGATATCAGGATATAGAGACTGAGACAACTCTAGCTTCACTTGTTAGAGGACCCACATGAAGACCAAGCTGCACATCTCTTATATATGTGTTGGGGTGGGGCTAAGTCCAGCTGAAAGACCCCCACAAGGGGACCCTCACTCAAGTTCGGACCTGCACACCCCAAGGACACACAAGAGACCTTCTTGATGCAATTGCAGAGGAGGTTTAATGACGAGGGCCCTCTGGCCGGAACATATCTCATGCAGGAGATAGAGGTTCCGACTCAGAACCCAGGAAACTTGGGATATTTATGGGTAGGGGTTGGGGAGAGCGGGAAAATTTGGCACGGTTACATATGATTGGATACTTCAAACATCAGCAACTTGCAGAAGTGGCTACGTGTGAGCTGGCAGGATGACTAGATACTTTTGACCATGAAACCTTAGACTTCTCAGAAAGGGGGAGAGAAAAGTAAACACCAGATGGCCCACTACTCACTTGGGCTTGTTTGGACTTGTCTGGGCACGTCCTTGCATGCCTTTTCATTTTTGGTCACCCTGCCCCTGGAGGGACTTAATATTTTATTATGACTATATTTAACAAATTGTTGGTGGTCTTTGCTGACCATGGATTTTTGTTATTGTTACAATGCTGCTTTCAAATTTTGTTCTCACATTCCCTACTCCTTTTGTTTGAAATAACTTTAATCTTAAAGTTAAAAATCAGTATCTTCTATCTTGTCTCTTATAATCTCATCTCTTTGTCTCAACACCATTAATTGTACAGTATCTATTTTAGTTCTAACAAAAGCTAGCAATCTATTTATCACACATGGGCCTAAAACCAAAAATAAAAAAGAAAGTATTATCAAGGGACCAGCCACGGCAGAGAGCAGTGTCGTCATCCAAGGAGAGTGGGTGAACCAGGACTCAAACTAACCTTGTTGAGTCCTTCTTTCTTTCTGTCTTTTATCTAACCTTTCTCTAAGTCTCTGCATTGAGTCTCGGACTACCTCGGTGTGATCAGCATAAAAACAACAATCTTCTTTGAGGGCTGCATACAGTCCTCCATCTTTAAGAAACAGCAAGTCTAATCTTCTGTTCTGCAGAACAATCTCTGAGAGGGAAGTACTGATAGTTCTAAGGCTCTCAAATCTATATCAATGGCAGCTCTTAGCTATTGGAAATAACGGGGCGTCTGTATTAGTGTAGCAGTACCTGTTCTCACACCTGCGGCCACTCCAAGTCCAAGTATAACAGCTAGGGTCAAGGAAATAGGCTCTCTGCAGTAGCGTCTAGGGTGTATCTCAAACTCATATTTAAAAGTGCCTGCAGGGTGGTAATAAACCTGGGAGACCAACTGGACAAGTACGCAATAATCTTTGACCTCATCAAAGACAGAAGTAGATATATAAAGGGTTAATCTTGAACTGTAAGCTCACCATTTATCAATCTTAGGCACTAAGTATCTGTTAGCAGGGCTTCTTGGGCTCTATTCTATTGACTAGGGATCTCAAAACATTTCCTCTGACTTTTACATATACATATAATCATATATATAATAAAGAGAAATTGTAAAAGGAACAAATCTATATAACTCTGAATTCACATCTCGATTTCAATCTTGGAATCACAAGTTGTCATTTAACCTTGGGTGTATACACACTAAGTCCCACCCTCCAAGGCAGCATTATCCCTGTGCCTCTGGGGTGGTCTCAGGAGTCAAGGCCTGCTGCTCTTTAGCCTTGTAGAATAGCAGAAGACCTTGAGCTAAACATCAGGGGGTTGCTCAGGCATCTGGATCTTCTCTAGTTGGAATCAGGCACAGGTGGTGATGGTGAACTTCAAGGAGGTCAGATGATCAACAGCTCCAGGAAGTCTCTTAGTAGCCTGAAAAATCATTTCTCACACAAGTTGGACATTGTGGGTGTGGAACAAGGACAAGGGACAATCTCCAGCCAGTGCCAGTCCCAGAGGGCAATTAGTTTTAGGGTTCTGTATATTCTCTCTACCTGTCCTGAACTTTGGAGACAGTATAAACAATGGAGCTTCTAATTAGTCTCTAACATTTCTGACAATTCCTGACTTATCTTAGAGACAAAAGCAAGGCTATTATCTGATCTAATTATCTCAGACACTTGAAAACTTCAGAAAAACTTCTATTCTAGGCTGTCCTCTTCTAGGTATCTTTTTATTCACTCTAAGTCTCATAAGCCTTTACTTGCTGACATATCCTACACTATCTTATTATTTCTCTAGCCCAAAACCTGAAGTCTATTATGTGCTTTAAATCTCTTAGCTGCTTGGTTGTACTCATATCTTAAGAGTCCATCTGTGCATTTAGCCTGGTAAGTCTTTTGTTTTCTGGGGAGTATAGTTCTCCCTTCTTGTGTGCACCATTGTCTCTTTTCCTCTAGATAGTATCTGGCAGGATGGCTAGCAATCTGAGTTCTTTCTCTTATTCTGTGCTTTAAGTGAGGCCATCTCTTAGGCCCACAACTGGAACAGGCTCCCGTATCAAAACACTTGATCTGTCCGGTTATTGCCTCAGGCCACTGAATCTCCTCCCTTTTGGTGTCCTGGGCAATGAGTACTCACAGTTTCTGGCTTCATCAGGGTTTCCTCTCTTGGTATATAGCCCTGCAGACATGGGCTGTGGCAAAAGCATACCTGTTGTCCATGTAGATGTTGGTTTTCTTGTCAGCCCCAAGTTCCAAGGTTGTTCTCTGCACCGATGATCCCAGGGGTGGGGAGTCAGCTCAGATGACATTTGTGTCCACCACAGTAGCGCTGGCTTGTCTATGACCAGCATGGAGAAAACTGCTCCTGTCTGTAAAGTAGGTTACCTTGGCTCCCGGCTGGAGTCAGTAGGAGGAGCCTTTCCTCTACCCATGAGTTCTTGTCAGTTAGTTGCAGCCTGTCTGGGCCCCAATCCTGGGGAGTAAGTCTCAACCCGACAGAGGGTAGGAACAGTCTAGGATGACCATAAATGAATGGGATACCCAGCCCATCTCTTAGTCCACCATTTTTCAGGTAGTCCATAAATATATTTTGGCCCATTGGCCTGGAGGAGGACTCTGTCTATCTTAATCACTGTCTTCACACAGAGCTTATATCTTTGCCATTTGGGGTGTTTTTCAAGGCCTGGGATTTCTTGGCCCTGGCTTCTATTTGTTAGGGCCCTTTTGGACCCTGAAGCTGGCTCCTTTACTTGTAATGTGCACACTGGTTTTTTTTTCAAGGAGTTTCTTATCTCCCTTTGATTGGAGTCCCTCTTCTTTGCTTTCTGTAAATTCTTTCCTGTCACCTTTCTTTTTCTTCACCTCTCTCTAGCACAGCAGCTTACAGTAAACCTTTTATCTTTTCTATTCCTTTCTTCTAGACTTCCCCAGCAACTTATCTCTACTCCTTTCCTCTAGACTTACTCTAAACCTTCTCTCACTTGCTATTACCATCAATAATTTTAACCCTGTCTATGATCCCATCTATCTTATCTTTCTTTTCTTTACTCTTTCCCTTTCTCCCTGATATAGTATACTTCCTAAATCTTTCAACGACTTATCTTGTAGTCTCTCTAGCCTCTAAAGCCTTGTCTACACTGACAGAATGTCTCTATGAGCTAGTCTAGAAAGGCCGTGGGTAACTTATCTGATTCCTGCTTAACCTCATGTGCCTTTGTGAAAATTAGTGGGGTCTCATGCTCTCTCAAGATCTGTCAATGGGATCTGGCATGGGCCTTTGGGTGTCCCTTACCTTCTGTAACCTGCTGTTGACCACAGCCTGATTAATTGATGGGGTCCCCATATCTGAGGGAACATTCTTTTTCCGGTGTCCTCCCTTGCTCTTCACTTCTGAAGACCAGAACCTACAAGGGTCTTGTGGAAGAAAGGCTTTTATCTTATTTAGTGCTTTGATCACCTGCAAAAGCAGTAAATAGTCTTTTAGAACTCTGTGTAGACTGATGTATTTGTGAGGCTGCATAACTGTTGTTCATATCACACTAGAGACCATAACCTAGTTCAGTCTGCAAACAGTACCTTGTCCAAAGGCGTAATGTGAGCTCACCTCTGAAGCTCCAAGAAAGAAACCAAATCAGAATGAATAGCCTTTTCTACAGCATTTCACAGCAAGGACTATTAAGATGTTGAAGGCTCACATAGTATTAATAATTTGACACTTATTTAAATTTAACTTTTGGCAAAATAGAAACTTTGGTCATAGTTCTATAAAAACCTTTTAAAAAGTTATTTCTGATTAGAATATTATTTTAGAAGTGATACACAACAAGAACAATAAAGTAAACATTTTTATATATAACATAAGAGCACAAGTCCTCACCACTTTTTAAATTTTATCTTGTCTGAACTCTCATCTTTGAATCAAATCTTGATGAAAGTCTCATATAAATAATGAAATTATCTCAGGCAGCAATGGCTAGAAAGTCTATCAAAACTGAAGCCTATATATATTTCTCTGACTCAGGACAGCCTGTAACTTTTTAGCTGTAATTTAAGAAAAAAGTATTCTTTTACTTATTAAACTGGGAAAATCCACTATCAACTCTCTTATTACAGAAGCCAAAAAACTGCTGGCTCCCTTCCAAGAGCTGCTTATGAAAACAGTAAACTCTTTTCAAGGTTCTTTCTGCCGGTGCCCTTCTCCTAGCCACAGAGCAGGGCGAATTATCAGTTTTTCTTGTGTAAATTAAGACTGTCTCACAAGTAAGTTTTAAACTAAATTAAGTAAGCAGTTTTAACCAGTTCTTTTTCTCTTTTTAAAAAAATAATTATAACTCTCAGGTGAATAATCTTGCTGCAGCTGTTTTGTCCAGCATGGCTCAAGGAAGATGTCTGTCTCCTCCGCCAGGTTTTTTATCACCTGGGCTCTACCTATCTTCATGGGCAGCAGGTGGAAAGCTGCCAATTTGTTACAGCAGTGACCTTCAGGGTCCCCTGCACAGCCACGCACACCCAATTAGGTAGCTGTTGCACCCTACCTCCTCCGTAGCCTCCTCTAACAGCAGAGGAACAGAGTTTTCTCTTGGCCACAAGCTGTGGAACAGGACCTGCCTGTCTCACTGCTCTGCAGCAGCACTCACCAGCTGCTCCATCTCTTTTTCTGCTGGTGGTCATGTTATCTCTTTTTAACTCAGGATGTTTTACACAGTAATTTCAGTCCAGAAAAAAGAAAAGGAACGACGATCGATCGTCAGTCAGAGTCCAAGAACATATAAACCAAACAACACGGATAATGCACCCCTGCCACGGGCGGCATAAACAACACAGATAGCTCACCCCTGCCACGGGTGGCATAAACACACTTAACCACATTTGGACTCGACCCCAGATGGAGAAGGATTCCACGTCTTCTCCTTGAGTAGGAGTACTCCGTCTCCTGAAACCTGACGGTCAGATCCCCTGACCTCCCGATGGGGAAAGGCCTCCCACCTTCCCCCCAGATCCCTAGGGCGTCCCCCAGGGTTGCAGCCTGCGGGCCTGAAATGCATGTCTGCTCCCGCACGTCACCAAGTCCTTATGGCCTATAGTGACAGCTGCCCCAAAACCAAAACCAAGACACAGGCACAGAAACCAAAACACAGAGACAAAGACAGCAGCGCTGCACTCAGACACACTCCACTCATACAGACCTACGTCCAAGGGGTTGTTGTGGGTCCTGGGGTCACACATTTCCCGGCCAACGCACCAAAATGAAAGACCCCCGCAAGGGGACCCTCACCCAAGTCCGGACCTGCACGCCCCAAGGACACACGAGAGACCTTCTTGATGCAATTGCAGAGGAGGTTTAATGATGAGGGGCCTCGGGCCGGAACATATCTCATGCAGGAGATAGAGGTTCTGACTCAGAACCCAGGAAACTTGGGATATTTATGGGTAGGGGTTGGGGAGAGCGGGAAAATTTGGCGCGGTTACATATGATTGGATATTTCAAACATCAGCAACTTGCAGAAGTGGCTACGTGTGAGCTGGCAGGATGACTAGATACTTTTGACCATGAAACCTTGGACTTTTCAGAAAGGGGGAGAGAAAAGTAAACACCAGATGGCCCACTACTCACTTGGGCTTGTTTGGACTTGTCTGGGCACGTCCTTGCATGCCTTTTCATTTTTGGTCACCCTGCCCCCGGAGGGACTTAATATTTTATTATGACTATATTTAACAAATTGTTGGTGGTCTTTGCTGACCATGAATTTTTGTTATTGTTACAATGCTGCTTTCAAATTTTGTTCTCACACAGCCAATGTATGCTCTTTGGTTGGTGGTTCAACCTGTGAGAGTTCACAGGGTCCAGGTTAGTTGACTCTGTTGGTCTTTCTGTGGAGTTCTTATCACTTTTGGAGTCCTCAGCTGTTTCCCCAACTCTTCCATTAGAGTCCTGGACCTCTGTCCAGTTTTTGGCCTTGGGTCTCTGCATCTGTTTCAATCAGTTGCTGAGTGAAGCCTCTCAGAAGACAGTAATGTTAGGGTCCGACTGCAATCATAATACAGTATTATTAGTAGTGTCAGGGATTGGTGCTTGCCCATGGAATAGGTCTCAAGTTGGTTCAGTCATTGGTTAGCAATTCCCTCAGTCTTTGTTCCATTTTGTCCCTGCATTTCTTTTCTCTTTCTTTCTTTCTTTCTTTCTTTCTTTCTTTCTTTCTTTCTTTCTTTCTTTCTTTTTTATTTCGAGACAGGGTTTCTCTGTGCAGCCCTGGCTGTCCTGGAACTCACTCTGTAGACCAGGCTGGTCTTGAACTCAGAAATCCGCCTGCCTCTGCCTCCCAAGTGCTGGGATTAAAGGCGTGCGCCACCACCGCCCGTTGGTCCCTGCATTTCTTATAGAAAGAAAAAGTTGGTCTGGTGTCCTTATCTCTCCGCTGTGGAGGGGGTCCTGCCTGGCTATAGGAGGTAGACTCTTCAGGTTCCATATCCAAAAGCATGTGATGCCACTTGAGTTTTTGATCTTAGTCATTCTGATGGGTGTATGATAGAATCTCAGAGTCATTTTGATTTGCATTTCTCTGATGACCAAGGACTGTGAACATTTCTTTAAGTGCCTTAATGTGGGGTTGTTAGCTCACGCGTGTGCATGGACATGGGTCTGGTTGGGCTGTTGTGGTTTCTGCAGCTCTGGGGAGCAGAAGCCGTTTTGTCCTATTGACAGTGTCCTTTGCCTTACAGAAGCTTTGCAATTTTATGAGGTCCCATTTGTCAATTCTTGATCTTAGAGCATAAGCCATTGGTGTTCTGTTCAGGAACTTTTCCCCTGTGCCTAGGTATTCTAGGG
Source organism: Arvicanthis niloticus (assembly GCF_011762505.2). Classification (NCBI taxonomy): domain Eukaryota; kingdom Metazoa; phylum Chordata; class Mammalia; order Rodentia; family Muridae; genus Arvicanthis; species Arvicanthis niloticus. The sequence continues at coordinate 5,290,290 of NC_047658.1, forward strand.
TCTTCCCCACCTTCTCTTCTATTAGTTTCAGTGTATCTGGTTATATGTGAAGGTCCTTTATCCACTTGGACTTGAGCTTTGTACAAGGGGATAAGAATGGATTGATTTGACTCCCGGCCTGGAACACTGGTTTCTTCCTGTCTGGGCCAGAGCACTGAGCAGATCTTGGGTGGCAGCTCTGCCCCCAACCTCCAAGAACCCAGAGGAAGCAGGGATCCCAGGCGCTCTAACTTGGACAGTGTCTTAGAAACTAGTTCTCAGATCTGAGGCCTGGATCAGACCTCTGCCAGGTCTGCTGTTGTGTGAACCCCGGATTCCACCTGAGACATACTGGAAGGTCCACTCAACCCAGAGCCACAGAGGAACAACTGAACTCAGAGCATCAGACAACATATCCTGAGATATTCTAGAGGAGACACTGCACCCAGAACAGCAGACACCTACCTTGGAGGCACCATATCCTGAGGCATCCTAGAGGAACCACTGTAATCAGTGCAGCTGAAAAAGATCACAGAGACATCTGGACCCCTAGAAGATCAGACACAAGCTAGATAACTGGAAAGACAGGCTTCAGTCAGAGACAGCAAGTACAGGCAGCACTAGAGTTAACCAGATGGCAAAAGGCAAGAGCAAGAATGTAAGCAACAGAAACCAAAGTTACATGGCATCATCAGAACCCAGCTCCCCCATCAGAGCAAGCCCTGAACACCCCATCACACCAGAAAAGCAGGAATCAGAATTAAAATCACTTCTCATGATGATGATAGAGGGCTTTAAGAAAGACATAAATAACACTCTCAAAGAACTTAAGGAGAGCACTGGTAGACAGATAGAAACCCTTAAAGAGGAAACACAAAAATCCCTTAAGGAATTGCAAGAAAATGCAACCAAATGGGAAAAGGAATTAAACAGAACCATGCAGGATCTAAAGATGGAAGTAGAAACAATAAAGAAATCACAAAGGGACAATACCCTGGAGATAGAAAACCTAAAAAAAAAAAGATCAGGAGTCATAGACACAAGTATCACCAACAGAATACAAGAGATGGAAGAGAGAATCTTATGTGCAGAAGATACCATGGAAAACATTGACACAACTGTCAAAGAAAATGCAAAATACAAAAAGCTACTAACCCAAAATATACAAGAAATCCAAGACACAATGAGAAGGCCAAACTTAAGGATAATAGGTATAGATGAGGGGGAAGACACCCAACTTAAAGGACCAGTAAATATCCTCAACAAAATTATAGAGGAAAACTTCCCTAACCTAAAGAAAGAGATGTCCATAAATATACAAGAAGCCTACAGAACGACAAATAGTTTAGACCAGAAAAGAAATACTTCCCGCCATATAATAGTCAAAACATCAAATGTACAAAACAAAGAAAAAATACTAAAAGCAGTAAGGGAAAAAGGCAAAGTAACATATAAAGGCAGACCTATAAGAATTACACCAGATTTCTCACCAGAGACCATAAAAGCCAGAGCAGTCTCCCAGCCAATCTGCTCCCCTCTGGAAACTGAGTTCGGAGGTACCCTAGGGAGGGCACGGATCGCAGAGCAGAAGAATACACAGCCTTGGTGTATCTACTCATCAAGCATACTGAGCAGACCTGCCCAAACCTCTGATGTCCTGGAATTCCATCTGGACACAGTGAAGACACAGCATCAGAGGCATATCAACTTACTCTTCCCCCCACCCCTCTTCTAAAATCTCAACACCCTTAATCAGCTTGAAGAAGTTAAAGAAGAGTCAGCACCCCTATTCCCTGAGCTTGGGGACTAATGTGGTTAATATTGGTCTGTCTTTCTAGGGAAAAGTAGTGGTTTTGTTGGAACAGGGGGAATTAGCTAGGACTTATTGCATAGCCATAACCTATTAGTAGAAATCTGTATAATTATTATCAAGATGAAGTTATAATTTCTTCAATGGTACAAAATTTACTTTGATTTCAAATTTAAGGTTTTCATTGGTATGAGCCTCTTATTAATATAAAAATGAGATGAATATTGATACTCTCATGGGCATTGTGCCTGTATAACACATTTAGGAATACAAGGCCTAGACTCAGCCCTTTTTAAACTTTTTTAACTGATTTGGGATGGTTAACCTATGAGTTAAGGGACTATAGCAAATTCATGGTTTTGAGTTTATTGTTAGGGTGTTTTCCATATTTTATTTAGAAATAGCTGAGAGGAGTGAACAGACAACAGTCCAGGTTACCTTACATGGATAGTTGGTTTTCAAAACATCAGAAGTCCATAGAACTGACACTACAAATATTTATATATTAATGTTCATTTTGATTAGAGACCTGTCTGCTCCTGACAGCTTCCTGTCGTGGATTCTAAGAAGAAATTGAGCATCCTTGGAGATACTCCAGTTGTGTGGTAACAGCCACTAGGCAAGAATTGCCTCTCTCCATCTACAGACAAATTACTGTCCAGAAAAGGACACACATGCAGAATAGTCGACTGATTATATCTGCCTAGACAGAGTAATCAGCCCTTAATAATCTTGCATCACTAAGGTCTGTTAGATGATTCTGGGCCAGAAGGCTGAAGATTTGATGCTCCAACGTTCGGTAGTATAGGGGCTTTTCAGGTGTTCAGCGGTCTCTATAAATTGGCTAAGTTTTAGAAGCTATGCTTAGTGCTTCCCATAACTTCAGTTAACTCAGTCATTCTGGATTTCTGATGGGGTTGAAGACCTATAGTCTCATAACCAATCCTGGCTATTTACTTTGAGAGAAAAGATATGAGTAGATGGTTTTCAGCTGACATTCATTCTAAAGCCAAAAAGCCAGGATCAGAAGTAAGTGTTTTAGTTAGAAGAGATGACAGAGGTTCTGGTTAGTCAACAGAATGATGGACTGGGTATTAGGACTATCTTGTACCTCACTTGTACAATTAGGAATAAGTATGCTCTAATTGTATTTTGAGAGAAAAGTTTTACTTTAACAGGAAGAGTGATATGTAGGAGGAGCTAAGTGGGAAGGAGTACTGAGAGGAAGAGATAGAACAAGGAGAGAAGATGAAGAAGAGGAGAAGCTAGGTGATGAGAGAGAGAAAGAGAGAGGGGGCATGGAGGCAGATGTTCACATGTCTCCACCAGTCAAAGATAGTTTTTATATCTAGGTTGGGTATTGGGTTACGCTTCTGATTGAGCATTACCAAACTAATAAATCCTTTGATTAACATTAAAAAAAAATCGTATAAAAGCAAAAAGGAAAGGGGGGGCATGGGTCAGGGTTGTTCTAGGGAGGGGAAATGTGGAAAGGGGATGGCATCTTAAATGTAAATAAAATATAAAATAAAAAAAGGAAAAAAACCCAAAAAGCTAAATAATAAACAAATCTTTAAAAATAAAAAAATAAGTTAATAAAAATATTTTTTAATTAATAAAAAAAAGAATGGATTAATTTGCATTCTTCTACATGCTGAACTCCAGTTGAACCAGCACCATTTGTTGAAAATGCTGGTTTTTTTTCCACTGGATGGTTTTAGCTCCTTTGTCAAAGATCAAGTGATCATAGGTGTGTAGGTTCATTTCTGGATCTTCAATTCTATTCCATTGATCTTCCTGCCTGTCTCTCTACGTGATGTAATTTTTAATCACTATTGCTCTGTAGTACAGTTTGAGGTCAGAGACGGTGATTCCCCCAGAAGTTCTTTCATTTTTGAGAATAGTTTTCAATATCCTGTGTTTTTTGTTATTCCAAATGAATTTGCAAATTGCTCTTTCTATCTCTATGAAGAATTGATTTGGAATTTTGATGGGGATTGCATTGAATCTATAGATTGCTTTTGGCAAGATGGCCATTTTTACTAAATACTGCCAATCCACGAGCATGGGAGATCTTTCCATCTTCTGATATCTTCTTCAATTTCTTTCTTTAGAGACTTGACGTTTTGTAATAAAGAACACACATTGTGTTTACTCAATGAGAAGTGGATATCATAGAAAAGCTCAGAATACCCATGATTCAACTCACAGACCATATGAAGCTCAAGAAGAAGGAAGACCAAGGTGTGGATGCATCAGTACTACTTAAGGGGGAACAAAATAATCAAAGTATGTAGAGGGAGAGAGGGAGCAACCTGGGAGAGAGAGACAAGGGGGAGGGAAGAAGCTGGGGTCAGATGTGGGTGTTAAAGAGGGAGAAGTACAGAGGGTCAAGAGTTGCATGGAGGTGTGTAGCAGTAGGGGATGGGGAATTGAGGTAGCCACTAGAGAGTTCCAGTTGCCAGAAAAGCAAGAGGTTCCCAGAACCCAAAAAGGATGACATTATCTTAAATGCTCAAGAAAGGGGAGAGACAACCTGCAGAGAGCATATCCAGAGGTTAGACATGGCCCCTGGTTGAGTCTAGTGATGGGGCCACCCACCCATCTCAAACATATTTACCCAGAATTGCTCCTGTCTATGGCAAATGTGTGGACAAGGAGTGGAGAAAGACTGGAGGAAAAGCCATCCAGAGACTGCCCCACCTAGGGATCCATTCCATCTGCAGATACAAAACCCAGACACTATTACTAATGTAATAGTAGGGCTTGCTGACAAGAACCTGTTATAGCTGTTTCTGAGAAGCTCTGGCAGAGCCTGACTACCTCAGATGGAGATGTTTGCAGCCAACCATCGAGCTGAGCATGAGGATCCCAATGGATGATTAGGAGAAGGACTAAAGGAGCTGAAGGGGTTTGCAACCTCATAAGAAGAACAACAATATTAACCAATCAATATCCCCCTCCCCAGATTCCTGAGATCTCTCAGACACTGAGCCCAAAGCAAGGCAGCATACAGGAGCTTGTCCAAGGCCCTGACACATATACAGCAGAGGACTGCCTGCTCTGGCCTCAGTGGGAGAAGACTCAAGAGACTTAAAGCCCAGGGAGTGGGAAGGCATAGTGCTGGAGGATATCCTCTTTGAGATGCAGGGAGGAAGAATGGAATGAGGAACTCTGGGAGGGTGATCCAGGAGGTGGGTAATGACTGGACTAGAAATTAAAAAAAAGCTAGTAGTAATATTGTTGTCCAGTGTTCATTTAGGGCCTAACTGAAGTCCTGACTGATCTGAAAGAATGGATGATCAAAGGTCATCAGTGATTAGCAGCCTTTCCAGGACATTTTCTGAAAACAAGTCTGAGGTAACAGCCATTTGAGTCTGGATCAGGCATCCCAGCATCTGTTAGGAGCCGCAGTGAGCGTGTCAGCATTCGCCATTCCAAGATGGCACAGACATCGTGTCCTCTCTATTAGTAAACAACTAACTGCACAGGTGCAAAAAGGCAAAAGCGTGCCAAAAGTCACTGCCCATCCCGGGGCGTATTATGGGTAATGAGTGAACAGCCAATCAGAAGTGAATACGTCACTCTAGAGTGTATTTAAGCAGAGCCTCTTCCTGTCTTTTCAGTCTTTCCGCCTCTGTTTATACGAATAAAGCCTCGCTGTGGTAATACCCGAATATTGCCTCACGCGTCCTTATTCATGGGCTAAAGGGGACACGGGAGGCGTGCGGAACATCTGGCGCCAAAAACCCGGGAATTTCAAGGCGCTGTGGAAGGCCCCCTGAAACTCGGGACGGGTTAAAAGACTACAGGATCGAGGTACACCTCTGGAAGGTATGTCTAGGGTAGAAGCCTTCGTTGCGGGTGGATATTCACCCATTGCCTCGCTACAGTAGTTGGCCTCTTGCTTGTGTTTTCGCTGTTAGCTTATTTATGTTGTGAGGATTCAGCCAACAGCACAGCTATTAGGGCAAGTCAAGAGGTTGCAAGAGAGGTCCGTTCCAGGCTATCAGAACCAGAGCGTGTTAGCCGGCATCAGGCCCAAGGGCCTGGGGATCAAGCCAGAGAGCCTAGGGAGACAGAGTACTCAAAAGGAACAAGGGCTACTGCAGAGCTCATTAAGCTTAAGGACCCTTCACCGGCGGGTGAAGAGAGAGTGGAGGACAAAAGGACCCTCCTTTATGACAGAATCTTTGGGGAACCATCTGCGCTCTGCTACCTGTGGCGGCTTGCAGCCCGGCAGAGCGAGAGCAAGAGAGCGTGGCGCGAAAGACAGGCAGAGGAGGGAGACAGTTTGCTCTGGGAAGTGGCCTTCCAGCAGTGGGCATACGGGGAGTGCCCTGCGAGCTCAGAGCAAGCAATGCCAGTGATAAAACAGATGATCTTTGAAAATACCACAGCTGAATGCCGTGCAGCCATTGTCCCTCATAGGAACAGGAGGCTACAAGATTGGCTGAGGGCCTGTTGTGGCCCGGGGAAGGGAGATGTTTGTGCTTATTCCACAGGTGAAAACAATTCAATTTGGGTCTCTACGCAGCTGGTTTAGATCGTGAAGAAGGAAGCCAGATTGCAAGATGACGACCCTGATTCTTCTGATACTGACGTTCGATTTGGTGATAAGTATACCACTATGGGACATAGTTAGATCTTGGCCTGTTCCCTTGCCAGTACATTCAAATGTTGCAGCGCTGCCATTGTTTACAGCTATTGAGTGTTACTTGGTTGCCCCGGCCTCAGGCGCATCCACCAACAGCCTGGGTCATAAATGCTACAAGTTTTCCATTAAATTTTACACTTTGTTTTGTGACAGCAAAACTTTACAGCATAAAGGTAATCTACTTGGTGTTGATTTTAGATAGAGAAAAGATACAACACGTGTCTTTTAAGGTTTACAGTTTAAATTTAAGGTTCAAAGTTAAAGCCAAAATGCACAATTCGGCCTAGCCAAGCGTCAGAGAGCAGGCAGAGGGAGGTTAAGCGCATTTACATTTGAATTAAGACAATGCAGACTGAGTTACAGAAGCCCAGGTGCTAAACATTCCTTTGGTTCTGGGTCTTTAGACCAGGCCCTAGAAATGTGCTTACCAGAATTTGTCTCTTGTCTTCATTGTTTCTTGTGAGAAGAAGGATAAATCTAAGACCCAAAGACTTTACAACAGTCTGTGGGCTAAAAGTTATGATTATGCTGGAGGCATTAAAATTATGTCTACTTCTCTCCATGAGTATAACTGTACCTGCTGATAAAATATGGTTCAAATTGTTTTAATTCCTTTATATTTAAAGTTGTTAAAAATGAGATACTTTGGATTCCTTTAATATATGTAACAATTATTAGAGAATAAGGTTGGCTTTTATCCAATATATTCATTGGAGAAAAAAGATTGGTTATTAAATTAATCCAAAATAAAGTTCAAATTTAAGATTTATACAGCCTAACTTGCCTATTCCAGCTGCCATTTCAGTAAATGCTTATATAAAAGATGTTTTATACCTTCCCTTTACATTTCTGGTAAAGGTGAAAGGTTTACAGGCAGTAAATTTATTCATAATTTTTAAGAGCCCATGAAGTGATATTTGTTAAAAAATATTTGCTTCAGAAAATGGTTAATTGTTTTACATTTTATATATACAAATATTGTTGCTGCTTTAATACAAAAAATTAAGAGGTTAAATCTTTTGGTGTGTATAATTCATTGTGTGATACTTTATTAGTGGATTTCTCTAAAAAGGTTTTTTCTGCAAGCCATTGCTCCAATATAACGAGCTTTAAAAATTTTTAGAGTACTTGTTACTCCAAAAAAAAGGATTCAAAGACAGTGTCTTTCAATATTTGAGACCTCAGTGATATCCTAATCAGATGGGGCTAGAGAGATGGCTCAGCCTTTAAAGGCTAGACTTTTAAAATATAAAAGCTGAACGCCCAGCAACCACATGGTGGCTTACAACCATTTGTGGTGGGGATCTAACGCCATCTTCTGGCTTGTGAGTGTACATACAAAAAGAAAATGGTTTACTTTTAATCTTGATTTGCTCTTAGTGATTTTTAAAAGTTGTTAAGAGATATTATTTGGCTAAAACCTCATCTTAAGCTTACCATAGGAGGATTTAAACCTCTGTTTGATATTTTCAAAGGGATGCAAGTCCTAAAATTTACTATGCATGCAGACCATAGAAAAGATATTTGCTATATTTACTATATTTACAGATGCCTCATCTATTGAGAAGACAGTATATGTAATTAAATCATATGTATATTTTCTTGAGTTTACCCTGCTTCAACACAATTAAATTATGTGTTGTAGCCACTGTTTAGAATGTTAAAAAGGGTGTATCTGCCTTTGTCTTATTAAATGATATATTTCATGAAGTACAAAATGTTTTAGCTACAAGATCTAATATCTCTAGCCATTTGAATAACATTAAAATTAGTAAGGTGTTTAGGAATACATCTACACAACCGGTGTCGGTGTGTGTGGACCCTCCATTTTTCTTTATCTTATCCAACTTTCAAAATAATTCTGATATCTTGGATTGTAAGAATGTTACATGCCTTTTAGCACAATGTTGGAATGGATCACTAGACCTAGCCATGGTTAATCAAGTTACAGCAGCTACTGTTGTTAGTCAAATCTCAGAAAAGACTTCTGAGGCTTTGACCATTTTACAGAAAGTGGATGCATATCAGATATCCTGTTGGTCAATCAGAGAGTTGATTTGCTCCAAGCCCATGTGGAGCAGCTCACGGATGTGGTTCAAATGAGCTGTGTGTCAGCAACCCCACATCTAGGTATTACACCTCTGAGATTTGTGAATGATACATTTGTTCAAAGCCATAATCTTTCTGCTTATTTAAAAGGGAAGTGAACTGGGAAGTTGGACCAGGTGCAGCAGCAATTGCAGATCCGGATCTTGAGCCTTGATGGAGCACGAATGGACCCTGTTTCCCTTGGCGATTGTACTTCTTGAATTTCTTCTGCCTTTTTCTTTCTTTCTTAAAGGGTGGGGATAGGCCTGTTTGGTGCAGCCTTATGTTGTGGATTCGTGTTCATGATGGTTGGTCTGTAAGCTCAAAGCCCAACAAAAACGTGACAAGGCCGCTATTGCCCAAGCACTCGCAGCCTTGGAACAAGGATCTCCCCCTGAAATTTGACTATCTAGACTAAGAAAGTAGCCGATGACTGAGACCCTCAGTCGATGCACCCCAAGGGTTCAGCCCATTGCACTGGGTTGATGAGAGGTCTAAGTCCAGCCAGCCCTTGCCTAAATAGCTGTGGTACCTGGATAGTAGGTTGACAGCCCTTGCACTCCTGGGAGCTATACTCCATTGCACAGGGACGAGTGTCAATTCCTCTTTACATCCCCTTAGCCCTTGCACCAGGAGGACTTGTTTCCATTACACCTGGTAGGGTAAGGGAGAATCTTCGGGCTGTAAGCTCTTAATTGCTTATTCCCCCAGGTTGGAGTTTGCTTGATCGGGCTTAAGTTCGAATCTGAGTTGGTGCTGTGTTTAATAGGCAAAAGGCTGGTCCATATTAATAATTTAAAAAGGGGGAGATGTTAGGAGCCGCAGTGAGCATGTCAACATTCGCCATTCCAAGATGGCGCAGACATCGTGTCCTCTCTATTAGTAAACAACTAACTGCGCAGGTGCAAAAAGGCAAAAGCGGGCCAAAAGTCACTGCACATCCCAGGGCGTATTATGGGTAATGAGTGAACACCCAATCAGAAGTGAATACGTCACTCTAGGGTGTATTTAAGCAGAGCCTCTTCCTGTCTTTTCCGTCTTTCCGCTTCTGCTTGTACAAGTAAAGTCTGTTGTAGTAATCACCCTAATATTGCCTCACGTGTCCTTATTCGCGGGCGAAAGGGGACACGGGAGGCGCGCGGGACAAGCATCCTTGAGGGTGGATCTTGCCAGGGCTACTTTCTTGGACTTTCATTCTGCAATGTACAAACCTTACAAGGAATATATGGTTGATATATATATATTTGTATAGAATGTGTAGTGTGTACAGATCAGTTAAGGATGATCTTCCTTTGAGTAGATGAAAGACAAGTATCTTTCTTTAGAAGTTAGTTTGACCATATAATCAAATTGCAATATAAGTCTCCATACAATGTCATATGTAAGAATGCCATGATGAATGTCAAGGACTTTCTAGCCAACAACATCCACTGGTTATGTATAGCTGAAACTCAGGTAGAGACATTTTTATATCTCAGTCAGTTTCAGGGCTATTCCTATGTAGATGGATCAGCAAATCATGTTATCTGTCCTATTGGATAGTCCTGATTTCTTTTTTTCTGTCTTCAGCCAAGATCTTTGATCTCTCTCTCTCTCTCTCTCTCTCTCTCTCTCTCTCTCTCTCTCTCTCTCTCTGCCACTATCAACTCTGATTTTTATCAGGTTCAAAAGAACCTATAATTTTCCTTTTCCTGTATGAACGTATGCAAAGCTTCTTCCCCAGTGTAACACATTTTCTGCTCTCCATTTTGAGGCTAACATATCTTTGAAATAAACAAGCTGATACAACTCAGCAGGTGTTTTTCCCTAGAATCCAATGTTTCTCCATAGCCACTGATTTTTGTTTATTAGCATTAAGGATATTTAAAGTCAATAAAGCATTATGTAATTTATCTTCGGAGGTCCTTCATACCTTTGCCTGTTTATTAGGCATTTCTTTCAACAATTGTTTGTCTTCTTGGATTGTGTGATAGTCCTGTGATATGTTTTATAATATAATGTGTAAATTAAAAAATTCATTAGAGAAATATGCTGGAGTATTGTCAGTCTTGATTTGTCTAAGGATATCAATAATTGTAATAACTTCTAATAGATGAGTAATAACAGAATCAGTTCTTTCAGAGCTCAAAACTGTTGATCATTGAAATTCTGAATATATGTCTATAGTATGGAGAAATATTTCAGTTTACCAAGCTTTTTAAGATGCAACACATTTATTTGTTAAACTTCATTTCTGTGAGTACCTTTAGGGTTACTTCCTGCAGGCAATGGAGTTTGATTATATAAAAAACAAGTAGGATATTTCCTTATAATTTCCTTGGCTTGTTGCCAAGTGATAGAGAATTCTTTCTTTAAACCTTTGGTATTATCATGGTGTTTTAAAATATGAAATTCTGAGGCTTCAAGCATGCTTCCTATCAATAGCTGATCAATTTCATCATTACTGTGTGCTAGAAGGCTTATTGGACCAATATGGCTCCTGATATGTGTTATATACAATGTATGGCTTTCTATTTCTGATCACTCATTGCAGTTGAATAGTCAGTGAAGTGAGTTTGGAATCACCCTGAACTACATCAGCAGTTTCTATATGCAAAACAGCTCTTTCTATATATTTAGAGTCACTTACTATATTACTGGATACTTGAAAATGTAATAACACTATAATGATTGTATATAATTCTGATTTTTGAACTGAATTATAAGAACTTTCAACTATCTTAGTTATATCATGTGATTCATACTCTACCTGTTCTGATTTACTTTTATCAGTGTAACATGTCAGGGTTCCAGCAATTGGAGTTATTTTTAGTGCATGAGGGAGAAGCCAATTAGTTCTTTTTATCAAGTGAATTTGCTTTCTTTTTGAATATTTGTTGTTAATTACTCCCCCCCAAATCACTGCAAGTTTTTTGTCATTGTTGATCTTATGTCCATAATGAGGTAATTTCAGCATTAATAAAAGGTACCATAAACTGAGCTGGATCTATTCCAGCTAATTGACAAAGTCTCATTTTTCCCTTTTAGCACCAATAAAGACAACTTTTCTTTTTTATTTGATATTTTATTTATTTATATTTCAGATGTTATCCCCTTTCCCCATTCTCCCTACCCCCATTAATTGCCTATCCCATGCCTCCTCCTCCATTTTGCCTTTATACTGTTTAAATTACATGCAAGTATTAAGGTCAGTTATAGGTTGAGAAACTAGCAATACAATAGATGCAAATAGTCAAGGGACAAACAAAATAATAAACACAGATAATCAGTGAACACACAAGACAATAAACAGAGTCCCCTGATCACTCCTGTGATCACTAATTCTAAGGGCTTATCAGGCTGACCAAAATATCTGAGCCTACTTCCCTGTCCTACCAAAAAGTCATTTTGATGCCTGAAGCCTACTTCTTTGTTCTAGCTTAAGGTTTAGATTCCTGCCTATAATTACTTCTTTGTTCTAGCCCAAAATTTAGATTCCTGCTTTAAATTTCTTCTTTGTTCTAGCCTTGGATTTAGATTTCTGCCTGAAATTACTTCTTTTTTCCAGCCTAATGTCAGATTCCTGCTTGCAGTCCATTTCTTTGTCCTTGGCCTATGTCAGATTCTTTCCAAGCAGCCCATTTTTTTGTCATTGTCCAATGTCAAATTCCTGCCAGGCAGCCCCCCAAAGCTCTCCACTTCTTCCCCCTTTTATTGCATAAAACATACTAAGCCTGTCTTAGGTCGTTCTGACAAGAAAGCCTTCCTTACCCATCATGGGTTATATATTATCAAAAGCAATGCACTTCTGTCTTAGGTTGGTATGTCTCTGTGCAGAATTACCATCCTTGGCTGTCCAGCCTGTTAAATTAATAACTTTGAATAGGGTCCATTTTCATTTTCAAGTCATGTACTTTGGCTGCCAACCTGTTGATGTAGTTAGAGACAACTTTTAACATGATGGGCACTAATAAAAGTATTCCCAGGACAAGAAGGGCTAGGATTATCAGGTTATGTATGCCATTCTTGAGGTTTGAGCAAAATAGAAATACTGACTTCAGGCCATGGATAATTTTATCGGCATTATCTGCAGCATCAAAGCTCAACAGACCAGCCTTCTTTAAATTCATAATCTCATTATGCAAAGTTAAAACACCCAGAGTTGTATTAGAATTATGGCAAACACCCTACAGGTGTCTTTAAACCTTTTTCTAATTATATTGACAATCATATTGCAAATTTTAGAAGTAACACTACTCCAATAATATTTTCTTAACACTTGTGATGGTTCCTAACTCTTGAACCCTGAACCTCTTTCAGATAATAAGATAGGATATAGTGCATCAATCCATTGTTTCAGACACCTATATAAAAACTTTTGTATACTCAATACAGTAAATAACATTTTATTGCTAGATGGTTAACAAAAATAGTTGTCTTAACTTTTTGCGTCAAGGTATTGCAGAAGCAGTGGTGCTAACAATTAGCAAAATTAAAGGTGTTATACCAGCACTAATCAAGTGTGCTACCCTCTGCTTCTGCTTAAAGCCTAACTCACTTCTTCCAGCACTTTCAAGCTTTATTCAGAGAATCAAGATTTTCTAATACTCAGGGCAGTAAGACAAAAGCTGGTTGATAGACCCCCATAACAGACATGCCAGCTTTCAACACACTAACACAATTAGAAAGTATACAGTCAGTGCAACTTACAATAAATACTGTAGAAGAGACCAAACCAATTTTAGCTTGACAGTTAAAAGAGCCTTAAAACATGCACTAACCTTTGTTTGAAATCCAGATCCTGTCTCAACTTTACCTTTTGCTATTATAACATCATAGAGATCTGCAGCTAACTTCCAAATATATCTCTGAAAATGTCCAGATCCAGCCTTCCAAATGAAGACTGTTATTTCCAATATTGGATTGATTTCTAGACCTGTAAATGATTGAATCCAAATAACTGGTCACTTTTAAGAAAAATACAAGAGTCATTATAATTTATTTTTTTGATTTTTTTGTCCCTCAAGGTCTAAACACTTGAGGCAAGGCAGCTTGTCCCTTCTGGAATACAGGCAAACAAGGGAGGGTCAGAAACATATGTCCAATACAGCTTCCCAGTCACCCTTGTCAGCATCATTCTTGGTCTCAGCAACATCATGTTTCACCACCATGCTCCTATAGCATCCTGCAGAAAAAACATGCCCTCTTCCCCATATTAGATACTTGATCATGATCATGCCAGATGCCTGTAAGTGGATCCTTCTTTATCACTTAGGCATAAGTATTCCTAGTTGAAGGGTGCCATAGACACTTAGCAGAAAGTTCCTTGGTATCCATTTATTTAAAATTTAAAATAAATAAGTGTGATTTAAATAAATTTGTGGTGTTCAGGTATATACCTCCCCCTTTTTATTATATGAAGATATTGTTTTAAAGTTACATGGGCCCCTTCCACAACACCTTGTCTTTGAGGATTATAAGGAATCCCTGTAATAAATTGTTGACAAAAAGTCTCAACTGCTCAACTACAAAGGCAGATCCATTATCTGTTTCTTTATTGGACATTTTATGTATTTACCTTTCAAATGTTATCCCTTCTCTCATTCCTCCCCAAACCCCTTATTCCATTCCCCCTCTTCCTACTTCTCTGAGGGTGTGCCCCCACACACCCACTAGTTCCTGCCTCCCTGCTCTCGAATTCCCCAACACTAGGGCATCCAGACTTTCAGGGACCAAGGCCCTCCTTTTCCATTGATGCCCGACAAACCCATCCTCAAATACCTATACAAGTGGATGCATGATTCCCTGCATTTGTGTTCCCAGGCTGGAGGTTTACACCCTGGGAGCTCTGGTTGAGTATTTTCTTACTCTTTCTATGAAGCACCAAAGTACCCACACCTTGGTCTTTCTTCTTCTTTTTTTTTTTTTTGAGCTTTATGTTGTCTGTGTGTTGTATCTTAGGTATTGTGAGCTTTTTAGCTAACATTCACTTATCAGTGAGCGCATACCATGGGTGTTCTTTTGTGATTCGGTTACCTCACCCAGGATGATATTTGCCTAAGAATTTCATGAACTCATTCTTTTTCAATAGTTGAATAATACTTCATTGTGTAAATGTACCTCATTTTCTGTATCCATTCCTCTGTTGAAGGACATCTGGTTTCTTTCCAGCTTCTGGCTATTATAAATAAGGCTGCTATGAATATAGTGGAGCATGTGTTCCTGTTGTATGTTGGAGCATCTTTTGGGTATACGCCCAGGATTGGTATAACTGGGTCCTCAGGTAATACTATGTTAAATTTTCCGAGGAACTGCCAGACTGTTTTGTTGTGCCACTTTGCAATCCCACCAACAATGTAGGAGTGTTCCTCTTTCTCCACATCCTTGCCAGATTCTGCTATCACCCGAGTTATTGATCTTAGCTATTCTGACTGGTGTGATATGGAATCTCAGGGTTGTTTTGATATGCATTTCCATGATGACTAAGGACATTAAACACTTCTTTAGGTGTTTCTTAGCCATTCGAATTTCCTCAGTTGAGAATTCTTTGTTTAGCTTTGTTCTGTGGGGCGCTGACCTATGAGAGACAGCCGGGTGCCTGGTTGAATGAGCTATGAACCCTGGAGACCCCCTGGGATGGAAGGCGTTTAGCTTTGTTCCTGGGCTCCTGGCTCTCTCAGCTTCAGCCCTCCACAGCTCCTCTCATAGAGAGAGGTCTATGGCCATCAGTCACATAGGAATAATGCGTCAGGCTCTCCCCACATGCAGATGAGCATCCCCAAGCTCTTAGACCAAGCCAATAAGAGTTACCTGCTGCCAAAAGCTTAACCCACCCCAAAATGTATATATTGAGCCTAATTCAGAAGTAAAGTATGCTCAAGAATCACCCTGTTGTCTGAGAGCTTCTGTGGTGTATCCTCTTTGCCAGCTAGCTGGCGGGCACCTCCCTGGCTCAGCGAGAGCTGTAACACTGGGCTAGAGATCCACTCTCTTCCTCACTACCTAGCTGGCTCCTCCTGGCTTAGCAAAGAGCTCTGCTGGCTCTCTTGAAACTCCTTTGGGATTCTCTCCTTTTCTCTGTAGGAGGCAGCAATAGAGGCATTAGTGGACCTTCCCTGCTGGCACTCCACCCTGGACTTCCCACAGGCATAGGCAGTGGCAGAGACAATGGCTGTTCGTACCCTGTCCTCAGCCAAGCTGGAGAATCTTGTGGAACCCCTCTGGAGCCAGTCACCACACTGTACCCCATTTTAAAATCAGGTTATTTGATTGTCTAGAGACTAATTTCTTCAGTTCTTTGTATACCTTAAATATTAGCCCTCTATCAGATGACAACGTTCTTTGCTTTACAGGTCTGTAGTTTTTTAAGGTTCCATTTGTCATTTCTTGATCTTAGAGCATAAGCCATTGGTGTTCTGTTCAGGAACTTTTCCAGTGCCCATGTGTTCAAGGCTTTTCCCCATTTTCTCTTCCATTAGTTTCAGTGTAACTAGTTTTATGTGGAGGTCCTTGATCCACTTGGACTTGAGCTTTGTGTAAGGATATAAGCATAGATCAATTTGCATTCTTCTACATGCTGACCTCCAGTTGAATCAGTACCATTTGTTGAAAATGCTGTCTTTTTTCCACTGGATGGTTTTAGCTCCTTTGTCAAAGATCAAGTGACCATAGGTGTGTGGGTTCATTTCTGGATCTTCAATTCTATTCCATTGATCTTCCTGCCTGTCTCTGTATTAATACCATGCAGTTTTTATCACTACTGCTCTGTAGTACAGTTTGAGGTCAGGGATGGTGATTCCCCCAGAAGTTCTTTTATTGTTGAGAATAGTTTTTGCTCTCCTGGGCTTTTCTTATTTCAAATGAATTTGAGAATTGCTCTTTCTATCTCTGTGAAAATTTGAGTTGGAATTTTGATGAGGATTGCATTGAATCTGTAGATTGCTTTTGGCAAGATGACCAATTTTACTATATTGATTCTGCCAATCCACGAGCATGGGAGATCTTTCCATCTTTTGAGAACTGCTTCTATTTCTTTCTTTAGGGACTTGAAGTTCTTGTCATACAGATCTTTTACTTGCTTGGTTAGATTTAATCCAAGGTATTTTATATTATTTGTGACTATTGTGAACGGTCCCATTTCTTTAGTTTCTTTCTCAGCCTGTTTTTCCTTTGAGCAGAGGAAGGCTACTGATTTGTTTGAGATGATTTTATATTCAGCCACTTTGCTAAAGTTGTTTATCAGGTTTAGGAGTTCTCTGCTGGAAGTTTTAGGGCCACTTAAGTATAGTATCATATCATCTGAAAATAGTAAAATTTTGACTTCTTCCTTTCCAATTTCTATCCCTTTGACCTCCTTTTGTTGCCTGATTGCTCTGGCTAGGAGTTTGAGTACTATATTGAATAAGTAGGGAGAGAATGGGCAGCCTTGTCTAGTTCCTGATCTTAGTAGGATTACTTCAAGGTTCTCTTCATTTAGTTTGATGTTGGCTACTGGCTTGCTGTATATTGCTTTTACTATGTTTAGGTATGGGTCTTGGATTCCTGATCTCTCCAAGACTTTTACCATGAAGGGATGTTGAATTTTGTCAAATGCTTTCTCAGCGTCTAGTGATGTGATCATGTGGTTTTTTTCCTTTGAGTTTGTTTATATAGTGGATTACATTGATGGATTTGCATATATTGAACCATCCCTGCATTCCTGGGATAAAGCCTACTTGATCATGATGGATGATTGTTTTCATGTGTTCTTTGATTCAGCTTGTGAGAATTTTATTGAGTATTTTTGCATCAATATTTATAAGTGTGATGGTTCTGAAGTTCTCTTTCTTTGTTGGGTATTTGTGTGGTTTAGGTAGGAACATAATTGTGACTTCATAGAATAAATTGGGAAGTGTTCCTTCTGTTTCTATTTTGTGGAACAGTTTGTAGAGAATTGATATTAGGTCTTCTTTGACGGTCTGATAGAACTCTGCACTAAAACTGTCTGTTCCCAGTGTTGTTTTTTTTTTTTTTGTGAAAAGTCTTTTAATGACTGCTTCTATTTCTTTTGGGGTTATAAAACTGTTTAGATGAGTTATCTGCTCCTGATTTAACTTGGGTACTGGTATTTGTCTAGAAAATTGTCCATCTCATTCAGATTTTTCATTTTGTTGAGTATATGCTTTTGTAGTAGGATCTGGTGATTTTTTGAATTTTCTCATTTTCTGTCCTTATGTCATCCTTTTCAGTTCTGATTTTATTAATTTGGATACTATCTCTTTGCCCTGTGATTTATCTTTCTAAGGGTTTATCTATCTTGTTGATTTTCTCAAAGAACCAGCTCTTGGTTTTATTGATTCTTTGTATCATTCTCGTTTATAGTTATAGTTTTAATTTCAACTTTGTTGATTTCAGCCCTGAGTTTGATTATTTCCTGCCATCTACTCCTTTTTGGTGTGTTTCCTTCTTTTTGTTCTAGAGCTTTCAGGTGTGTTGTCAAGCTGCTAGTGTATGCTCTCTCCAGTTTGAAGCTATGAGTTTTCTACTTAGTCCTGCTTTCATTGTGGCCCATAAGTTCCAGTATGATGTGCCTTCATTTTCATCAAAATCTAAAAAGTCTTTAATTTCTTTCCTTATTTCTTCCCTGACCAAGTTATCATTGAGTAGAACATTGCTCAGTTTCCATGTGTATGTGGGCTTTCGATTGTTTTTGTTGTTTTTGAAGACCAGCCTTAGTTCATGGTGATCTGATAGGATGCATGGGGTTATTTTAATTTTCTTGTATCTGGTGAGGCCTGTTTTGTGACCAATTATGCGATCTATTTTGGAGAAGGTACCACAAGGTGCTGAGAAAAAAACGTATATTCTTTTGTTTTAGGATGAAATGTTCTATAGATATCTGTTAAATCCATTTGGTTCATAGCTTCTGTTAGTTTCACTGTGTCTCTGTTTAGTTTCTGTTTCCATGATCTGTCCATTGCTGAGAGTGGGGTGTTGAAGTCTCCCATTATTATTGTGTGAGGTGCAATGTGTGCCTTGATCCTTAGTAAGGTTTCTTTTATCAAATTGGGTGCTCTTGCATTTGGGGCATAGATGTTCAGAATTGAGCGTCCATCTTGGTTGACTTTTCCTCTGATGAGTAGTATTAAGTGTCTTTCCTTATCTAGTAGCTTTTGATAGCTTTATATTGAAAGTTGATTTTATGCGATATTAGAATGTGCTGGGGACAGCATACAATGAGAAGTACTGCCTGCAGCAGGCTGGGATGGAGACATCTCAGAAGCCCGTGGCAGCTCCTTGTAAAGAGGATAGTGTCTGAAACCCTGAGACCCATCCCTCCAGGGAACCCATCATCTAAAATAAGGGACTGCCTGCAGCAGGCTGGGATGGAGACTTCTCAGTAGCCCACTGCAGCTCTTTGTAAAAATCAGTTGTTCCCATTTCTCCTAACCTTAGCCCTGGACAATGGCTGTATAGATTTCATTTCTCTGTGACTATTTTTCAGTTGGCCTTGGTGTGCATAATTATCCTATTATATCTGACTTTCTTACTTATTTCTCTTTCTGCTCTGGTGAATTCTGTGAAACTAGATGTTCCTTGATGTAATGATTCTTAAACAATTATAAATCGAGACATAGTGCACAGCACAGCACAGTCCTAATGGCCCAGGTGCATGCTGTGTGTTCTCATCTTGGAAACAATGCAATAACTGAACAATGGTAGTTCCAGATTAATGCTTGACTTGTAAAGAAAGTTTGAAGAGATTATTAGAAAATAAAATAGAGCCAACACTGGGACTCCTAAGGAAGGAAACATCTATTGAAGTTATGAAATAAGTTTTGTATAACATTTAAGAGTGGTTTCTAGATAAGGAAGTATAGAATACGTAAAATCTTATACTAGTAAATCTAAGCCAAAACACTGGGACTCTTAGGAGAGTCGTTGTGTGCAATGCATTGAAGTAGAAAACTAGTGAAACTATTGAGTTCAGGGTTAATTTGATTCTTTCTGGCCACTGCCTGGCAGCTTTTCCCATGTCATTTATCATTAGAGCTTCACAGAAATATATAAGTAGCTGACCTCAGAGCTCTGAGCTCTGAAGTATAATAAGTTAAAAGTTAAAGTTTAAATAATGATACGTTTGCAATTATTATTATTTTGGCTTTAGACCTGGGAATAAGGAAGCTTGAAACTTTGGGGAACAATTGTAATTCTTAATTCTTTGTGGGACATGGTTATTCTTTTGAATTTGATTTGGCAATGATTATACAATGTCTTTTTTTTTCTACCTGATTTTGGAGTATCAATAAAAGACTGGAGCAAGAGAAAGACAAAGAAGTATGTGAGGTGAATGGGGTGAGAGAGAGAAAGTGAGTGAGAGAGCAAATGAGAGGGCGAATGAAAGAGCATGTAGAGGGTGAGTGAGAGAGCATGAGAAGAGCATGTGAAGAGTGAGTGACAAGAGAATGTGAGGTGTGTATGGAGAGTGTATGTGTGAGTGAAAGGAGAGTGCATGTGGTGTGTGTGCAGTATACATGAGATGTGTGTGAAGAGTGTGTGTGAGAGTGAGAGGGGAACACACAGAGGTGTGTAGGAGTATGGGAGTTGAAGAAAAGAAAAGCACATAGGAGAAAAGCAGAGTCCTCAGGAGCATTAAGAGTGTGTGCAGTCTCAAGGTTCAAGTGAATGAGCAAGAGATCAAGAAAGCAGAGAGTGGGAGAGAAGAGAGAGGGAAACTTTAAGCCTTGAAAAATTGCCTGTCAGCTTGTACTCCCAAAGTAGTCTGTGTATATTTATTATGTGCCTTCCAGATATCCCTGCTTCCAGTTGAGAACTCCAATCCTGTATTGAGGTTGGATCCCGACAAGAATGGCTACTCTAGCTTGTTTCTTAGGACCATTTGCTTGAAAAATTGTTTTCCAGCCTTTTACTCTAAGGTAGTTTGTTTATTTGTCACCGAGGTGCATTTCCTGTATGCAGCAAAATGCTGGGTTTTGTTTACATATCCAGTCTGTTAGTCTATGTCTTTTTATTGGGGAATTGAGTCCATTAATGTTAAGAGATATTAAAGAAAGATGATCGTTGCTTCCCAATGAGGATAGATTTTCTTTATTTCTTCAAAGCTTTCCAAAGTATTTGTATCTGAATTGGCCAGCAAAATACCATCCATACAATGGTTAATTATAGAATGAGGAAATTGTTTATGAGTCTTTTCCAGTGGCTGTTGTATACAGTATTGGCACAAGGTAGGGCTGTTTAACATTCCTTGTGGTAGACTTTCCAATGATATCTTTTTATCATACAAAATCTATTAAAAGTAGTATTGAGAAAGAAAACCTTTCCTTATTATATTCATGTAAAGCAATTGTGAAAAAGCAATCTTCTAGATCGATCACTATGATAAGCCATTCCTTAGGCAATAATGAAGTATTCTAGGCTATAAAGAACCCATTGGCTGAATCACCATATTAATTGCTCTGAGATCTGTCAACATCCTCCACTTGCCAGATTTCTTTTTAGTGACAAATGAGGGCATGGACTTTTCTGTATATTGAGCCTCAAGCTGTTCTTGGGCTAACTGTTCTAGTGACTGTAACTTTTCTTTTGTCATAGACCATTGTCCAAGCCACCTTGGTGTAAGACTGTTGGTGTTTTATAAGCTTTGCTCCCCAATGTAAAGTTATAGTGTCAGCCTCTGCTGTATCTTGTGTCTGGACAACGTGAACAGTCTGTAACTTCTTTTAGTAACATTCTTTAGTTAATTAAACCAATTGTAAATATGGCCAATATTGGTCTGGCCATATCTTTCCTGTCTTGAAGTATTATTTTATATTTGGCAGCCCGAGAAGTCAGGATTTGTGTTACAAATGGTGAATGCAAATTAGTGATGCTTTCTTTAAATTTTCTCAGTTCACCATTATCCACAGGCTGCCAGCCAAATTGCTGAACATTTTGTGGATGATTATCATCTGCTGGTCTTTGTTGAATACTAATTGGATAAACCAAAGTTTATTGTGCTGATTTTTTTTATTTTTATCTTCTGTCCCTATCTGAGTACTTTCCATAATTAATATTTTACATTTCTCTCTTAAGTTCTACCTCCATTTTCATATCTCTCTAGTGCTTGTGTGTCTGCAATCCTAGCAATTTTTTCCACCCAAATTACATGTTTGTGGCCTCTTTTTCATAGTTTGCCCCTATGCCTCATTTTTTGATTTCTGTTGTTAATTCTTTTCTAAGTTCTTGTATGTTTTGTGGTAACCTATGATTTCAAATTTTATTGTTTTTCTTATATTGCAATTCTGTTATTTTAGTATCTACTTTATTTAATTAATTAATGTTAGTAAATTCATCTCCAGGCTCTATCTCCAATTTTCAAAATTTTCTGTTATTCAGTATGGTCTGTAAAATTTTGTACCGTTTTAAAAAATTTTCTCCTCAAAGCCTAATCTCCAACCTTTATTTTTCTCTCTGTGATGTTTATCATGACCTATAAAGTCTTGTACCTTTTGTTCTAATATTTCTCTAGACTTTTTGGCCAAGTTTTAAATTTCTCTTCCTGTTGTTCATTCTCCTCCATAAGTTCTTATATCTATTTTTAAACTTTCCTTCCATAATTTTATTTTTCCTTATGTTTGAATTCTGATATTCTATCTTATTTTTTTTGACAGGGTTTCTCTGTGTAGCCCTGGCTGTCCTGGAACTCACTCTGTAGACCAGGCTGGCCTCGAACTCATAAATCTGCCTGCCTCTGCCTCCCAAGTGCTGGGATTAAAGGCGTGCGCTGTTCCATGCGCCTCCCGAGTCCCCTTTGCTCGCGAAAAAGACACAGAGGCAGTGATCGGGTAATACTACAGCGAGGCTTTACTTCTGGTATAAGCAGAAGCGGAAAGGACGGAAAGACAGGAAGAGGCACTGCTTAAATACACCCTAGAGTGACGTATTCACTTCTGATTGGCTGTTCACTCATTACCCATAATACGCCCCGGGATGGGCAGTGACTTTTGGCCCGCTTTTTGCCTCTTGCACCTGCGCAGTCAGTTGTTTACTTGTGGGAGGACAGGATGCCCGTGCCATCTTGGAATGGCGGAATGTATCACCGCTAACCTGCGGCTTCCTACATCTCCCCCTGTTTAGATTATTAATATGGAACAGCCTTTTGCCTATCAAGCGCAGCACCAATCAAGATTCGAACTCAAGCCCGATCAAGCAAACTCCGTCTTTGGGGAATATGCGATCAGGAGCTTACAGCCCGAAGATTCTCCCTTACCCTACCAGGTGTAATGGAAACAAGTCCTCTGGGTACAAGGGCTAAGGGGATGTAAAGAGGAATTGACACCAGACCCTGTGCAATGGAGTATAGTTCCCAGGAGTGCAAGGGCTGTCAACCTACTATTCAGGTACCACAGATATTTAGGCAAGGATTGGCTGGACTTAGACCTCTCATCGACCCAGTGCAATGGGCTGAACCCTTGGGGTGCATCGACTGAGGGTCTCAGTCATCGGCTACTTTCTCAGCTTAGATAGCCAAATTTCAGGGGGAGATCCTTGCTCCAAGGCTGCGAGTGCTTGGGCGATAGTGGCCTTGTCATGTTTTTGCTGGGCTCTGAGCTTACAGACCAACCATCACGAACACGAATCCACATCATAGGGCTGCACCAAACAGGCCTATCCCCACCCTTTAAGAAAGAAAGAAAAGGCAGAAGAAATTCAAGAAGTAAAATCGCCAAGGGAAACAGGGTCCATTCGTGTTCCATCAAGGCTCGAAATCCGGATCTGCAATTGCTGCTGCATCTGGTCCAACTTCCCAGTCCACTTCCCTTTTAAATAAGCAGAAAGATTATGGCTTTGAATAAATGTATCATTCACAAATCTCAGAGGTGTAATACCTAGATGTGGGGTTGCTGACACACAGCTCATTTGAACCACATCTGTGAGTTTTTCCACATTGGCTTGGAGCAAATCAACTCTCTGATTGACCGAAGTCTCTTTTATGTCTCAATAATGATGTAGTAGGGAGAGTTTCAGGATCAGCTTCTACTGGGATGGGCATAAAGGTAGGCACATGCACAACCAAGGCTAGGTCTAGGGATCCATTCCAGCATTGTGCTAAAAAGCATGTAACATTCTTACAATCCAAGATATCAGAATTATTCTGAAAGTTGGATAACATAAAGAAAAATGGAGGGTCCACACACACCGACACCGGTTGTGTAGATGTATTCCTAAACACCTTATTAATTTTAATGTTATCCAAATGGCTAGAGATATTAGATCATGTAGCTGAAACATTTTGTATTTCATGAAATATATCATTTAACAAGACAAAGGCAGATACACTTTTTTAACATTCTAAACAGTGGAATTATCTGTTGATAACTAACAGTTTATTGTATTTTCAGCAAAGCTATCTCTCCTTTATAGTTAATTGTCAAGGGATATTAGGACTTGCATCCCTTTGAAAATATCAAACAGAGGTTTAAATCCTCCTATGGTAAGCTTAAGATGAGGTTTTAGCCAATTAATATCTCTAAACAACTTTTAAGAATCACTAAGAGCAAATCAAGATTAAAAGTAAACCATTTTCTTTTTGTATGTACACTCACAAGTCAGAAGATGGCGTTAGATCCCCACCACAAATGGTTGTGGGCCACCATGTGGTTGCTGGGAATTCAGCCTTTATATTTTAAATTGTAAATCTAGCCTTTAACAGCTGAGCCATCTCTCTAGCCCCAACTTGTGTCAAACATTGAAAAGACACTGCCTTTGAATCCTTTCTGGAGCAACAAGGAGTCCAAGAAAATTTTAAAGCTTGTTATTTTGGAGCAACGGCTTGTAGAAAACTTCTTTAGAGAAATCCACTAATAAAGTATCACACAATGAATAATATACACTAAAAGATTTAACCTCTTAATTTTTTGTATTAAAGCAACAACAATATTTATATATATAAAATGTAAAACGATTAACCATTTTCTGAAGCAATTATTTCTAACAAATATCGCTTCATGGGCTCTTAAAAATTATGAATAAATTTACTAACTGTAAATCTCTCACCTTTACCAGAAATGTAAAGGGAAGGTATAAAACATCTTTTATATCTATAATAATTCTATAAGCATTTACTGAAATGGCAGCTGTAGTAGGCAAGTTAGGCTGTATAAATCTTAAATTTGAACTTTATTTTGGATTATTTTAATAACCAATCTTTTTTTGTCCAATGAGAATATCGGATAAAAGCCAACCTTTTTCTCTAATAATTGTTCTCTAATAATAATAATTATTCTAATTAATTATTAATTATTCTAATTAATAGTAATAATTATTCTCTAATAATAATCCAAAGCATCTCATTTTTAACAACTTTGAATATAAAGAAATTAAAACAATTTGAACCATATTTTATCAGCAGGTACAGTTATACTCATGGAGGGAAGTAGACATAATTTTAATTTCTCCAGCATAATCATAACTTTTAGCCCACAGACTGTTGTAAAGTCTTTGGGTCTTAGATTTATCCCTCTTCTCACAAGAAACAATGAAGACAAGAGATGAATTCCGGTAAGCACATTTCTAGGACCTGGTCTGAAGACCCAGAACAAAAGGAGCTTTTAGCACCTGAGCTTCTGCAGCTCAGTCTGCATTGTCTCAATTCAAATGTAAATGTAACCTCCCTCTGGCCTGTTCTCTGAGGCTTGGCTAGTCCTGAATTGTGTGATTTTGACTTTAACTTTAACTTTAAATCTTAAATTTAAACTGTAAACTTTAAAAGACACGTGTTGTATCTTTTCTCTATAAACATAGGCAAATCAAAAATTTTCAAACTCTCGGTTGAACTACCAACTGTAGCCAATGGAATATTGGCAGTTTAACTATGTTTTTAAGCCTCTTTTGTAATATTAGGGTATAACCATAATTTTGAGAAACAAAACCAATCTTTAACGATGTAAGCAATCTATTTTTTCTAAAATCAACACCAAGTAGATTACCTTTATGCTATACAGTTTTGCTGCCACAAAACAAAGTGTAAAATTTAATGGAAAACTTGTAGCATTATATAACTCAGGCTCTTGGCCGGTGTGCCTGAGGATGGGCAACCAAGTAACACTCAATAGCTGTAAACAAAGGCAGCACTGCAGAATTTGAATGTACTGGCATGGGAACAGGCCAAGATCTAACTATGTCCCATAGTGGTATACTTATCGCCAAATCGAACGTCAGTATCAGAAGAATCAGGGTCATCATCTTGCAATCTGGCTTCCTTCTTCACGATCTAAACCAGCCACGTAGGGACCCAAATTGAATTGTTTTCACCTGTGGAATAAGCACAAACATAGCTCCCCTCCCCGGGCTGCAACAGGCTCTCAGCCAATCTTGTAGCCTCTTGTTCCTACGAGGGACAATGGCTACACGGCATTCAGCTATGGCATTTTCAAAGATCATCTGTTCAATTAATGGCATTGCTTGCTCTAAGCTCACGGGGCACTCCCCGTGTGCCCGCTGGCGGGAGGCCACTTCCCAGAGCAGACTGTCTCCCTCCTCTGGCGGTCTTCCGCGCCACGCTCCCTTGCTCTCGCTCTGCCGGGCTGCAAGCCGCCGCAGATAGCAGAGCGCAGATGCCCCTGTAATCGGTCTGGCCCGGCCCCGTCGCAGCGCCTCTGTTCCCACAGCCCGAGCCGGGAAGCACGGCAGGGGACCCTCAAGCCCGAGTGAGCCGCTGGCGCCAGCTGAGGGCAATGGGGCTGGGCTGGGTGACTTAAGGTCTTTCTTAGTCTTATCTCAGAACGGTTATTTTTTGCATAGGCGGCTGTCTCCTGTTCCTTTCCTAGCGTTAGGTCTTCTTCGGAGCTGCTAAGGTCTATGGCCTCAAGCTTCTTAATGGGGTGAAGGGGAGTCCTATTGACCTCCACTCTCTCTCCACCAGCCGGTGGAGGGTCCTTAAGCTTAACGAGCTCTGCAGTAGCTCTTGTTCCTCTTGAGTACTCTTTGCTTTCTCCAGGCTCTTTGGCCTTATCTGTTTCTCCAGGCTCTTTGGCCTGATCTCCAGGCTCTTTGGCCTGATGCCGGCTAACACGCTCTGGTTCTGGTATGCTAGAGTGGCCCTCTTTCTCACAACACAAATAAGCTAAAAACAAAAGCAATGCAAGCAAGAGGCTAGCTAGTGGAGCGGCAGCAGTGAGTTTAAGTCCGCTTGCCACAAATGCTTCCACCCCAGGCATATCTTCCAAAGACGTACCTGGATGCTGTAGTCTTTTAGCCTGCCCCAAAACTTGGGGGGGTCTCTCCGTGGCACCTTGAAATTCCCGGGTTTCGACGCCAGATGTTCCGAGCCCCTCCGAGTCCCCTTCGCCCACGAAAAAGACACGGAGGCAGTGATCAGGTAATACTACAGCGAGGCTTTACTTCTTGTATAAGCAGAAGCGGAAAGGACAGAAAGACAGGAAGAGGTGCTGCTTAAATACACCCTAGAGTGACATATTCACTTCTGATTGGCTGTTCACTCATTACCCATAATACGCCCCGGGATGGGCAGTGACTTTTGGCCCGCTTTTTGTCTCTTGCACCTGCACAGTCAGTTGTTTACTTGTGGGAGGACAGGATGCCCGCGCCATCTTGGAATGGCGGAATGTATCACTGCTAACCTCAGCTTCCTACAGTGCGCCACCACCACCCAGCTTTGTATCTTATTTTCCAAGCCTTGTTTCCATAATTTTATTTTTTCCTTATGTTGTAATTCTGATATTATAGCATGTACTTTCTTTTGATTTATTGATTCAAGTAATTTTTCTTATAGGCCCTGTTTTTTTCAGTTTTGGTCAGTCCTGGTTCTTTGCATAGGAGCTGTTGTCCCAGGCTGTGGTACCAGGATCAGCTCCGGAATGCCCTTTCCCTTCCGGAAAGCATGCAGGCATATGGCCTGTATGGCCTTGAAGTAACACTTGAGAGAGTTCCCAGCTTAGTACAAGACTTTGGACACCTTGTTGGTCATATCTGTCTGTTTATCACTTGTTTCAGTTTGGCTTGTTGTTATGGGTTCCCTTTCCTCATCCACAAAAAAACCTAGATAAGGATGCTGAAAATTGTTCTAGTGACATGAGATCTCAAGATTAAAACTCGTGATCTGGACCAATTTTGGGAGGAGGCTGGTTTTTTGGCTCTCTGGGTATTCCTGAGACCCCAATTTCTGGATGGATGCTATCTTCTTCCCCTGAAAGCAGGAGGTACAGTCTGGGATTACCCCTCCCTTATTCTTTGTACCCATCCTCCTTGCAGGTATAGCAAGTCTTAAGAATTCTTCCCCAGAGGAAGTAGTGCTCATAACAAACACTGTGAAGATCAGGCTAAAATGCACCTTTCTATTACTGACCCTGTTATGCATTCTCTGGGTAAACAGGATGATCTCAGTGATGAGGACAAGGGCACCTTTGCTTCAGCCTACCCCCCAGCTGTCAGGCTCCAAGCAATCACCTAGCATTGCTGTCCCAGGTCCCTTGCTCACAAGCCCTTCCTTTCCTGCACCATTATCAGTACTCCCAGCTTGCCACTGGCATGATTTAGGGGGACTTTGTCTTTCAGCTGCCACTCCTGTGATGACTGTCCTTCATTCTCATTGTCTCTCCCCATCAGGCCTCAGTATTCTCAGGTATATCATGAGGCCCTGTCAAACTTGGTCTTGATACAGAGACTAGTCCCTGGATTCTCATTTTTCTGGCCAACTTGGCACTAATCAGAAAATCTGTCAATGATTCTGGTTGAGATTCTCCATATTGTGAACAGGTACTGAAGTAATGGGCCATGCTCCTGTAGATCTACTACAATTGGTATAATCTCCTTAAGGCAGTGCTCAATCTCACCTTGTTTCTCATTTGGAGGTCTGCATACCATGACGTGTCTTAGAATCAGGCTAGAATTAAACTGGAATAGAAATTTAACATTACTCTTGGCATGCTCACTGGCCACTGGGCATACATTAACCCAGTCACTCCTGCCACCATCAAACTGATGCTTTAAATAAGTGGCTGATCTTACCTTTAATGCCTTAAGGCATGTAAGCCTCCTGACTCCCCTACTCACTTTCTCAATGTTGTCCAGCATTCAGAGGAGTCCTTCATGGACTTCCTGTTCTGTTTGACTGAGGCAGTGGAATAATAGGTTGATACTGGCTCTGCCAGAAACATGCTAATCAAGCAGGTCACATGGGAAGGCTTTAATGCCCTCATTTACAATGCTGTTAAAGCCATAAGAAAGGATGATATCCATAAATGGGTTGTTGCCACTTGTGATTTGGACCCTGGTGCTGGCTCCATTGTAGCCCTGATATCCTTCATCAATGCCTTGGTCATGGAATTTTACAGAGGATATGAAATTCTCCTGAAGCCCCCCACCCCGATTGTACCTGTTGGGGGCTGTGTCAAGCCATTCACCTCAGATGGGATTGCCTCTCAGCTAGGCTCAAGACCAGAAGTCCTTGTTGTAACAAAGGTTTATATTGTGTTAAGCATTGTTGTCCTCAAAACTAGGAAGACAATTTAAACTCGAAATTTGGCACTGCTCATCACCTCTAATAAGAGGTAGCCCTGCTCAGCCAGGAGTCTTTTGGACCTTCCCTTTTTTTCCCCAATTCTCAGATGATGAATGTACATTTAGAGGTTTCACCTGTTAAAGGGTTGTTCACCACAGGGGAGATGTCAATATAATAACAAAATATGAATCATTGGGTTTATCCTGTTGGATATTATGGCCTGATTCCTCCATTATGGGAGCTGAAGGCTAACAGGCTACCAAAATTACTACTTGATCTGTTTTTAGGAATGACTTGGATGGCAGTCAGGGGTCTTTTACACTTTTTGTGGCTGATGTTTCTGGCAACCTCTGGGGAAGAGATATTCTAAAAGACATGAGTGCCGTGCTTACTATGGGTCATCATCCTTTTTTATGTCATACAACTTGACCAACTGGGTCTCACACGTCCTTAAGTTGAGGATCACCGCCAATTCTAACAGCTACTGCCCACCCAGCACTATTTGATATCAATGTACCTGACCCTATACCATCAGTCTGGCTATCTGAAGCTGATGTATGAGTGGACCAGTGGCGCATTTTGGAACCTAATTTTTAAGGTCATAAAACCAACAATGCTGGTAATTGGAGTGCCTTGGACACTCAGGACTCACAATGGACCTGCCTACTTATCTCAGCAGTTCTGTTATCCAAGAACTTGTCTTGGAACAAATAGCTTTAGGTCATTTGCATTTCATTGCCACCAGTGACAATACTCCCATTTTTGTTATTAAAAAGAAGTAAGAGAAATCTAAGCTTATATAGGACCCGAGACCTATTAATATACATATAGAAAAAAATGGGGGACTACTCAAGCAGGACTGCAGCTTCCTAGTGCTATGCTGCCCAAGTACCATGTGATGATCCTACATATTAAGGATTACTTTGTTCAGATCCCTTTGGCTACCCAGGATAGATGATATTTTGCCTTTACAGTATGGGAGCATAATATGAACAACCAGCCAAAAGTCATCAGTGGACAGTCCTGCTTCAGAGCATAATGTTCTGCCTTAGGGATTGATCATTTGTCATTTATATGTGGCTACAGTCATAAAGGGAGTCTTCAAGGATATCTTTGTAGTCCATTACATAGATGATATTAATATTGCACACCCTAGCCTGCCCAATCTTGAAAGGGTGTCCTCTTAGTTGTTATTTAACTTAGAAAAACTCAGGTTAAAGCTGGCTCCCAAGAAGATTCAGAGAATTCCCCAATATGCCTTCCAGGGCTTTTCTGTTTCTAACAGGATTCAGCTACTGGTGTTCTCCATCATAATAAAAGTATCTTTCTCTCATGTGAAGTTACAGAGATTGTTTGCAGCCATTACCTGCAAACCTTTCCTGCTATTCTGGACCAGGAGAAGAGGCACCTCATTTCTATCTTTGAGAGGCCTAACCGCCTCTCCTACAGGGTTAAACTAACATATGAGGCTAGTAACCTACTATAAAATGTTATGGCACTCTTTAGTTTATCAACTATGGAAACTCATGATCCAAGGCAACCCCTCCTGGATACAATTTTGTGGTCCCTTGAAGAGGTCATAGTAATATTGCGGTAGAATGGGTTCCTCATTGGTTGCATCAGGCCTACTGATCTAGTTAAGGTTGACTCAAAGTTTGAGATTGCAGTCTGCCTTGTCCTTAAGTTGAGAGGCTTAGAAAGAAGAACTTATAACAGGGAACCATGCAAAATAATTCTACTATTCTCGTTAGGGTATGTTCAATCATTATGGGAAGATTTCATTAACTTCCACAGGCTCATTGTATAATTACCTGGACCAGACAAGCATCTTACTGTTCTCCCCTGCTGCCAATTACAGTTAAACAACATAGCATAACTAACTCTCAACCCATTTCCAAGGTAACTATGGCCTTTTCTGATGTTAATATAACCAGATACAGGGTTCTTATCCAAAGACCAGGGGGAAAGAACACAACTCACCCCCTCCCTCTTTCTGGCTCAGTACAACTACATGAATTATTTGAGTACTGAAAATTTTTGAATGTTGCCAGTCGGTATTTTTTTTTAGTCAGTCAATATGCAGTACTGGCTGTCCATACCCTTTCCTTCTCATATACTAAAAAGAAAAACAGCCTTATGTATGCATGTGTTCTATCTAGTAGGCTCTTGAAAATAGGGCACATCCCTGGTTCATTTCACACATAAGATCACATTCTAAATTGCCTGGAATTTAGCAGAAGGAAATGAGAGACCTGATGTCCTGATTATGGCTATAGACATGGAGTTGCTAGAACAAGCCAGAATGTTACATCAGCAATTTCACCTTTCCCCTCGGAATTTATACAAATTTCTGACTGAATTGCCAGTGTTGCAATGTAAACATCTTTCAAGCTCTTGTTCAATGTGTGCACCTCTTACGCCATTGAGGCCCTTGGCAGATCATGAATTAACCCTAGTCTGCTACCCAATACAATCTGGCAAATGGATGTCAACCATTACCCAGTCTTTGGTAATCTTAGGTATTAACATGTTGTGATAGATATTTGCTTGGCCTTTGTATATGCTGTGGTCATGGCAGTTGAAAAGGCCTCTCATGCTATTAAGGCCATAAAACTAACAATGCTGGTAATTGGAGTGCCTTGGACACTCAGGACTCACAATGGACCTGCCTACTTATCTCAGCAGTTCAGTGCCTTTCTATCCTCATGGAGGATCAATCACTCCACTGGGATGCTCCCAAGAATTCAAAAAGAGATCAACACCTAGCATTGTTGGAAGTCCTATTTCAGGTCAACTTTCTTTCATTCAATGAGAAAGGGCTGAGTTCTGCTCACAAACATTGGGCATTTTTGCTGAGAGATACTCCCCTTCCATTGATCAGATGGAGGGACCAAATAAATTCTCAATGGCAACCACCATCTCTGCTTCTGACAAAGGGATGAGATTTTATTTGTTTCCCTCCAGGATGCAAGCACTCCAATATGGGTGCCCTTGGGTGATGTTCACCCGTCCATGGACTGGGGGCAATGATGGAGTCAGGAGAGGACCACAGTTGGAAGATGTAATGAACAAACTGTGTTTATTAATCATTCTTTGGCCTGGTAGGGGCAATGTACTCTGGGCTTTGTTGCCCATGCCCTCAATTCTTTTGTCTGTTTCAGTTAACTTTCCAGACTATCATTTTCTTTTTTAATGAGAGTTTGGGTTTGCCCTTCGTGGACTAAGTTACTACTACATGATGATTAGAAGGCATGTGACTAATGAAGGAAATTCTCTGCTTTACCACCAATGTCTCCTCTACTAACTCTTGTATTCAATTACACAATATGACCATAGGGGACTTTCTTGGTAATCTTACCTATGGCACCATATTAGTCATGGAACTTCACATTCCCCTTACAGATTACAAATTCACTAAGGATCCCTCAAGAATATCATGTTCACCCCTTCCTCATGCTCCAAGGGTCTCTAAAATTCCCAATTTTGTGTGACTTTGTATCCCTGGGAATAGTCACTGCCAGGCTGTACTTGGTGTAAGATTTTCCAGGGACTACCCAACAGTGTCCTCTAACCTCACACTTGGCTTGTGGAGGTTTACCTCCCATCATAATTTCAATATTACTCCTTATGTTAACAGGGATCCCATTAGATTCTTATATGATGTCATAATGAGCAATTGGGATTCATGTAGCCCCTCTAATTGTTGTGATTTACACCCTCTCACTCTCCTAAAAGGTAGTGATTTCTTTAATGGGACATACTTCCATATAAAGTGTTCAGTGAAAATGTGGGCTAGGACAACCCCTGTCAATTTGACCATTGGCAGCCAGAATGGCTGGAAAACCATACTACTCTGTGTCTGACCCTCCTTTTTCTATCTGGTCACCAATACCTCCAGTATCAGAGACAATATTAACTGCTTTTATGAAAAGTGTCTTCTCCTGACTGCATGCTGGATGAGGTATTCAACAGTGGCCATCCTGATGAGGGAATCAGCCTCATTTTTTTTGCCTGTGGTAAATACTACTCACTTCCATGTTTTCACTCTAATGAACTAGACTCACTTATAAGCCCTACACTGGGGAATGAGGAATTTAGTGTTATGGCTGCCATCATTATAACCATCATTGCAGGCATTGCCAAGGTGACAACAGGGTCTGTATCTTTGACCCAGACAACCACGATGGTGGAGACTGACAAGGCCTCAGTTGCTGAGTAAGCTGAGGTTCTACAGGTCACAGGTGATACTAAATCAACATCTTTATTAAGCCGTTCACATTTTACCATATCAGACTGACTTACTGGCAGAAGAGCTGGCCATTGTTAGGGACATGCCATGTCTCTATTGGCCCATCACACCAGGTTTCACTAAATTTACCTAACCCCTTACCAGGTATATAATGTCATTGACGCATGACAACAGTTGGCTCAATATCTTAAATGTACCCAGTCAGACAAATTCCTTAACTATTCTCTTCTGTTAAGGAAAAAATAGCCAACCTTAATGTGACCAGGGAATCTGTGCTCTCCCTGGGTCTAGGATCTTGGGAAAAGTTAAAAAAATGTTAAGAGAGTCTTTGACCCCTCCTGGGTATCCACTTATGCCATGATGGATGGAATTGGTATACTAATAATTATTTTGTTTAAGTATTTTGTACAGACTATTTCCAGGCAGCACTCCATACATCAGGTGACCTTCCTGGTGCTGATGGCTTTTGAAAATCCTGATTGCCACCTGTACTAAGGATGTGATGAAGACCTGGATGGCAGAGATCCATGAGACCTCATGTAGGCTGTTCCTCATCACTTGCTTGTGTGACATGCCAACAGAGTGATAACTCTTTGAGGACTGATAGTCAATGATGGGTAAGATCCTAGAAGACAGAGCAACCGAAGACAGGTACAGTTCAGTATACTGGGAATCCTCTGAGGTGGGTCAACAATGTTGAGGTAATGGCACCCTGGCTCCCAGTAGGATATCAAAATCTAAAAACAAAAGGGTAGTCATATAATTGGAAGCACTGTGGCTGCCTATACCTAAACATTGGAGGCTATGCAGCCTTGGAGGCATCTCCTGCATGAGGACCTAACTGAAGATGGATCAAGAGCCTAAAAATTGGTGACTCAGACAATGACATTTAATTGGGAACTGCTCCTGGGAAGAGATGCCTACTAGGTACCAATGGTGTATGGGTAGCGGGTATAAATGGTTCCCCTGAGGATTCATGAATGAACTTGTGGTGGAGTTCTTAGAGCTTGCTGTGGCCTTGTCACCTGCTCCTGGAGTCTGAGCTGTTGATTCTGTACTACCTCATCTCTAACCCCCAAGGTCAGGTAGAGTCAGATGGTGGGCATTCCAGGGAGCAAAACAGTACCCACCCTGGTCTCTATTCTGCTCTGCTGGGTTCTCAGCATTTATTCAAAAGGCAGAGAATTAATGGTACAAACTGTGTACACAACCATGAGACAGGAGATTCTTGGTATAAACATTACAATGCTGTGTCCACTTCAGAGCAAGCTATGAGGGCAGAGAAACTAGCATTTGAATAACCTAACATTAAACTTTATAAAGTCTACAAAACATTATGCCTAAAAGAGTAGGCACCACCCTTCTTCCAAAATTCATCTAATGCCTTATCCTGTTTTATCCAGGACATGATCATAACATTAGGATTATACTATGGTTACTAAGGAGGAAGGGAAGAAAGACACGGTGATTTTCAGACACATTACCTGAACTTTCCTCATCTTGACACAGTGCCATCAAACACTCTACTAATACCAAGATCTTGCTTCTGCAAAGCTGGCTAATCTGACTTTAAACTTGGGTAATTATTCTGTCCCAGAATTCCTGGTGGCTGTCATGTAATACCTGACATAGTGTTCATACTTTGGGAGGTTCATTTCCTTTCCCTATGGGTATACAGAAATACAGAAGCCTTGAGAAAATTAACTGTAGTTACTCAGTGGATTTAAACTCTGTTGTAGAAAATGATAGCTGGCTTCCAAACATGCAATTAAATGTGCCAGATGTGGTAGCATGCCTATGAATTTTCAGTTCTCAAAACCTAGTACAGACACACACACACACACACACACACACACACACCGTAGCAACCTAGCAGAACACAGAAAAACACACAGTCATATTTATATAAGAAATGTCCTTCACTAAGAGAGAATACACACACAGGTCAGTACTTCAGCAAATAAATAGATAAGCTAACAACCCATTCCCAGAAATCAATAGGCATTTCTCCCAATGCCCTTTTGTCCTGTTTATCTGTTTCATACTGTCCTTGCTAACATCTGGGTTGGGGATAATAGAATAGCAAATGAGCAGGTCACCAGCAGCTCAAGCAAAAACTATGGTGCCCACACTCCTGGACAATGAGTGACAGGAGGTGGGGATAGCTGGAGTTGCATAACATAGTGGAGAGGTGGGTTCAGCATCAAAAGTCCTGCAGGAGTGTACACTGAAACACTCTGGTTAGACCACGACTATGGAACCTAGTGTCCTGCTCCTCCTTGCTGTACTCCTGAGCTTCTTTCTACTTCTGGTCAGGGGCCATGCAAAGGTCCATGGTCATCTTCCACCAGGACCCCGTCCCCTACCTCTCTTGGGGAACCTCTTGCAGATGGATAGAGGTGGCCTCCTTAAGTGTTTCATTCAGGTGAGACCTATATGGAGTCTTAGTACGGGCTTCCTTCTGCTTTTGTTTTGGAGGTCATTCAGTGGGAAGAACTGTTGTTTCAGGTGGGAAAATTGCTAAGGGGAGGGTGAGATGGTGATTGGTGATGGATGCTGACTTCTGTTCTAGATGACAGGTGAGTCTTGTTTTATTGGAATTCTGTGGGGTACTTTGCTTGGAGGTATAGAAGTATTGAGGTGTAGTCATGGAAAGGTGTAAGGGTGTAGAATTGCATTCCTTAGGGCTTGTAAATTCCAGAAGAGAAAATAAAACATCAGTGCCATCAACAGTAAGGTATTCTTTTGCTATCAAAAGAGAATAGCTTGAGGTGTTTTAGGAAATAGGGGAGGAGAGGCAGGGCAGTAGGTGAGATGGGTAGGTAGATAGGTAGGTGGGAAGGGCTAATTACTTATAAACATTTGATCCTGGCACCATTTTTACCAGTCTTTACAAGTCTAACTACATGTTTAATTACCACTTGTTCATTAATAATCAATTAACATCTCCAGCTCTTGTTTTGGGGGTCCAAATTGCTCATTTGGTATGTATGTGTCAGGGGGCCTAAGTCTAGCCAATGCTTGCTCTTTGGGTGGTGATTCAGGTCCTGTGAGCTCCCAAGGTTCCAGTTTAGCTAAATGTGTTGGTCTTCCTTTGGACTACCTGTTCTCTTGGGGTCCTTCAATCCTCCTCCCAACACTTCAATAAGACTCCCAGCACTCCAGCTCATGTTTGGGTGTGGGTCTCTGCATCTGTTTCCAAGGGCCTTTGGGTAGAGCCTCTCAGAGGTAGGTTATGCTAGGTTTTTGTCTGTAAGCATAGCAAAGTATTATTAATTGTGTCGGGGATTGGTTTTTGCCCATGGGATGAGTCTCAATTGGTTGGCCATTCCTTATATCTCTTTTCTATGCTTGTCCCTGCACATCTTGTAGACAGGAAACATTTTGTGTCAGAGGTTCTGAGGGTGGGTTGCTGTCCTTATCTTTCCACTGGTAGTCCTGTCTGGCTAAAGGAAGTGGTGAGTTCTGGATTCATAGCCTCCACTGCTAGGAATCTCAGCTAGAATTGCCTCCATACACCTTCTGGGGATACCACAAGGCAAGTCCCAGAGATTGCTTTCCCTACTGACCTTTTCCTTCTCTCTCTTTAACTCTACCTACATCTGATTCCCAACTCTATTTTTTCCAGTCTCTTCAACCACTCAGATGTCTCCTTCCATTGACCTCTGTCTGATATTTGTTTTGTTTTCCCTTTTGAGAAAAACTGAAGCATCTTCCTTGGGCCCTTCTTGTTTTTTAGCTTCTTTGGGTCTGTTGTTCAGAGCATGGTTATCATGTACATTATGGACAATATCCACTTACAAGTGCATACATAAATTCATGTCACTTTGGATCTG
Organism: Arvicanthis niloticus; assembly: GCF_011762505.2. Lineage (NCBI taxonomy): Eukaryota > Metazoa > Chordata > Mammalia > Rodentia > Muridae > Arvicanthis > Arvicanthis niloticus. The sequence continues at coordinate 5,327,388 of NC_047658.1, forward strand.
GGTTACTGCACTGATATTCTCTAGTTCCATCAATTTGCCTGAGACATTTATGATGTCCTTGTTTTCAAAGCTGTAGTGCATTCCTTTGTGGGAATAAACCATGTTTTCTTTATCCATTCTTTACTCGAGGGACATCTGAGTTGTTTCCTGTTTCTGGATATTGTGAATAAGGCTGCCATGAACACCATTGAGGAAGTGTCCTTGTGGGGTGCTGGAGAATCTTGCGTGTATATGTGCAGGAGTGGTATAGCTGTGTCTTGAAGTAGAACTATTCCCAATTTTTGGAGAAAGTGCCAAATTGATTTTCAGAGTGGTTGTTGAAAATTATGCTCCCACCACGTCAGGAGCCATAATGGGACAAGCTAATAATGAGCAGATGATCATCCTGAAATGCTTGCCTCGGGTTATTATATAATTTGTGGCGAGTGTGCCCCATTAGCAAGGCTGTGGTGGATGTGATTTTAGGAAAGATTCCTGCTATTAATATGCTTTTCCCATTATTATACATATGCAACAATCATACATATGCAGGATCACTGACTGCAGGTCAGCTGCAGTAGCATAGGGGCTGCCTCAAGGAGAACCAGATGGAGGAGGAAAAGAAAGAAGAAGCAGCCTCTCCCCTCTCCCCCAAGCGGGGGTCGGGGGGATGCCCCCCTCCCCACACCACCAGAAGGTGAGGAGAGTTCACCTTGCTCCACAACCTGGCATTTGCCCTGTCTTGGCATTTTTATTTTAGCCATTCTGATATGTGTAAGGTGGAATCTCAGTTTTATTTTGATTTGCATTTCCCAAATGACTAAGGATATTCAATACTTCTTTAGGTACTTCTCGCCCATTTGCGATTCCTCTGTTGAGAATTCTTGGTTTAGCTCTGTACCCCTTGTTTTAATTAAGTTAGTTAGTTTGTTGGTGCCTAACTTCTGGAATTCTTTTTATATTTTGGATATTAGTCCTCTGTCAGATATGGGGTTGGTTCAGATCTTTTCCCAACCTATAGGCTGTAATTTTGTTCCAAGTTGGCACTTCCTTCAGTCTCTGTTTCATGTTTTTTTCTGTTCTTCTTTTGGAAAGAAACATTTCTGGAATAAAAATAAACTTTGAGATGGGTGGGTGGCTCCATCCTTTGACTAGTTGCCATGCCTATCTACTGTAGGTGGTCTCTGGAGGTTCTATCCCCTTCTTTGTGCATTACAGCTAAATCAATCCCATTGGGTCCTGGGAGTCTCAGGTTTCTCTGCACCACTGAAGAAAGTTGAACTGTCCCCAAGTAGGCTAACTGCCAATAGATTCAAAGTAAGAGCTGATGATACTCTGTCATGATAGCATGACTTGGTGCACCTTTTCCCTGTAGTGAGTCTGACATTGTAGTTCAAATAGTCCATCTACAGTGAATCTTCAGAATGAACACAAGCCTATCATCCAGGTGTAGATGAATTATCATTAAGATGAGTTCCTGTCTTACTCCCTTGTAGTTATGGTGTTCTCACCATTCCAACAAGTACAGTAACTGTACCTGTGTATGAACATCACTGAGATGCAACAGATGTAAACAAACCTGCTTCTGTGTCAACATATAGTCAGCAAGTTCTATTTATATCATTGATCTGAGCTGTAGATTGTTAGTACATTGTTGCATAAGAATCGAAGGAGTGACCCACCTAAAACCATAAATACATTTAAACCCAACATGTGAATAGGTTTTTCATAGAATTATTTCCTAAACAACATGGGATGCTAAACATTTCTATAGTATCTAATTTCTATTAGTTGCATGAAACTCTAAACTGAGCTATATAAGTCTCAAGAGGATGAGGGTGGGATATTTGTATATATGCACCATTTTATTCAAGGGCTTTCAGCACTGAAAGGGTTTGATATTCCAGGAACCAATTCCCAGTAGATGCCCAGAGATATTTGTACTGCTAGGTAGTTTTGCAGTGGTCTGTACTGGTGACAGCCAGGACCACCACCAGGGGTCATCCATTTCCCCTCCCAAGTAACCCAGTGAAAGGGTCAGGTTTGTTTTGCCTACATGTTGTCAGAGGCATTGATCAGGTTGAAGCTGGGTCACAGGAAGTATGGTTCTTAGATGAGATGCCAGGAACATCTGGCCAGATGGAAGGCCACAGACATGGATATAATATATATGTATGTGTGTGTGTATCCACATCCATATCTATGTCTATTTATGTATTTTGAGATAGGACCTTAGGTAGCCAGGTTGACCTCTAACAAAATATGTTGCCAAAGATAATTACTGATTCTTTGGCCTCTACTTCCACAATGGGAGTATTATAAGCATGTGTTGCCCTTTCTCCCCTATTCTACAGTACTGGTGCACTGATTAGGACATCTTATCAATCAGTAAAGACTCAGTGATGGCAATAACCCTTCAACTCTTAGGTTCTCAGAAGGGGAAGTGTGGACAGGGGAGAAGGTGGTCATTTACCAATCTGTAACTAAGTGTTTTAACAATTTAACAAGAACTTTTGTGCTGGCTAATCACAACGGTGTTATCCTTATACTTGGCAGCTTCAAAAAAAATATGGAGATGTGTTCACAGTGCACTTGGGACCGAAGCCTGTGGTTGTGCTGTGTGGGACACAGACAATAAGGGAGGCTCTGGTGGACCATGCTGAGGCTTTTTCTGGCCGGGGAACAATTGCTGCACTTCAACGGACTATGCAGGAGTATGGTGAGATATTGGACAGGGTGAAGTGAAGGATGTGACCCAGGAAAGTGAGCTTGAAATGTGAGGTGTTGGGGAATGCCTGGGGATTCTCTGAACTGCCAAAGTAACCTACCCACCTATGCTTCTCCATCCTTTTTAGGTATAGCCTTTGCCAATGGGGAACGCTGGAAGATTCTTCGGCGTTTCTCTCTGGCAACTCTGAGAGACTTTGGGATGGGAAAGCGGAGTGTTGAGGAGAGGATGAAGGAGGAGGCCCGATGTTTGGTGGAGGAACTGAAGACATACCAGGGTGAATCTCAGAAAAAGTATCCAATTCTGCTTGACCAATGACAGCCCTCTAACCACTAGCGTTTGTTACTCTATCTGCAGTACGCAGTACGCAGTACGCAGTACGCAGTACGCAGTACGCAGTACGCAGTACGCAGTACGCAGTACGCAGTACGCAGTACGCAGGCAGCAGGCAGCAGGCAGCAGGCAGCAGGCAGGCAGGTATCATCAGGCATCAGGCATCAGGTAGCAGGCATCAGGCTTCAGGCATCATGAGGCATCATGAGGCATCATGAGGCATCATGAGGCATCATGAAGCATCATCAGGCATCATCAGGCATCATCAGGCATCATCAGGCATCATCAGGCATCATCAGGCATCAGGCGTCAGGCATCGTCAGGCGTCAGGCGGCAGGCGTCAGGCGGCAGGCGTCAGGCGGCAGGCGTCAGGCGGCAGGCGGCAGGCGGCAGGCGGCAGGCGGCAGGCGGCAGGCGGCAGGTCCTGATGGCTTCTGGAACACCTGAGACTAAAAATATGAGAAGTGATGGAGGAACACTGGCAGATGGGAGTGGAGTGTGCAGGGCTTGTGAACCCACACAGGCAATTTCTGAACCTTTCCTTGTCCTTTCCTGCCACTGGGAGTTAACTATCGGCTCAGAGTCAGAATGGTGTGTCCCAGTCAATGAGGACCTAGGGAGGGTGTGGCAAAAGAATGAAGGGACAAGAGACACAGAGAATGAGAGCAAGTCGAGGGATTTGATCAAGCTCTCAAATTTTAATTTCAGGTGGCAGGTTATAAAGGCAAACAAATCGGGAAGTTTAGGCAATATCATTGCTTAAGGCTACCTCACTATCATATCCTCATTACCTAAGACCATGCCACTATCGTAACCAGCCTCTGGGAAATACAAGACATTTTTTAAGTTTCCTGGGACCTGAGACCCAGGAAGAATGTCCTTTCTTAACTTTGTACTTTAACTGACTAGGTTTTTCCAGAATAGCAGGTAATTTCATGGGTTTGGCTTCCTGCAATGGTGACCAGGGAGGAGGTGGAGTATGGAGTCTAACTACCCACACTCTACCTCTGAGTCCCAGAATCCTCAACCCAGTTGTGATTAGTTTAATTGCATTAGTGAACTTAGCCTCCCTACCTGTGTATATGAATGGCATCCCATCTTATTTACAGCACTGAGGGAAATTAAATAAAATGGTACAAGTGTTACTGAGCATAGGGGCTGGCTCTTCATATGTGCCAATGGGGTAGCAGGTGTTGTAATTCTTTGAGTAGTGAAAGGGGCAGCCTCACAGAGATGTGGCTGATGCCTAATGTTCCTCAGGCCCTTGACCCCATGTCTCCTATCCTGCCTCCTCATCCTCCAGGAGCTCCCCTGGATCCCACTTTCCTCTTCCAGTGCACCACAGCCAACATCATCTGCTCCATTGTCTTTGGAGAGCGCTTTGACTACACAGACCACCAGTTCCTGCACCTACTTGAGCTGCTACATCAGAACCTTACACTCTTAAGTTCAATCTCCAACCAGGTCAGTGCATGGGAGAAGAGTAGCATCCAGTGCAGAGTTAAGAAGAAGCTGATTTGTGGGTGAAAAAGGGAGTATCTTAGGGGTGAAAAAAAGCATAGATATTATTGAGAGACGAGGAAGCTGAACCTGACACAGGGCATGAGTGATAATGAGTAAGATGGAGAAACTTGAATGTAGAAATACAGAGCCATACATATACATATGAAATGATAAAGTGGGTGATGTGGGTATAACCAGAGTGTAGAAGACTTGAGTTTCATGCATATGTCCCAGCACTTTATATCCTGGGTGAGGTGGTACAAAACATGGGCAATTCCAGCACTTGGAGCCAGAGAGATGAGAAATTCAGTGATCCTGGGCCAGTCTTGCTTACATGGGACCCTGTGTCCAGAAACCAAAAACCCAGAAATTAAAACAAAGACACTTCAGCAAAGGAGACTGTGAGAGAGAGCAGAGGAAAGGAAAAGGGAGACACAGAGAATGCAAGAGAAAGTTTAGAGATGGATTCAGAACTTCAAAAGCATTCATGTGTATAATGTACATGCATGAGCTGAGAGAGACAGAGTGAGAGAGTCTGAGAGAGCTGTGAGAGTGTGTGTGTGTGTGTGTGTGTGTGTGTGTGTGTGTGTGTGTGTGTGTGAGAGAGAGAGAGAGAGAGAGAGAGAGAGAGAGAGAGAGAGAGAGAGCCAGCTTTGTGTGTTTTTAAATCAAATTTGGGGACATAGTGTTAGGGATGATGGTCCCTTGGAGTTAGTATAAGACATACTAAAACACCAAGGTTTTGGCACAAATGAGATTTATTTCTCTGGAGATACAAGTAGAAGATGAGGCTTCTCAGAAAAGGCAGAAAAGCAGCAGCAGCAGCAGCAGCAGCAGCAGCAGCAGCAGCACCAAGGAGGTGTTTCTGCTGGTTGTCATTTTTAAGGGGAAATAGGGAGTCTGTCTAGGGTGAGTTTCTAAATCCTGACTGCACAATATCCAAATAATAAGTTTTGATTGTTGGGCCTTGGTGTTTTGTCTCAGGAATGAGTCAGTGACCAAATGAGGGAATAGACCTTGTGAACTGGCTTTAGAAATGCAATCGAATGGTTTAGCAAGGAGAGAAAGGTCAAAAAGAAAACTTACTGATCCCCTGTCTGCCATGTATGCCATCCTTGGCCCTGCCAGAGCCCTTCATTCTCACCTCTTTGCTTGCTTGCTTGCTTGCTTGCTTGCTTGCTTGCTTGCTTGCTTCCTTCCTTCCTTCCTTCCTTCCTTTCTTCCTTCCTTCCTTCCTTCCTTCCTTCCTTTCTTCCTCGCTCCCTCCCTTCCTTTCTTCCATTGTTGTATTTTAAAATTTTATTTTATTATTTATTTTTCCTTATGGACTTTACATCCCATTTACTGTCCCTGCTCCTGGTCATCCCCTTCTTTTTTTCCCCCACTTTTTTTATTGGATATTTTATTTACATCTCAGATGCCATCCCCTTTCCCCATTTCCCCTCCCTAGAAAACCCTTATTCCATACCCCCTTCTCCTTTTTGCTTTTATACAATTTTTAAAATGTCAACCAAAGGCTTTATAAGTTTGGTAATGCACAATATCAATCAGAAGTGTAACCTAATACCCAACCTAGATGTATCAACTATCTTTGACTGGTAGAGACATGTGAGCATCTGCCTCCATGTCTGGCCCCCCTCTCTGCTTCTCTCTCATCACCTAGCTCCTCCTCTCTTTCTCCTCCTCCTCTCCTTACTCCTCCTCTCTGTACTCCTCCCACCTTAGCTCCTCCCTTATCACCCTTCCTGTTAAAATAAAACTTTTCTCTCAAAATACAGTTAGAGCATAACTATATAAGTTTATGTCAGTAAGGTGCAAGATAGACCTAATACCCAGGCAATCATTTTGTTGACTAAACAGAACCTCTGTCATCTCTCCTAAATAAAAGACTTAGTTCTGAACCTGGCTTTTTTTCTTGGCTTTAGAATAAATGTCAGGTGAAAACCATCCTCTCAAATCTTTTCTCTGAAAGTAAATAGCAAGGATTGGCTATGGGACTATAAATTTTCAACCCCATCAGAAATCCAGAATGACTGAGTTAACTGAGATTATGGGAAGCATAAAGCATAGCTTCTAAAACATAGCCAATTTATAGAGACCACTGAACACCAGGACAGTCCCTATACTACAGAATGTTGGAGCATCCTATCTTCAGCCTTCTGGCCCAGGATCATCTGACAGACCTAGTGATGCAGAATTATTAAGGGCTGATTACTCTGTCTTGGCAGATATAATCAGTCGACTATTCTGCAAGTGTGTCCTTTTCTGGACAGTAATTTGTCTGTAGATGGAAAGAGGCAATTCTTGCCTAATGGCTGTCTAACCACAATTGGAGTAACTCCAAAGATGCTCAATTTCTTCTTAAATCCAAGACAGGAAGCTGTTAGGAGCAGACAGGTCTCTAATCAAAATGAACATTAGTACAGAAATGTTTATAACGTCAATTCTGTGGATTTCTGATGTTTTGAAAACCAACTATCCATGTAAGACTATCTGGACTATTGTCTGTTAACTCCTCTCAGCTATTTCTAAAGAAAATATAGAAAACTCCCTAACAATAAACTCAAAGCCATGAATTTGCTATAGGTCCTTAACTCACAGGCTATCCATCTCAGATAAGTTAAAAAACTTAAAGAAGGACTGGGTCTAAGCCTTATATTCCTAAATGTGTTATACAGGCACAATGCCTATGATAGTAACAATATTCATCTCACTTTTATATTAATAAGGAGCTCGTACCAATGAAAACCTTAAATTTGAAATCAAAGTAAATTTTGTACCATTTAAGAAATTATAACTTCATCTTAATAACAATTATACATATTTCTACCAGAAGGTTATGACTATGCAATAAATCCTAGCTAATCCTCCCTCTTCCACCAAAACCACTACTTTTCCCTAGAAAGACAGACCAATATTAACCACCCCAGTCCCCAAGCCCAGGGAATAGGGGCGCTGAATCTTCATTAACTTCTTCAAGCTGATTATGGGTGTTGAGATATTAGAAGAGGTGTTGGGGGAAGAATAAATTGATAAGCCTCTGACACTGTGTCTTCACTGCATCCAGCTGGAATTCCAGGACATCAGAGGTTTCGAGCAGGTCTGCTCAGCTTGCCTGATGAGTAGATACACCAAGGCTATGTATTCTGCAATATACAATTCTTAAAACAAATTTTAGTATCAAGATAATTGTTTGTTTGAATTCTGAAATCTAGTCTTCTGGCTGCCTGCCTCTATCATGTCTAATCCATATAATTCTGGGAATTTCTATGAAGGTGTGCTCCCACCATCCTCCCATTTTTGCCTTCTTGCTCTCAAATTCCTCAACACTAGGGAATCCAAACTTTCAGGCACCAAGGCCCTCCACTTTCACTGATGCCTAACCCTTTACCCCTCTCCAATTACTATGAGGCTGTGCTCCCACCATTTTCTCATTCCTGCCTCCCTACTCTTGAAATTTCCCAACACTTTGGAATCCACACTTTCAGGCACCAAGGCCCTCTACTTCCACTGATGCCTAACCCCTTATCCCATCTTTCCTCCTTCAATTACTCTGAGGGTGTACTCCCACCATCCTCTCATTCCCACCTCCCTGCTCTTGCAATTCCCAAACACTAGGGAATCCAAACTTTCAGGTACCAAGGCTGTCCACTTCCACTAATGCCTGGCAAGGCCACCCTCAACTACTATACAGGTGGAGCCATGAGCCCTTTGTGTTCTCGGGCTGGAGATTTTAGAATGGCTACTCCAGCTTGTTTCTTAGGACCATTTGCTTGAAGAATTGTTTTCCAGCCTTTTACTCTAAGGTAGAGTCTATCTTTGCACTGAGGTGGGTTTCCTGTATGCAGCAAAATGCTGGGTCCTGTTTATGTATCCAGTCCATTAGCCTATGTCTTTTAATTGGGGAACTGAGTCCATTGATGTTAAGAGATATTAAGGAACAGTGTTTGTTGTCTCCTGTTATTTTTGTTCTTAGAGGTGAAGTTATCTTTGTGTGGCTATCTTCTTTTGGATTTGTTGGAAGAGGGTTAATTTCTTGCTCTTTCTAGGATATACTTTCCCTCCTTGTATTGGAGCTTTCCTGCTATTATCCTTTGTAATGCTGGGTTTGTGGAAAGATATTGTGTAAATTTGGTTTTGTCATGGAATATCTTGGTTTCTGCATCTATGGTAATTGAGAGTTTTGCTGAGTATAGTAGCCTGGGCTGGCATTTGTGTTCTCTTAGGGTCTGTATGACATCTGTCCAGCATCGTCTAGCTTTTATAGTATCTGGTGAGAAGTCTGGTGTAATTCTGATAGGTCTGCCTTTACATGTTACTTGGCCTTTTCTCCCTACTGCATTTAATATTCTTTCTTTGTTTTGTGCACTTGGTGTTTTGATTATTATGTGACGGGAGGTATTTCTTTTCTGGTCTAATCTATTTGGCGTTCTATAGGCTTCTTGTATGTTTATGGGCATCTTGTTCTTTAGATTAGGGAAGTTTTCTTCTATAATTTTGTTGAAGATATTTATTGGCCCTTTAAGTTGGGAATCTTCACTTTCATCTATACCTATTATCCTTAGGTTTGTTCTTCTCATTGTGTCCTGAATTTCCTGGATGTTTTGTGCTAAGAACATTTTGTATTTTCTTTGACAGTTGTGTCAATACTTTCTATGATATCTTCTGCACCTGAGATTCTGTCTTCTATCTCTTGTATTCTGTTGGTGATGCTTGTGTCTATGACACCTGATTTCTTTCCTAGGTTTTCTATCTCCAGGGTAGTCTCCCTTTGTGATTTCTTGATTGTCTCTACTTCCATTTTTATGTCCTGGATGGTTTTGTTCAATTCCTTCACCTGTTTGGTGATGTTCTTCTCTTGTAAGTCTTTAAGGGATTTTTGTGTTTCCACTTTAAGGGCTTCTACCTGTTTACCCGTGTTCTCCTCAAATTCTTTGAGAGTGTTATTTATGTCCCTTTTGAAGTCCTCTATCATCATCATTAGAAGTGATTTTAAATCTGAATCTTGCTTTCCTAGTGATATGGGGAATTCAGTACTTTCTTTTTTTTTAATTTTTTAATTTTTTTATTAGATATTTTATTTACACTTCAGATGCCATCCCCTTTCCCCATTCCCCCCCAACCCCCCATAGAAAACCCCTATCCCATGCCCCCTTTTCCCAAATTAAAGAAAAGGGAGGGCAGATCTCACTCTAAGGAATATACAGGTGTGTCCTTGTGGGAGGAAGTGTGTTGTTGGGGTGTTCTTGAAGTTTCATGCAAGGCCCAGTTTTCCTTCTTGTTCTTCTTGCCTGCCTGTGTATCAGGATGTAAGAGTTTATCTCTGTGTCTGCCTGTCTGCATGGGTGCTACCTACCATGATGTTAATGAAATAACTTGAAACCATAGGCAAACCCCCAATTAAATCTCTTTTGTAAGAGTGGCTTTGGTCATGGTGTCTCCCAAAGCATTAAATCAATGACTAAGATAGAGCACTGCTTACTTCTTGGGACCTGATAGCTCCAGGTGACCTCCTGGGTTCTACTTTCTTGCAGATATTTGAGCTCTTCTCTGGCTTCCTGAAGTACTTTCCTGGTACCCACAGACAAATCTCCAAAAATGTACTGGAAATCCTCGACTTCATTGGCCACAATGTGGAGAAGCACAGGGCCACCTTGGACCCCAGCACTCCCCGAGACTTCATTGATACCTTCCTTCTGCGCATGGAGATGGTTAGTCATGCACGGATGAGAGAGGGGATAGGTGAGAGTGAAGGATGGGAATGTGGTCAGACAAAAAGATTGGAGGGGACAGCAGATGGTGAGGAGAGGAAGAAACAGAGTGCATGAGATGCAGGACATCTGGAAATAAAGAACAGAGAAAGGAAGGGAAATGATGTATGGAGTAGAGAAAGGGAATGGCTGGGAAAGAAACACAGGGCAAAGGGCATAGAACAGAAAGACCACAGAAGAATGAGCTTAGGAGACAAAATACAATAAACCACCAAGGAGAAAAGTAGAGAAATAGAAGACAGAAGAATTCAAGGAACAGTGTTCAGTGCTGAGAAATGTCGAGTGGTGCAAACAGTGTGAGACTCACAGAAGAACAGTGGCCATAAATGTGTGCATCTCCCTGTAAGTCAACCTTGACCATCTCTTCTCTTTCCCATCTGGAACCAGGAGAAGTCAAACTGCCACACGGAGTTCCATCACCAGAACCTCATGATGTCTGTACTCAATCTCTTCTTTGCTGGAAGCGAGACTACCAGCAACACCCTCTGCTATGGTTTCCTGGTCATGCTCAAGTATCCCCATGTCATAGGTGTGCCCCATGTGGACCATTGGGGAATTTTCTAGCTCCCTTTTGCCTGAACAGATTGTTGTGGATGAATGAGACATGGACCACTTACATCTAGAACTCTGAAGGCTTTTCTCTGCCTCTACACTAAGGCGGTGCTGTGGGTGGTGTGTGAATGAACACTCAGCTGACCAGTTTTCTGTTGTTTTCTCCTATTGCTAAAAGTTTTATCCAACCATCTGTCTATCCATTCAGTCACTCATCCATTTGTCCATTCATCCATCTATCCATCATCCACTCATCCATCTATCCATCCATCTACAAATGTATCTTTTTCTTCCCTCCATCTCTTTCTTTCTGCCTTCTGTCAGTCTCTACATTCATCTATTATTTATCTTCCTTTACAGCCAATCTTTATCTATCTACTTATCTGTTCATTCACCCAGCTATTTGTCTACCCATCAATGAACATGTTATAGGCCTCTCCCTTCAGTCATTCTCACACAACTAAACATCAATCTCTCCAAAGAGCTATTTACTCACTCATCCTTCTATCTTCATACTAGACACTCATTCACAAATACTCTCATACACAAAAACACAGATGCATGCATGCACTCACGTGCACTCTCTTGCACACACACACAATGCACACACACACACACAGATGCACACACACACACACACACACACACACACACACACAGATGCACGCACACACCTTGAATCCTCCCAGTCAACCACTTATAATTTAACTGATTATTTGTGTATTTATTGATTCTTTAACCACCAAAGCAGACCTTTCTTTTACATATTTGAATGAATCAACTGAAGTGTTGTTCCTTTGATCAGCAGAGTTGAATAAACTATTGGTCATTGATTCATTCACACACTCCTCTCTCCTTCTATCCACAGGCTCCATTTCCTAATCTCTTTATCAAGTGGCCTTTGAATTTCTAATTTGTTTGTCTACCCATTTTCCCATTCATCCACCAACTGAATCACCTGTTGACCTACAAGTTGGATATATAATCCAGTGCTTAGTGTGTTCATTCCATTAACTCATGAACATGTCTATACATTCATTTATCCATTGATTTTCTTATGTATTCATTTCTACATGTGTCTGTTGATGGTTTAATTTACTAATCTACCTACTTCTCTGTTACATTTCTGAGGACAAGGTACTGCCTGCAGCTCCGGGAACAGTGCTCACCTGCAAGGAAGGCTGGGAGTGAAAGGGGAATGGAGGGCGAGAGAAAACATGGGGCCAAGACAACTATTCTGATCAAGGCCGGAAGTTTAATATTTTGCTTTCACATATATAGAGGAGACCCCCAGAGTCTCTTCTTGTTTCAGCCCAGCAGCTGGGTGAGCGCAGCCCTGAGGGGTCAAGGCAAGCTCAGCAGGAGGCCCATTCTTCTAGCTCCTGGAGCAGACTGCAGGTCTGCAGGAGGCATTGCCTCCTAGGTCCTATTGTTTTGGTCTACTGTGGTAAACAGCTCACAGGCCTTCTCAAGACTGTGGGGGAGGGCACAGGACAAAGCTTCAAGTTATTAATATAAAGTTCCATGTACAGTTATGGTGTGTGTGTATCATCAATTTATTGCCAAGGTGAGAATTTCTTCTTCTCTCCCTGGCGATCTTGTCTCTCTACAGTTGCTCTCAAGTCTCCCTGTGCATTCGTCCTTTGCTGTCTATTTTTCTTTCTTTAGTAAAACCCTGCTGAAATGAGGTTGAAGCTCATGGAGGAGAGATTTAAAATAGTTTTAATTATGGGCACAAAGAAACAGGCACTTAAGAACAGGACAGTTGTTTGTACCCTCGAAAGGTCTGTTTCTGAGCAGAGTTTCTTTACTTCATTGTTTACCTGTGTCATTGGCTGATAGAATACAATATCATTGCTACCAAGCCGGTAAAGCAGGTCCACTTTCCCCCTTTCCTGTGCAGAGAAAGTTCAAAAGGAGATTGATCAGGTGATCGGCTCACACCGGCTACCAACCCTTGATGACCGCGCCAAAATGCCATACACTGATGCAGTCATCCACGAGATTCAGAGATTTTGTGATATTGCACCTATTGGAGTGCCACACAGAGTCACCAAAGACACCATGTTCCGAGGGTACCTGCTCCCCAAGGTGAGACCAGCTGCGATTCCTCATCACTACTCCATGAGCATACTCTATGCTCTGAATCACCAACCACATCCTGTCTGTGTTTTCCCTGCATTCTGTTTTACTTAGGGACTGACTTTTCATATGGGAGTCGGGGTATGTTAATATCTTTATCTCATAATGTCTCCTAGAACACTGAGGTGTACCCCATCCTGAGTACAGCTCTCCATGATCCACGGTACTTTGAACAACCAGACACCTTCAATCCTGAGCACTTCCTGGATGCCAATGGAGCTCTGAAGAAAAGTGAAGCTTTTCTGTCCTTTTCCACAGGTGAGACAGACCTGTGATTTCTTTCCCAGACACTAGAGGGCAGGCGCACCCTCTGAGACACAAACAGCAATAGGTCCCTGTTTACTGAGTCTGTCCCAGCTGCCTTGCCTGAACAATCCCATTTAACCTGGCTACAGCCCCATGAGGGGAGTCCTGAACTAAAGGAGCCTCCAGGTCAGGAGGACTTCAGAAAGTGTTTAAAGGCGATGCTAAGAAATTTAACACAATGGCAAGTAAGGGCTTTCCTATCAGATCCATGCCTAGGATTCCCCCTGGTAAACCACATCATGTGATAGATCTGGTATAATGGAAGTTTATTTGGGAAAGAAAGGGGAGTGAGAACTTAGAGAAAGGGGACAGAGGAGGACAGAAAGACAGAAAGAGAAGCTGGCCAGGTACACAGTGTGGAGGAGGGAGGGAAAGAGAGAGGGATGGACAGAGGGAGGGAGGGACAGAGGGAGGGAGGGAGGGAGGGAGGGACAGAGAGAGAGAGAGAGAGCGAGAGAGAGAGAGAGAGAGAGAGAGAGAGAGAGAGAGAGAGAGAGAGAGAGAAGCAGGAGCAGGAGCAGGAGGAGCAGGAGGAGGAAGAGGAGGAGGAAGAAGAAGAAGAGGAAGTGGAGGAGGAGGAAGAAGAGGAGGAGGAGGAAGAAGAAGAAGAAGAGGAGGAGGAGGAGGAGGAGGAGGAGGAGGAGGAGGAGGAGGAGGAGGAGGAGTGGGATAGGGAATATGTGATGGAAAGCAGTTTTTTTACACTTTTTTAAATGGGTATTTTCTTTTTTTTACATTTCAAATGATATCCCCCCTTTCTTTCTCCTCCTTTCCTTTAAACCCCTTATCACCCTTCCACTCCCCTGCTTCTATGAGGGTGTTCCCCTACCCACCCTCCTTTCCCTACCCTTGAATTCCCCTATACTGAGGCATCAAAACTTCACAGGACCAAGGGCCTCTTTTCCCATTGATGCCCAACAAGGCCATCCTCTGCCACATATGCAGCTGGAGCCATGGGTGCCTCCATGTATACTCTTTGGTTGGTGGTTTAGTCCCAGGGAGCTATGAGTGGCCTGGTTGGTTAACATTATTGTTCTTCCTGTAGGGTTTCATACCCCATCATCTCCTTCAGTCCTTTCTCTAACTCCTTGATTGGGGAACCCATCGGGTACCCAGTGTTCAGTCCAATGGTTGCCTCTGTATTTGTCTGGCTCTGGCAGAGCCTCTCAGGATACTGCTATATCAGGTTCCCATCAGCATGCACTTCTTGGCATTCACAATAGTGTCTGGGTTTGTTGACTGTATACAGGATGGATCTATAGGTGGGGCAGTCTTCACATGGCCTTTCCTCAGTCTCTGCTCTATACTTTCTCTCCATATTTGCTCCCATAAATATTTTCTTCCTCTTTCTAAGCAGGACCAAAGCACCCACACTTTGGTCTTCTTTCTTGATCTTCATGTGGTCTGTGAAATGTAACTTGGGTATTCTGAGCATGTGGGCTAATTAATATCCACGTATCATTGAGTGAGTGCATACCATGTGTGTTCTTTTGTGATTGGGTTACCTCACTCAGGATGATATTTTCTAGTTCCATCCATTTGCCTAAGAATTTCATGAATTCATTGTTTTTAATAGCTGAGTAGTAATCCATTGTGTAAATGCATTTTCTGTGTCCCTTCCTCTGTTGAAGGATGCCTGGGTTCTTTCCAGCTTCTGGCTATTGTATATAAGGCTGCTATGAACATAGTAAAGCATGTGTCCTTGTTATATATTGGAGAGTCTTTTTGATACATGCCCAGGAGTGGTATAGCTGGGTCCTCAGGTAATATTATGTCCAATTTTCTGAAGAACTGTAATACCGATTTTCAGAGTCATTGTGTAGTTTGGAACCCCATAAACACTGGAGATGAGTTTCTTTTTTTCCCATCCTTGCCAGCATCTGATGTCACCTGAGTTTCTGATCTTAGCCATTCTGACTGGTGTGAGGTAGAATCTTCAGGGTTGTTTTGATTTGAATTTCCCAGATTACCAAGGATGTTGAACATTTCTTTAGGTGATTCTCGGCCATTTGGTATTCCTCAGTAGAGAATTCTTTGTTTAGCTCTGTGCCCCATTTTTTAATAGGCTTCTTTAATTTTCTGGAGTCTACCCTCTTGAGCATTTGTATATATTGGAAATTACCCTATAAGCAGTTCTTTTCATATGCTGTTGCTACTGAATCTGGCTTGCACCTGAGAGGCAAGGGTGGCAGATGATGATGCAAGCTATTGCTAGGTCCCTGGGAGAAGTGTAGTGGAACTGCCTGTAAGGCAACCTTTCTTCCTTCTTGTTTAAATAAACATGAGGAACTTGGAAGGGGCAGAGGTGGAGCAGGAGTGCCGTTGTCATGTTCTTTCAACCATGTCCTGATAAGTTTGGAGTGATGGTCTGGCTTTAGGGACCCTAAGAAAATTGGGATGTTAGACAAGTCCTGGGAAAGTTGGATGTTTCACTGCATTCTAGGATCTGTGGGGCCATCTTCTGCTAGGAATGGACAGGCCTGGTAGAAGAGCCTGTGGGAGTAGACAGGACCACCTGTGTGTAGCTTCTCTGGAACTGTTCTGGATGCAGATTTTGAGTAAACATGTGGATTTGGCAGGATGCTGAAACACATATACATATTAGAGGGGGAAAATTAAGTTAAGTATATTAGAGAGAAAACTTTTTCTCTTAGGTGTACCATTAAAACCCCTAGGCCCATATTCTTGGTAGTTAGAGGCAGAGATTCCCAAAACTTCGGAGGGGGTTTGATCCCACCCTCTAGAATAGGCCAAAGATGGGAAGGTTAGGCTGTTGATTGACAGGGGTATTTATCTAGATGGAATATCTTTAACCCATAAGAGGTGAATCTGGCCGAGTATGTTTCCTGAAGCTTATCAATTTTTTTTTTTTTTTTAGTTTCCAAAATAGATAAATTTTAGAATTGTGAATTGTAGTCTCTTTTGAAATTGTAGTACAAGGTAAATACCATATTCTGTTTTAGTAGAGGCTTGGTAAACAACATTTGTGTAAAGCATGAACACTCTTTAAGGTGAGCTCAGGGAAGACAGAAACCTTCCACGAGCAGAAGGGGCAAGAGTGATTTTTCCCTCTATTCAGAAGACAGAATGTACATACATTTAGCACAATGAGAAACATCTTTAAGTCTATAGTTAAATGACAACCAAAAGAAACTTAACATCTTGACCTTGTGAGTATGATAGTGGATCATATAGTGGTAAGTTTTATCAGAGTTAGGCTAGTAAGTTATCAGAACTTCATTGATTAATGTTAGAACTCTGAACTTTTGAAGTCCTAATGTAATAGTAGCACAATGAGGAAAAGAAATCTGAAGCATTTTTGTTCATTTTATGTATGTTAACCCACTTTCCTATCACCATCCAAGTTTTTCACATCCTTCAGCCTCCACAACTTGCATTTACAAAGCTTAAAACATTTTCTTAGACCCTAAAAACAGTTTTTTAATCCTCATAACTTAACTTTTATACCCTCAGACCTTGCATAAAGTTTACTTCTTTTTCTTATTCAATTATTTACCATGAGATACAGGTGGTTGATCATTGGGAACAGTCACTGCAGAGTTAGTTCCTTTAGAGAAGGGAAAAGCAAAAATGTACATCTGAAATGTATTTAGCTTTTAACATGAAGCTTGTGAGCAAACCTAACCTGTTTGCTTTTCTAATAAGAGATGTGGTAGTTTTTTACTAGCTAATGAATTGCCTAATGAGCTAATATGTCCTGGGAAGCAGGGCATTAAACAGAGGTCCAGGGAGATCACCTGAAAAAGAAGATGGGGGACAGGCAAACACAAAGAACCACGGCTTGTCTATAGGCTGATCAAACCATAAGTTTTACTTTTTCACACAGGGATTATATACACAAGGGAAGGGGATGATGGAGGAGTATAGGTGTTCAGGGGGAGTACAGATATCTTTCAGAACAGAGTGGGTGAAGGTTCAGGGGACAGATCACTATGGCTCCACCTATGATTTACTTGTCCTTATCTAGGTTGGTACTATCCACCAAGGTTCCCTATCTACAAGGTCTATGACAACTTAGGCTTGGCAATTTTTCATCAAAGCTGCTTGTTTACAATATCTGTTTCAGTGTTTTTCCACACATACCCTAGACTTTGTATTAGCAGGCATATATATTATATGTACTAGTCAGGCCTATGCCTGATTCTAGGCCTTTAGTGTATAAGCAGGGCTGCCCCTGACACTGACATGTTTGTTGATTACCTTGGGGTAAGGAGCTAGTTGCTTGTTGTCCTCTAGCTGTCAAGCTACAGTTATCTTAGCTGTCAATGTGATCAGAGACCTGAGAAGGATAAATTATAATCTAGATGCTGGACATTAATTCAAATGACTGATTACTTCATAATCTACTACATAGACAGTTCTCTCATATTCCTCTGGTCTCCATTGCATCATGGCAGAGGCAGTAAATCCATCATACCCAGAAAATGAGAGGCTTTTTTTATTTTTCCTGTGGAGGAGGAACCTGGGAGAGAACTATTACATTTCTGAGTGTCCTCTATTTGTTCATAGTTCAGACCAGGCCCTGACAGTAGGCAAGGCAATGGGGTAGACTTGGCTAATGGTTGGGGTATAACAATCCAGGTGGAGTTCTTCATCATTGTGCCTATGTATTCTTGGAGACCTTGTGGTGCAGTGGTCACCATTAGCATTTGGGAGTCTGTGTCTGTCATAATAAGTTTAAACATTTAATGTTATATTCAGCAGATACCTGATAGGTTTTAAGGTTACTACCTATAAAGTGTATATGGATTAAACAACTTATGTCTGTTTTTATTTGTTGGCTCTAAACTGTACCTGGCAAACATAAAACCAGGATTCTTAATAAAGCTTAATATTGCAATTAACTGCATCAGTTCTTAGTATTCCTTTAAATAAAATTTTGAACTCATTAAAGAATATGGTCATTCATAAAAAACTGACTGTCAATTTATTTAACTATAGTAGTTTTTATGAGACTAGAACTGTTATAGTACCTTTAGAGATTAGAACCATTTAGGTTTGAGCCTGAAAATAATCATGATTTTGAGTTGAAGGTCTTCTAGCATGAGAACAAACCCCTTTAATCAATAAACAGTCATTAAAGAGAATGGTGACTTTTTTGACTCTTATATGGTATATCATAAAAATCTATAGCTAATAAAAATCTTAAGTCTATATTATAGCTTAATAACATTAGCAAAAACAAGGCCAGACATATTTTAATGCAATAATCTATAACCTTTGTAATGTTGTAAAATGTTCAAAGTAATCTTAAATCACCATTTAAGGAGTAAAATCATAGAGCAATTTTGAAAACCATTTGTCAAGACAGTACAGAAATAATACAAACATCTTATCTCAGTTTAAAAGTACCATTGTAGTCCTGCTTCCCTGGTCTGCTGAAGGCACATGTTGCTGTCCTTAATCAAGATGGCAGTGAAGCCATGACTTCCTATAACAGGGATGGCTGCCGGGTATGTGACTGCCCTTAGTCAAGATGGTGGTAAATTTATGGCTCTACCTTCTTCATCCCTCATCTAAAGATGGCAATTAGCTATGTGTAGGTTACATCCCAGAATGAAATCATGTTACATGATTTAAGTTTATCTGAGCATAGACTTTCAATTACTAACCCCAGGTTTTGAGTTTTAACCACATCTAATAATAAGTCAATAATCCTGTTTTTGACCCTGGATTTTGAAAACATAACTGCTTCTCAAAAGGATCAGCAACAACATATTTTTAGAGGTAGCAAAAAAGTAAAACTGTATAAAATAGCAGTTGAGCAGTACAAAACTATTTCAAAATTCTCCATATTTATTTATTTATTATTGGATATTATATTTACATTTCAAATTTTTATCCCCTTATCCATTCTCCCCACTACCCAAGAACCTCCTATCCCATCCCCCCTCTTCATGCTTCTATGAGGATAAGTCCCCACATACCCCCCACTCCCACCTCCCCATCCTCGAATTCCCCCCCCTCCACTCTGTGTTCAGCCTTCATGGGACCAAAGATCTCCTCTTCCAATTATGCTCGACAAGACTATTCTCCCCTACATGTATACATGGAGCCATGGGTCCCTCCCTATGTGCTCACAGGCTGGTGGTTTAGACCTGGGGAGCTCTGGTTTGTTGGTATTATTGCTCTCCCCATGGGGCCACAAACCCTTTAGCCCCTTCAGTCTTCTCTCTAACTTCTTCATGGGGAAACCCTTGATCAGTTCAGTGTTTAGCTATGAGCATCTGCCTCTGAATGTGTTAGCCTCTGGCAGACCTCTAAGGAGACAGCTATATCAGACTCTTGTCAGCATGTACCTCATGCCATCCACATCAGTGTCCACCTGTGGTGACTGCACATGGGATGGATACCCAGGTGGAATTGTCTCCAGATGTCCCCTCTATCAATTTCTGTCCCACATTTTGTCTCCATATTTGCTCCCTTGAGTATTTCTGTTGTTCCTTCTAAATAGGACCAAGGCATCCACACTTGGTCTTCCTTCTTCATGAGCTTCATGTGGTCTGTGAGTTGAGTCTTGGCTATTCCAAACTTTTGGGCTAACATCCACTTATCAGTGTGTAAATACCATGTGTGTTATATGATTGGGTTAACTCACTCTGGATGATATTTTCTAGTTCCATCCATTTACCTAAAATTTCTCAAATTCATTATTTTTAATAGCTGAGTAATACTCCATTGTGTAAATGTACCACATTTTTTTTTTTGGTATCCATTCATCTGTTGAAGGACATCTGGGCTCTTTCTAGCTTCTGGCTATTATAAATAAGGCTGCTATGAACATAGTGGAGCATATGTCCTTGTTATAAGTTGGAGCATCTTCTGGGTATATGCCCAGGAGTGGTATAGCTGGATCCTCAGGTAATGCTATGTCCAATTTTCTGAGGAACTTCCAGACTGATTTCCAGAACATCTATGCCCCAAATTCAAGGGCACCCACATACATAAAAGAAACTTTACTAAAGCTCAAAGCATACATTGCACCTCACACAACAATAGTGGGGGATTTCAACACTCCACTCTCATCAATGGACAGATCATGGAAACAAAAACTAAACAGAGACACAATGAAGCTAACAGAAGTTATGAACCAATTGGATTTAACTGATATCAATAGGACATTTCATCCTAAAACAAAAGAATATACCTTTTCTCAGCACCTCATGGTACCTTCTCCAAAATAGACCATATAATTGGTCACAAAACAGGCCTCAACAGATACAAAAAGACTGAAATAATTCCTTGTACCCTATCATACCACCATGGGCTAAGGGCTGGTATTTAATAATGACAAAAACAATGGAAAGCCCACATACAGGTGGAAACTGAACAATGCTCTACTCAATGATGACCTGGTTAAGGAAGAAATAAAGAAGGAAATTAAAGACTTTTTAGAATTTAATGAAAATGAGATTACATCATACCAAAATTGTGGGACTCCATGAAAGCAGTACTAAGAGGAAATCTCATAGCTCTAAGTGCCTACGAAAAGAAACTGGAGCGAGCATACAGTATCAACTTGACAGAACACCTGAAAGCGTTAGAACAAAAAGAAGCAAATACATCCAAGGGGAGTAGATGGCAAGAAATAATCAAACTCAGGGCTGAAATCAACCAAGTAGAAACAGAAAGAACTATACAAAATATCAACAAAACCAGGAGCTGGTTCTTTGAGTAAATCAACAAGATAGATAAACCCTTAGCAGACTAACCAAAGGGCACAGAGACAGTATTCAAATTAATAAAATCAGAACTGAAAAGAGAGACATAACAACAGAAACTGAGGAAATTTAAAAAAATCATCAGATCCTACTACAAAGGCCTATACTTAACAAAATTGGAAAATCTGGATGAAATGGACAATTTTCTAGACAGATACCATGTATCAAAATTAAATCAGGAGCAGATAAACCATCTACACAGTCCCATAACCTCTAAAGAAATAGCAGCAGTCATTAAAAGTCTCCCCCCCCCCCAAAAAAAAATAGAAAGTTCGGGACCAGATGGTTTTAGTGCAGAATTCTCCATATTTAAATAACATCTCAATACCTATTATATTAGATTCAGTGGCCAGAAATCCAAGGGATGAATTAACCCCCAGTGGCTAATGTTTGCAGAAAGAAACAATATTCATTCACATTTGTGTATACCAACTTAAAGTATGAGACTTGTTATAGCTTTTTTTGCCTTAAAGGAGACAGAAAAATATGTAGTTCACAGTAATAGTTCACAATAATAAATAGTTCAACAATTATGAAACTAAGAGGTTTTATAATTGTTGCTTCATCCTGTGTGGTCATCTTAAGATATAAATTCACATGTCTTGTTGCAAGTTCCAAGCATGGTGGGATAGGGACAGGTGAGAAGTATCAGAGGAGTGATGAGCATTGAAAGTTCATTTCATCCAACTCTGGGTGATGTTAAAGGGGAGAAGGGGAGGTGGTGACCAGGAGGGAGGCAGTGAGTGTAATATAAAGTGATTAAGTAAGAATAAAATAAAATAAAATAAATAAAAAAATAAAAAAGACAGGAGTGAAAGTTTATGCAACTGTTGTTGGTGGATGTGGTGACAAGCTATCTGTGAGCCATAAAGAGTAGTTTTGCAGGTGGCATTGTGTTGTATGTAGGGTCTTGGTGTGTGACTTAGATCTATGATAAGCACAACCATCAAGAGAGCCTCCCAAGGCTTTTGGCACAAATGCTATGAAATATAACTCAGTGGCAGGCAGGGCTAAGGGTGCATCTTGCAGTCCTATGCCAATGTGTCCCCCTATTAATCACACCATGAGGCAGATCTGGAAAAAGGGTGGTTAATTTAGGTAAGAAAGAAGAGTGAGGACCTGGAAAAGGGATAAGGCCAGAGACGGGGGAGCAGCAAACAGAAAGGACAGAAAGAGAAGTCAGCTGGGAACATGTGGGTATAGAGAGAAAGAGAGGGTCGGGGATAGATTAGAGGAAGAGTGAAGGGGTCAGGGGTGGGGAGCAGTCCTTTTTATATGCTGCCACTGCTACACTTTCTTCCCACCTGTCAGGAAATGGCTGCAGATGATGATGTTGTTAAGTACTTGGGAGGAACCTGGGTGAACTGTCTGTAAGCCAACACTGTAGACCCAAGCAAATTCATTTTCTTAAGAAACAACAGCAAGAACAAGCAACATGAGCTGGGTAGGGTCTTGGAGCCAGGGAGTCATTTATCTGTGAGCACTGGGGAGAAGTGACATGTCCTGACATGCTTGTTCCTGTTCACGTACACTGGTTTGTTATGTTGCGAGAGAGATAAAAATCATGAGCGTTTATTTGAGCAAAGGAAACCGTTCATACTGGATAATATGCTGATCCAGAGAAAGTTCAGAGTTACAGCATCCATCAGTGTCAGCAGGCTGTGTACAGACAAAAGAGGGAGCTGGGCAAGTGCAGATAGCTTGAGTGTTGCCACCTCCATTTCTGCCTTACCTGGGCATGCAGGAGAGGTGGTAGGACAGGAGTGCTCAACTGTAAGAGTGACTGAAGGTTGTTTTTATTGGAAAGAATATAATCTCAAGTTATTGCGTAGTCCAGAGTCCAGATGACTACTGTGTTTGATTATTTTGTTACATACAGAGGCTGCTTTCAGCCAAATTCAGTTTGTTTAATGGATTCTATAGAATATAAACATGAAAACTTTGCTTTCAGGTTTTACTTTCTTCTTTTCTTTTTTCTTCCTTTCTCTCGATCTCTCTCTCTGTTTCTCTCTCTGTGTGTCTGTCTGTCTCTCTCTCTTTTCCCTTCCCCCTCTCTCTCTTCTTTCTCCCTCTTTATATTTATTCAATTTACATACTGGATCTGACCTCTCTCTTGGACTTCCCTCCACCAATGCCTTCCCACATTTCCTCCCTTTATTTCTTGTGTGTGGGTTTGGAGGACTCCTTTGGGTATCCCCTAACCCTGGCTTATCAAGTTTCTTTAGGGTTAGGTGCATCCTCTCTTACTGAGGCAAGAAAACAGCCCAGGTAGAAGATCATATATCACAGTAGGGCAACAGGTTTAGAGATAGCACACACTTCAGTTTTACAGAACCCACATGAATCTAAGCTGCGAATCTACTACATGTGTGTGGGGGATGGGTGCTAGGTCTAGCCTGTGTATGGTCTTTGGTGTTGACTCTGTTGGTCTTCCTGTGGTTTTCCTATGTCTTTCAGGGCTCTCAAATCTTCCATAAGAGTCCCTGAGCTCTGTTCAATGTTTGTCTGTGGATATGTGCATCTGTTTCAATCAGCTGCTATATGGAGCCTCTCAGAGGATAGCGATGGTAGGGTCCTGTCTACAAGCATAACAGAGTATCATTAATAGTGTCAGGGATTGGTGTTTGCTCATTGGATGGGTCTCTAGTTGAGTCAGTTATTGCTTGGCCTTTACCTCAGTCCTGGTTATGTGCCCCATTCCTACATTCCTTGCAGACAGGATCAATTTTGTGTCTAAAGTTTTGTGGATATGTTGGTGTCCCTACCCTTACCCTGGAGTTCGTGCTTGGCCACAGGAGGTGGGCTGTTCAGGTTCCATAATCCCACTGCTGTGAGTCTCGGCTAATGTTCCCCACCAGTGATTCTTGGGAGCATCCCCTATTCCAGGTCTCTGGCCTTCCTCAAGATGCATCCTCCACCTGTCAGGTGTAGATTCCCATTCATTCTCACGGCTATTTGGTCATATCTCCTATCTTTCCTCAGTGTTCATCCTGAATGTCCACCCCCAATTATCTGACCTATGTCCTGTCCCACGCAGCTCCTCCCTACATCTGCCTCTTATGAATTTTTTACTCTCCCTTCTAAGTGAAATTGGAGCATCCTTGCTTGTGCTTTCCTGATTGCTCAGATTCTTTTGGTCTGTGGAGTGTAGCATAGGTATTTTGTACTTTGCAGCTAATTTCCACTAATCAGTGAGTGCATACTGTACATGTGCTTTTGGGTCTGGGTTACCTCACTCAGATGATATTGTTTACTTCCATTTACCTACAAAATTCTCTTGACATTCCTACTCTAATTACAGAGTGATGGTCAAAATTAATCTTGTTTATTGCAATGGGCAGTAATGTATAAATGGGTTTAGGGATGTGACAGTTCAAAAGCTATACACTGGATGAGTGTTCACATGGATCTTTTCTGTTCCCACAGGAAAGCGCATTTGTCTTGGAGAAGGCATTGCCCGCAACGAATTGTTCCTTTTCTTCACTGCCATCCTCCAGAACTTCTCTGTGGCAAGCCCTGTTGCTCCTAAGGACATTGACCTCACTCCCAAGGAGACTGGTATTGGAAAAATAGCACCAACATACCAGATCTGCTTCTTAGCCCGCTGATTGGGCTGAGGCAATCAGGTGTCCCCACTTCTATTGAGAATGGTTCTATCTTTGTGCCTCTGAGAAAACTGATGGAAACCAGGCCATAGTTCTCTGATCACATCCTTCCTCCTATTGTGATTCTCCAAAGCTCCAAGGCATGCTCTTCTATGTGAATGGCACTGAAGAAATCAATAAACTGTCTTTCTTGAAGTGAAAACAGAGACTTCAGGAGTCTACATCTCATGCTGAGTCACTTCCCTTTCTCACAACAGTCCAAGTTCTCGCTCATCAGCTCTCCACGCTCTGTGATCTATGTAAATGGACTCTGTATAAGGTCTGAATTGTATGTCTACAGACTTGCCTAGTATGCATGGTTCAGGCCAACAGAATCACATAATGTGTGATCTTTGGTGTCTTGTGTCTTTACTTCACATAGTATTATCTAGGTTTCTGTATTCTACAGGTCACAGGCACACACCATCATGGGGTTTTCTCATGTTCTTTCATAGCATACTTTTCCTGTAACTTCTATCTAGGTATTGTCCTCCTCAGCCTATGGATCCTGAGCTGCATGTTTCTGAACATTGACCTCAGGTTTCCCTATGTTTCTTCGTAAATCTCCCAGGAATCACACCAATGTCTGCATTAGCAAGGGTTCTCTAAAGGAACAGGTTTGACAGAATCAATGAATCAATGAATGATTCAATCAATCAACCAGTCAGTCAATCTATGAATCCATCAGTCTTTCTATATGTCTGCTTTTCTCTTTTTCTCTTATCTCTCTCATCTTTGTCTATGTATATAGTTATCTACTTTCTATGTATCTATCCATCCTGTGTTTATGTACATGTGTATGTATGTATGTATGTATATTTATGTATATATCATCTATTTAAGTATCTATTATGTATGTATGTATCTTTCAATATCTATCTATCTATCTATCTATCTATCTATCATCTATCTATCTATCTATCTATCTATCTATCTATCTATCATCTATCATGCATCTCCTTATGAGATTTATGTAACTGGCTAACAGGCTGTTGCCAGCTTGTACAACAATGATTGTTCCATAATGGAAAGACTGTGGATTGGGTAGTTGTCACTTAATGAGGTTATTAAGCTTCCTCTGTCCCATGTAGTGCTACAATCCTGGAAGCTGCTTGCAGAGCTGCTGGTAAAATCAAGAAGAAGTTGGATTTATTTTTTTCTTTTCTTTATTCGATTTTTTACTTTTTTTCCATTTTTTATTAGATATTTTATTTACACTTTAGATGCCATCCCCTTTCCCCCCTTAGAAACCCCCTATCCCATGCCCTCTTTTCCTTTTTGCATTTATACATTTTTAAAAAAATGTTAATCATAGGCTTTATAAGTTTGGTATTGTTCAATCAGAGGTGTAACCCACTACCCAACCTAGATATGTCAACTATCTTTGACTGGTGGAGATACATGAACATCAGCCTCCCTGTCTCCCCCCTCTTTCTCTCTTTCATCACCTAGCTTCTCCTCTCCTTCATTTTCTCCTCTCCTTACTCCATCTCTTCCTCTCGGTACTACTTCCCCCTTAGTTATCCTCTCCTTCATTTTCTCCTCTCCTTACTCCATCTCTTCCTCTCGGTACTACTTCCCCCTTAGTTACCCCTACATATCACTCTTCCTGTTAAAATAACACTTTTCTCTCAAAATACAATTAAAGCATGATTATTTCTATTTGTACCAGTGAGGTACAAGATAGTCCTAATACCCAGTCCATCATTTTGTTGACTAACCAGAACCTCTGTCGTCTCTCTTAACTAAAACACTTAGTTTTGAACCTGGCTTTTTTTCTTGGCTTAGAATAAATGTCAGCTGAAAACCTTCAATTCAGATCTTTTATCTCAAATCAAATAGCCAGGATTGGCTATGAGACTATAGGTCCTCAACCCCCGTCAGAAATCTAGAATGACTGAGTAAACTGAAATCATGGGAAGCACGAAGCATAGCTTCTAAAACATAGCCAATTTATAGAGACCTCTGAACACCTGGACACTCCCTATACTACAGAACGTTGGAGCATCAAATCTTCAGCCTTCTGGCCCAGAATCATCTGACAGACCTTAGTGATGCAGAATTATTAAGGGCTGATTACTCTGTCTAGGCAGATATAATCAGTTGACTATTCTGCAAGTGTGTCCTTTTCTGGACAGTAATTTGTCTGTAGATGGAAAGAGGCAATTCTTGCCTTGTGACTGTCTCTGCACAACTGGAGTAACTCCAAGGATGCTCAATTTCTTCTTAGAATCCAAGACAGGAAGCTGTCAGGAGCAGACAGGTCTCTAATCAAAATGAACATTAATATAGAAATATTTGTAACGTCAATTCTGTGGACTTCTGACGTTTTGAAAACCAACTATCCCTGTAAGGTAACCTGGACTGTTGTCTGTTAACTCCTCTCAGCTATTTCTAAATAAAACATAGAGAACACCCTAACAATAAACCCAAAGCCATGAATTTTCTATAGTCCCTTAACTCATAGGGTAACCATCTCAAATCTGTTAAAAAAGTTAAAGAAGGACTGGGTCTAAGCCTTGTATTCCTAAATGTGTTATACAGGCACAGTGCCCATGAGAGTATCAATATTCATCTCACTTTTATATCAATAAGAAGCTCATACCAATGAAAACCTTAAATTTGAAATCAAAGTAAATTTTGTACCATTGAAGAAATTATAACTTCATCTTGATACTAATTATACAGATTTCTATCAATAGGTTGTGGTTTGCAATAAATCCTAGCTAATCCTCCCTGTTCCAACAAAACCTCTACTTTTCCCTAGAAAGACAGTTCAATATCAACCACCTTAGTCCCCAAGCCCAGGGAATAGGGTGCTGACTCTTCTTTAACTTCTTCAAGTTGATTACGGGCATTGAGATATTAGAAGAGGGGTGAGGGGAAGAGTAAACTGATAAGCCTCAGACATTGTGTCTTCACTGCATCCAGATGGAATTCCAGGACATCGGAGGATTGAGCAGGTCTGCTCAGTTTGCTTGATGAGTAGATACACCTAGGCTATGTATTCTGCAATATTCAATTCTCAGAACAAATTTTAGTATCAAGAAAAAAATTATTTTCCTAGAGGGCTGACATTTTTTTTTAAAGACGTTGGTTCTAACAACTGTTCTTTTTTCCCCCCTTTTTAAATTGGTTATATTTATGTTTCAAATTCTATCCCCTTATCCCATTCCCCCCACTGCCCAGGAGCCCTTTATCCCATCCCCCCTCCTTGTGTTTCTATGAGGGTGTTATTTTCCAGTTTCTATGATGCTGTTTCCATTAACATAAACTGTCTCCTAAATTTCTAAATCCTTCCATTTGTGTTATTAAATCTCCTACTTTTCTTTTTTCTTTCTTTTTTATCTTCTTAATCTTTTTTCTCCTTTTTTTACTTTTTTCATCTCTTTTTTTTAATTGGGTATTATATTTACCTTTCAGATTTTAACCTCTTACCCCACTTCCTTCTACCATGCAAAAACCCCCATCCCATCCCCCCTCCTCATGCTTCTATGAGGCAGTGCCTGCACCTACCCTCCCCACTACCCCCTCCCGACCCTCAGATTTTCCCCCACACTCTGTGTTCATTTTTTATGGGACCAAGAAATTCCTCTCCCACCTATGCCCAACAAGGCCATCCTCCCCTACATATACTCCTGGAGTCCTGGGTCCCTCCCTATGTGCTCCCAGGCTGGTGGTTTAGATGCTGGGGGCCTCTGGTTGGTTGGTATCCTCCTGGGGTCACAAACCCTTTCTGCTCTTTCAGTCGTTTCTCTAAGTTATCCATTGGGAAACCCTTGATCATATCAATGATTAACTGTGAGCATCGTCCTCTGAATGTGTTAGTCTTTGGCAGACCTCTAAGGGAACAGCTATATCATGTTCTTGACAGCATGCACTTCCAGCCATCCACATCAGTGTCTAGCTTAGGTGACTGTACATGGGATGGATACCCAGGTGGAATGGTCACCTGATGGCTCCTCTTTCAGTTTCTGTCCCATGTTTTGTTTCCATATTTGCTCCCTTGAATATTTTTGTTACTCATCCTAAGTAGAACTGAGGCATCCCCTCTTGGTCTTCTTTTTCATGTGTTTCATGTGGTCTGTGGGTTGACTATCCGCTATTCCAAGCTTTTGGGCTAACATCCGCTTAACAGTGAGTAAATACCATGTGTGTTCTTTTGTGATTGGGTTAACTCACTCAGGATGATAATTTCTAGATCCATCCATTTGCGTAAAAATTTCTCGAATTCATTATTTTTAATAGCTGAGTAATAATCCATTGTGTAGATTACCACATTTTTTTTTATCCATTCCTCTTTTGAGGGACATCTTGGTTCTTTCCAGCTTCTGGCTATTATAAATAAGGCTGCTATGAACATAGTGGAGCATATGTCCTTGTTATATGTTGGAGCATCTTCTGGGTATATGCCCAGGAGTGGTATAGCTGGATCCTCAGGTAATGCTATGTCCAGTTTTCTGAGGAACCGCCAGACTGATTTCCAGAGTGGTTACACCAGCTTACAATCCCACCAACAATGGAGGAGTGTTCCTCTTTCTTCACATCCTCACCAGCATCTACTATCACCTGAGTTTTTGATCTTAGCCATTCTGACTGGTGTGAGGTGGTATCTCAGAGTAGTTTTGATTTGCATTTCCCTGATAACTAAGGATGTTGAGCATTTTTAAGGTGCTTCTCAGCCATTCAAGTTTGCTCTGTTAGGAATTCTTTGTTTAGCTCTGTACCCCATTTTAATAGGGTTATATGGTTGGAACTAGAAAATATCATCCTGAGTGAGGTAACTCAATCACAAAAGAACACATATGATATTTACTCAATGATAAGTGAATATTAGCCCAAAAGCTTGAAATAGCCAAGATTCAACTAACAGACCACATGAAGCTCATGAAGAAGGAAGACCAAGTGTGGATGCCTAGGTCCTACTTAGAAGGAGTAACAAAATACTCAAGGGAACAGATATGGAGACAAAGTGTGGGACAGAATCTGAAGGAGGGGCCATCTGGAGACCATTCCACCTGGGTCTCCATCTCATGTGCAGTCACCAAAGGTAGATGCTGATATGGATGTCAGGAAGTGCATGCTGACAAGAGCCTGATATAGCATGCTCACAGCTAACCATTGATGTGATCAAGGGTTCCCAATAGAGAAGTTAGATGGAAGACTGAAGGAGCTGAAAGGGTTTGTGGCCCCATGAGGAGAGTGACAATACCAACCAACCAGAGCTCCCCAGGGTCTAAACCACCAGCC
The DNA here is from genome assembly GCF_011762505.2 of Arvicanthis niloticus. Lineage (NCBI taxonomy): Eukaryota > Metazoa > Chordata > Mammalia > Rodentia > Muridae > Arvicanthis > Arvicanthis niloticus. The sequence goes on from NC_047658.1 coordinate 5,357,338, forward strand.
TGGGACCACATAATGAGGGATCCATGACTCCAGCTGTATATGTAGGGGAGGATGGCATTGTAGGGCATAGGTGGGAGAGGAGATCTTTGGTCACATGAAGGCTGAACACTGAGTGGGGGGAAATTCGAGGGTTAAGAGGTAGGAGTATGGGGTAGGTGGGGACACGCCATCATAGAAACAGGAGGAGGGGGTGGATAAGGGGTTCTTGGGTGTTGGAGGGAATGGGATTAGGGTATAAAACCTGAAATGTAAATATTATATTCAATAAAAAAAACAAACAGCCTGTTCTTCTTAACCTTGTCCAACATTTTTTCTTCTTTCAGTCCCTAATAGTGATGAACTAGTATCAGCAGGAAAAGCTTGAGAGAATGGCACCCACTTACATAACATGCATAGGAATCTTAAATGTCTGAGAAGCAAGTCAATTAAAGAATCATTCAAAGTCCTTAATCATCAGGGAAATGAAAAACAAAACAACTCTGAGATACCATCTCAAACCTGTCAGAATGGCTAACATAAAAAAACTTAAGTGATAGCACATGCTGGTGAGGATGTAAATCCAATATTATTTCATTGCTGGTGGGAATGCAAACATATAAAACCACTTTGGAAATAATTTGATGATTTCTCAAAACACTGGGAATAGTTCGAATTCAAGACCCAGCTATACTACTCCTGGGCATATACCCAAAACATGTATCAATATCTCACAAAGACACTTGTTCAAATATGTTCATAGGAGCTTTATTCCTAAGAGCCAGAAACTGGAAACAACCTAGGTGTCTCTCAACTGAAGAATGAATAAGAAAAATGCAGTACATCTACACAATAGAATACAATTCAGATATGAAAAACCAAGACATCATGGATTTGCAGGCAAGTGGATGGGACTTCGGAATATCATTTTGAATGAGGTAACTCCATCTTAAAAAGACATGCATAGGATGTACTCACTTATAATTGGATATTAGCCATAAAATAAAGGCACCACAGATGTTACATTCCATGGGCCCAAAGAAGCTAAACAAGAAGAAAGGTCCAAGCAAGGAAGCTTGAATCTCACTTAAAAAAATTAAAATAGTCATAAGAGGCAGATTGAGGCAGGGAACTGAGAGGGAAGGAGGATGGAAAGTAAGGGAGGGATTCAGGATCAGATGTGAAGAAGGACCGAAGAGATGGCTAGATGGCCATGAAAATGAAGAAGATCTGTAACTGATGGAGGAGAGGTGGTGGTGTGGATCTCCAGGATGAGAAGACCTGGAATGAGGGAGGCACCCAAGAATCACTTAGCAGTTACTCACTACACTGGAGATGTAGAACCTGAAGGGACCAGCACCTATAGCCAGACAGAAACCTTAGTGGAGCAATAGATGCATCAACCCACCTTCAAAACTTTCAGTCCAAATGTTATCTTGTCTACAACTAATGAAAGCATGTGGGAAAGAAAACCTCACGGGGGAAGGTCTGGCGGCGGGTCCCATGGCGATCCAGCAGCGGGGTCCTTGTGGGTTTTCCACACCACCAGCGGAGGGTCCCTCATTCACTCAGCCACCAGCAAGGTGCATCAGCAAGGTTCAGGGTTCCAAAGGCTGGGAATCTGGTGGTGGCAGGCCCAAGCAACACGTGGAGTCCGGTTTTCCAAAGCTTTTATTGCTCATGGTGTGGTGAATGTGTGTAGATGGTGCCCACTCCCCCCAAAAGTCAGGGGGCCAGGCTTTTTATAGGGAGGGGGGAAAGGAGTGGAATTACTTAATTAGCTATGCCTCCTGGCCTTTAGATAACTCATTAATATTTTAATCTCTGGGGGTGGAGACCTGCTAATCACGCCCTCTACCTGTGTGTTACATGACTGAAGAGCACAGGTTAAATGGAGTTACCTTTTCCAAGGTCCAACAAAAGCACATGTGGAGGGTGGAGGAAAGTCCAAGGGAATGTCCAACCAATAACCAGCCCAACTTGTGACCCAGTCAGTCGGCAAGCACCAGTCCTAACACTACTAATGATATTCTGTTATGCTTACAGACAGAAGCAGGTTGTCTTCTGAGAGGTTCCACCCAGCAGCTGATTCAGACAGATGAAGACACCTACGGCCAAACAGTGGATGAAGCTTGAGAATTTTATGGAAGAACAGAAGGAAGAATTGCAGGGAATGGAGGGGATAGGAATGCCACAGGAACACCAACAGAGTCAATGAACCTGGATCCTTGGGGCTCTCAGAGACTGAATCACCAACCAAAGAATATAAAAAGGCTGGAACTAGGCCTCACTGCTCACATGTAGCAGATGTGCAGGTTGGTCTTCATGTTTGTCCTGAACAACTGGAGTGACAGCTATTCTACAAGCTGCTGCCTGTATGTTAAATGTGGTCTTGTAGCTGGGCTCCCTTCTCTGTACTCAGTGGAAGAGGATGCACCTACCCTGACAGAGACTTGAAATGCCAAGGTAGGGAGAACCCCAGGGGGTCAACCCACTCAGAAATGAAGGAGAGATAGGGATATAAGAACAGTTGTGGGAGGGGATGACCAGGAGGAAGGACAGTGAATGGGATGTAAAGTAATAAGTTAAAAAAAAACATAAAAATAAAAGAAATGAAGGAAATAAGAAAGGATGGAAAGATGGAAGACAGGAAGGAAGGAAGAAAGGAAGGAAGGAAGGAAGGAGGAAAAAAGGAAGGAAGGAAGGAGGAAAAAAGGAAGGAAGGAAGGAAGGAAGGAAAAAAGAAGGGAGAAAGTTGTGAAAATGAAGGGCTCTGGTAGGTCCAAAGATGGCATACATGGCAGACATGGTATCAGTAAGTTTTGTCCTTGACATTTCTCCCCTTGCTAAACCATTATATTATATTTCTAAAGCCAGTTCACAAGATCCATTCCCTCTTTTGGCCACTGACTCATTCCTGAGACAAAACACCAAGAACCACCTATCAAAATTTATTATTTGAGTAATGTACAGTCAGGATTTAAGAACTCACACTAGACAAACTACCTATTTCCCCTTAAAAAGGCTAACCTGCAGAAACACCTTCTTGCTGCTGCTGCTATTTTTTTCTGCATTTGAAGCTTCACCTCCTACTTGTATCTCCAGAGGAATAAATCTCATTTGTGCCAGGAGCTTGGAGTCTTAGTGTGTCCTGTACTAACTCCAAGGAACCATCATCTTGAACACAAGGTCCCCAAATTTGATGAAAAAAATCACACAAATCTCTCTCTCTTTTACTATCTCCTCTCTCTCTCTCTCCTTCTCTCTCTCTCTCTTTGCTCTCTCTCAATCTGTCTCTCTCACCTCATGTATGTACATTACACACATGCATGCTTTTGATGTTCAGAATCCATCTCTAAGCTTACCTTCTCTTGCATTCTCTGTATCTTCATTTTCCTTGACTCTGCTCTTGCTCACCATCCCCTTTACTGAAGTGTCTTTCTTTTAATTTCTGGGTGTTTGGTTTCTGGACACAGGGTCTCATGTAAGCAAGACTGGCCGAGGATCACTCTGAATTTCTCATCTCCCTGGCTCCAAGTGCTGGAATTGCCCATGTTGTGTACCACCTCACCCAGGATATAAAGAGCCAGGACACAGGCATGAAAACCAAGTCTTCTACTGTCTGGCTATACCCACATCACCCACTTTATCATTTTATAGGTATGTTTATGGCTCTGCATTTCTACATTCAAGCCTCTCCATCTTGCTCACCATCACTCGTGCACTGCCTCAAGTCTTAGCCTCCTTATCTCTCAATGATATCTAGGCCTTTCTTCTACCTCTAAGAAAATCCCACTGTTACCCACAAATCAGCTTCTTCTTAACTCTGCCCTGAATGATTCTCTCTTCCAATGCACTGACCTGGTTGGAGATTGAACTTATGAGTGTAATGTTCTGATGTATCAGCTTTAGCAGTCACAGGAACTGGTGGTCTGTGTACTCAAAGTGCTCTCCAAAGACAATGGAGCAGATGATGTTGGCTGTGATGCACTGAAAGATGAAGGTGGGATTCAGGGGAGATTCTGGAGGATAGGAAGGCAGGGTAAGAGACATGGGGACAAGGGCCTGAGGAACATTAGGCATCAGCCACATCTCTGTGAGGCTGCCCCTTTCACTACTCAAAGAATAGGAACACCTGCTACCCCATTGACACATATGATGAGCTAGCACCTACACTCAGTAACACTTGTATCATTTTATTTAATTTTCCTCAGTGATGTAAAGAAGATGTGATGCTATTCATATACACAGGCAGGGAGCCTAAGTTCACTAATGGAATTAAAATAATCACAACTGGGATATGGATCCTAGGACTCGGAGGTAGAGTTCAAGCAGTTAGACTCCATACTGCACATTCTCCCTGGTCACCATTCTGACTCTGTGCTGATAATTAACTCCCAGTGTCAGGAAAAGACAGAGAAAGGTTCAGTAATTGCCTTCGTGGATTCACAAGCCCTGCACACTCCACTCCCATCTGCCAGTCTTCCTCCATCACTTCTCAGACTTCCAGTCTCTGGTGTTCCAGAAGCCATCAGGACCTGCTGCCTGCTCCCTGATTCCTGCTGCTTGCTACCTAGTCCATGTTGCCCGATGTCTGCTGCCTTTGTACACCAGAGAGAGTAATGAACACTGGTGGTTGGAGGGCTGTCATTGGTCAAACAAAATTGGACACTTTTCCTGAGATTCACCTTGATATGTCTTTAGTTTTTCCACCAAATATTGGGCCTTCTCCACACTCTGCTTTCCCATCCCAAAGTCAATCTTGGTGGACAGAGAGAATTGCTGAAGGGTCTTCCAGCATTCTCCATTGGCCAAGGTTATACATAAAAAGGATGGAGAAGCATAGGTGGGTAGGTTACATTGGCAGTTCAGAGAATCCCCAGGCATTCCCCAGAGCCTCACATTTCAAGCTCAATTTTCTGGATCACATCTTTCACTCTGCCCTGTCCAGTATCTCACCATAGTCCTGCATAATTGGATGAACCACAACAATTGTCCCTTAGCCAGAAAAAGCATCAGCATGGTCCACCAGAGCCTCCCTTATTGTCTGTGTCCCACACAACACAACCACAGGCCTTGATCCCAAGTGCACTGTAAACACATCTCCATGTTTTTATTGAATCTGCCAAGCATAAGGGTAACAGGGTTGTGATTAGCCAGCACAAAAGTTACTGTTAAACTGTTAAAACACTTAGTAACAGATTGGTAATTAACCACCTCCTCTTCTGGCCACATTTCTCCTGCTGAGGACCTAAGAGTTGAAGGGTTACTGTATCACTGAATCTGTATTGATTGATAAGATTCCTAATCAGTTCAACACTACTGTAGAGTAGAGGAGAAAGGGCAAAACATGCTTATAATCCTGACACTGGGTAAGTAGAGGGCAAAGAATCAGTAATTATCTTTGGCAACATATCTAGTTAGAGGTCAACCTGGCTACCTAAGGCCCTATCTCAAAATATATAGATAGATATAGATATGGATGTGGATACACACACACATATACATATATATTATACCTATGTCTATGGCCTTCCATCTGGCCAGATGTCCCTGGCATCTCATCTAGAATCATCCTTCCTGTGATCCAGCTTCAAACTGATCAATGCCTCTGACAACATATAGGCAAAACAAACCTAACCCTTTAACTGGGTTACTTGGGAGGGGAAATGGATGACCCCTGGGGGTAGTCCTGACTGTCAATCATTTCTACAGTATAGACCACAGAGAAACTACCTTTAAGTACAAATATCTCTGAAAATCTACAGGGAATAGGTCCTTGGAATATCAAAACCTTCCAGTGCTGAAATCCTTGAATAAAATGGTGCATATATACAAATATCCCACCCTCATCCTCTTGAGACCTATAGCTCAGTTTAGATTTCCATGCAGCTAATAGAAATCAGATGCTATAGAAATGGTCAGTATCCTGTGTTGTTTAGGAAATAAGTCTATTTAAAAAACTATACATATATTGGATTTAGTTGTATTTATGGTTTTAGGTGGGTCATTCCTTCGATTCTTATGCAACAATGTACTAACAATCTACAGCTCAGATCAATGATATGAATAAAACTTGCTGACTATATGTTGACCCAGAAGCAGGTTTGTTTACATCTGTTGCATCTCAGTGATGTTCATACACAGGTACAGTTACTGCACTTGTTGGAATGGTGAGAACACAGTAACTACAAGGGAGTAAGACAGGAACTCATCTTGATGATAATTGATCTACACCTGGATGATAAGCTTGTGTTCATTCTGAAGATTCACTGTAGATGGATTATTTGAACTACAATGTCAGACTCACTACAGGGAAAAGGCGCAACAAGTCATGCTATCATGACAGAGTATCATCAGCTCTTACTTTGAATCTATTGGCAGTTAGCCTACTTGGGGACAGTTCAACTTTCTTCAGTGGTGCAGAGAAACCTGAGACTCCCAGGACCCAATGGGATTGACTTTAGCTGTAATGCACAAAGAAGGGGATAGAACCTCCAGAGACCACCTACAGTAGATAGGCAGGGTTCCTAGTTGAAGGATGGAGCCACACACTCATCTCAAATTTTTTTAATCCAGAAATGTTTCTTTCCAAAAGAAGAACAGAAAAAACTTGGAACAGAGACTGAAGGAAGTGCCAACTAAGGAATGAGCCCTCCTGAAGATACATCATGTCTGCAGACAACAAACTCAACACATTGCCCTAGTCAAGAGGTGCCTGGGAACAGGAACCAACTGTGGTAGTTCATGGTGAGATCTAGGCAAAAACTGACCAATGCAGAGGCCAATGCGTGGAGATAACCATCAGACTGAACTCAGGGAACACGGTCAGGGAGCTGGCAGAAGGACTGAAAGACCAAAGGGGGATTGCAACCCCATTGGAAGAACAACATAGGCTGTCCTGACCACTCAGTTCTCCCAGAGACTAGAATTCTAACAAAGGAATGAACCTAAAGGGATTCTTTTCTCCAGATACATATGTAGCAGAGTATAGCCTTGCCCAACAGCAATGAGAGGGAAGGCCCTGGGTCCCAGGGAGGTTTGATGCCCCAGAGTAGTGTGAGGCTGGAACCATAAAGCAGTAGAGTGTGTGTGGGTAAGGATGCACTCTCATACAGGAAAAATGAGGGGGAAGGACAGACGTGGTATGGGGAGGTGGCATAAGGGTAACCAGGAAGTGGGATATCATGGGATGGAGGTTGGTGGAGGGTGTCACCAGAAAATGGGATATCATTTGAGATATAAAAATGGAAGGATTAATATTTTTTTAAAAAAGGAAAACAATTATAGCCATATGTATCATATATACTGACATTCCAGCACATGACATATTTAATCTGGTAAATCATTAGCCTGGATATAGGGTGACATTGTCCCAAATCTTTTTAAAAACATGATTACAGAATTTATATAAGTAAAAAATATAATCGAAACCAAGGGATAGCAGGAAGTTAGGATTGTTGCCAGCTGGGTCTGACCAGGATATAACCTGCAAAGGTAAGTTGTGTGGTGCTCTGAACTCCACTATCTAACTCTGAGCTCACTCTTCAGTCCAGAGGAGCTGTGAGAGACCCCAAGAGAGTCTCACTTCCCTCTGGAAGGAAAGGTTGTCCACTCTCTCCTTCTATTTCTTCAAAATAGGACTTAAAGTTGTAGTTTGGGTAATAAGACAACTAAAGAAGATCAAGGGGACATGAATTGAAAAAGATGTCAAAGTATCATACCCCAAAAACTCTAAAAGAGAAAAAATACAGTTGGGAAACACCTTCAGCAAATGGAGAGATACAAAAGTAACTCAGTAACACAAAGAAAACAGTAGTCATGCTTTATACAAGAGATAAGCAGGTTGAGAAAGAAGTTAAGGAGACCATACCCTTCACTGTACCCACAAATAATACAAAAATACCTTGGTGTAACTCTGACCAAGCAGAAGAAAGGCCTGTATGAAAAGAAATTCATGTCTTTGAAGAAAGAAATTAAGAGAGATATCAGAAGATAATCTGTAGGATTAACATAGGGAAATGACTATCTTACTAAAAGCAATCTACTGATTTAATGCAATTTCCATCAAAATTCCAACGCAATTCTATTCAGATCTTGAAAGAACAATTCTCAACTTCATATGGAAAAACAAAAAGCCCAGGATAGTTAAAACAGTAGGTATATCTATCCCTAAATTCAAGCTATACTGCAGAGTATTAGTACTATTAACTGCTTGGTATTGGTATGGAAACAGATAAGTTGATCAAGGAAAGGGAGTCTAAGACCCAGAAAGACACCCACATACATACAGACATTTGATGTTTGACAAAGAAGACAGAATCATACAATAGAAAAGGAAGAATGTCTTCAACAAATGGTGCTTGTCTAGATGTTTGCCTATAGAAGAATGAAAATAGAGCCATAGTTGTCAACCTGCAGAAGATTCAACTCCAAATGATCAGAATCCTCAAAACCAGATACACTAAATTTAATAAAACAGAAAGTGGTGACTAGTCCTGAACTCATCAATGCCAGAGAACACTTCCTGTAAAAACTTCAATGGCTCAAGCACTAAAGTCAAAATTAATACTTGAGATCACACAAAACTGAACACATATTGTAAGTCAAAGGGAACCATCATTAGGACAAAATTACACTCTATAGATTGGGAAAAGATCTTAACCAACCCCATATCTGACAGAGGACTAATATCCAAAATAAAAAAAGAACTCCAGAAATTAGACACCAACAAACAAACTTGCTTAATTAAAACAAGGGGTACAGAGCTAAACCAAAAATTCTCAACAGAGGAATCTCAAATGGGCGAGAAGTACTTAAAGAAGTGTTCAACATCCTTAGTCATTTGAGAAATGCAAATCAAAATAAACCAGATATTCCACCTAACACATATCAGAATGGCTAAGATGAAAAAGCCAAGACAGGGCAAGTGCTGGCAAGATTGTGGAGCAAGGGGAACACTCTTCCACTTCTGGTGAGAGCACAATTTTCAGCAACCACTCTGGAAATCAATTTGACACTTTCTCTGAAAATTGGGAATACTTCTACTTCAAGACACAGCTATACTACTTATGGACATATATGTGTAAGATGCTTCAGCACCCCACAAAGACACTTGCTCAATGATGTTCATGGCAGCCTTATTCACAATATCCAGAAACAGGAAACAATGTCCCTGAAGTAAAGAATGGATAAAAAAAAAACATGGTTTATTCCCATAAAGTAATGCACTACACCATTTAAAACAAAGACATCATAAATTTCACAGGCAAATGGATGGAACTAGAGAATATCAGTGCAGTAACCCAGACAAAAATGACATGCATTTTATGTATGCACTTATAAGTGTATATTGTCCATAATGTACATAATAACCATGCTCTAATCAACAGACTGAAGAAGCCAAAAATCAAGGAGGGCTGAATGAAGATGCTTGAATTTTTCTCAAAAGGGAAAACAAAACAAATATCAGAAGTTGATGTAAGGAGATATATGAGTGGTTGAGGAGACTGGAAGGAGTAGAGTGGGGAATCAGATATAGGTAGAGTTAAAGAGAGAGAAGGGGAAATGGCAGTAGGGAAAGCAATCTCTGGAACTTGCCAGAGACATGGCATAACAGTGTCTCCAGAGGATGTATGGGGAATATTGTAGCTGAGATTCCTAGCAGTGGGTGATATGAATCCAGAACTCACCACTTCCTTTAGCCAGGCAGGACTCCCAGTGGAGGGATAAGGACAGCAACCTGCCCACAAAATCTTTGACCCAAAATGTGTCCTGCCTATAAGATGTTCAGGGACAAGAATAGAAAAGAGATATAAGAAATGGCCAACCAATGACTACCCCAAGTTGATACTTATCCCATTGGCAAAAACCAATCCCTGGCACTATTAATAATATTCCCTTATGTTTGCAGACAAAAACGTAGCATAACCTACCTCTGAGAGGCTCTACACAAAGGCCCTGGGATACAGATGCAGAAACCCACAGCCAAACATTAGATGGAGTGCCAGAGTCTTAAGTGTTCAGAGAAGGGTTGACGAACCCAAAAAGGATGGGTAGTCCAAATGAAGGCAAACACATTCAACTAAACTGAAACCTTGGGAGCTCACAGTGACTGAATCAACAACCAAAGAGCAAGCATTGGCTAGACTTAGGGCCCCTGATACATACATACCAAATGAGCAGTTTGGTCCCCAACAACAAGAGCTGAGAATGATAATTGATTATTAATGAACAAGTGGTAATTAAACATGTAGTTCAACTTGTAAAGACTGATAAAGATGGTGCCAGGATCAAATGCTTGCATGGTGCATAGTGTTTGTTACTGATTAGTCTTTCCTTCCTTCCTTCCTTCCTTCCTTCCTTCCTTCCTTCCTTCCTCCCTCCCTCCCTCCCTCCCTCCCTCCCTCCCTTCCTTCCTTCCTTCCTTCCTTCCTTCCTTCCTTCCTTCCTTCCTACCCATCTCACATACAGCCCTGCCTCTCCTCCCTTATTTCCTGGAACACCTCAAGCTATTCCCTTATGATAGCAAAAGAATACCTTATTGTTGATGGCACTGATATTTTATTTCCTCTTCTGGAATTGACAAGCCCTAAGGAATGTAATTCTACACTCTTACACTTTTCTATGACTACACCTCAATACTTCTATACTTCCAAGCAAAGTACCCCACAGAATTCCAATAAAACAAGACTCACTTGTCATCTAGAACAGGAGTCAGCATCCATCACCAGTCACCATCTCACACTCCCCTTGGCAATCTTCCCACCTGAAACAACAGTTCTTCCCACTGAATGACCTCCAAAACAAAAGCAGGAGGAAGCCTATACTAAGACTCCATATAGATCTCACCTGAATGAAACACTTAAGGAGGCCACCTCCGTCCATCTGCAAGAGGTTCCCCAAGAGGGGTAGGGAACAGGGTCCCGGTGGAAGATGACCATGGACCTTTGCATGGCCCCCGACTAGAAGTAGAAAGAAGCTCAGGAAGACAGCAAGGAGGAACAGGACACTAGCGTCCATGCTCCTGGTCTAACCAGAGTCTGTTTCAGTGCACACTCCACCAGGACTTTTGATGCTGAACCCACCTCTCCACTATGTTATGCAACTCCAGCTATTCCCACCTCCTGTCACTCATTGTCCAGGTATGTGAACAACATAGTTCCTACATGGGCTGCTGGTGACCTACTCATTTGGTATTCCATTACCCTCACCCTAAATGTTGGGAGGGACACCATAAAACAGACCAAAAGGGCACTGGAAGAAATGCCTATTGACTTCAGAGAATGAGTGTGTACTTGTCAGCTCAATTTTATCTATTTATTTGCTAAAGCATTAACCTGTGTGTGTATTCTCCCTTTGTGAAGAACATTTCTTATATGAATATGATTGTGTGTTTTTCTGTGTTCTGCTAGATGCTAGCGTGTGTGAGTGTGTGTGTGTGTGTGTGTGTGTGTGTGTGTGTGGTGTGTGTTTGTGTGTGTGTGTGTGTGTGTGTGTGTGTGTGTGTGTGTATCTGTACTAGGTTCTGAGAACTGGAAATAGACAGGCATGCCACCACATCTGGCACATTTAACTGCATGTTTAGAAGCCAGCTATCATTTTCTACAACAGAGTTCAAATCCACTGTGTGACTATAGTTACTTTTCTTAACTCTTCTGTATTTCTGTATACCCATAGGGGAAGAAAACAAACCTCCCCAATGTATGAACACTATGTCAGGTACTGCGTGGCACCCACCTGGAATCCTGGACCACAATAATGACTCAAGTTTAAAGTCAGATTACTCAGCTTTGCAGGAGAAACATCTTGGTATTAGTTGAGTCTTTAATGGCACTGTGTCAAGATCAGGAATGTTCAGGTAATGTGTCTGAAAATCACCATGTCTTTCTTCCCTTCCTCCTTAGTAACCACAGTATAACCCTAATGTTGAGGTCATGTCCTGGGCAAAACAGGATAAGGCATTAGCTGAATTTTAGAAGAAGGGTGGTGCCTACTCTTTTAGGCATAGAGTTCTGTAGACTTTATAAAGTTTAACGTTATGTTATTCAAATGCTAGTTTCTCTGCCCCCATGTCTTGTTCTGAAGTGGACACAGCATTGTAATGTTTATACCAAGAATCTCCTGTCTCGTGTTTGTATAAATAGTTCGTATCATTAATTCTCTGCCTTTTGAATAAATGCTGGGAGCCCAGCAGAGCAGAATAAAAACTCAGGTGAGTACTGTTTTGCTTTCTGGAATGACCACCATTTGACCCAACCTGCCCTTGGGGGTTAGAGATGAGGTGGTACAGAATCAACAGCCCAGATTCCAGGAGCAGGTGAGAAAGCCACATCAAGCTCTTAAGAACTTCACCACAATTAATCCTGAGGGGGCAGCATTTATACCCTCCACCCATATCCCATTGGTACAAAGTAGGCATCTCTTCCAAGTAGCAGTTCCTGATTAAATGCCATTGTCTGAGTCACCAATTCTTAGGCTCTTGATCAATATTCAGTTAGGTCCTCATGCAGGATGTGCTTCCAAGGCTGCACAGCCCTTAATGTTTAGGTTTGGTCAGCCACTGTGCTTCCTACTATATGTCTACCCTTTTGTTTTAAGATTTTGATAGCCTACTGGGAGCCAGGGTCCCATTGCCTTGACATTGTTGATCCACCTCAGAGGATTTCTAGTATACAGAACTGTACCTGTCTTTGGTTGTCTTATCTTTCAGGATCTTACTCATCCCTGACTACCAGCCCTCAAAAAGTTATCACTCCAGAGACATGTCACAAAATCAAGTGATGAGAAACAGCCTTCATGGTGGTTTCATGGATCTCTGCCATTCAGGCCTGTAACACATCCTTAGGGCTGGTAGCAATCAGGATTTTCAAAATCCATCAGTACCAGGAAGGTCACCGTATTTGTAGAGTGTTGCCTGGTAATAGTCTGTGCAAAATACTTAAACAACATAATTATTAGTATACCAATTCCATTCATCATAAGTGGATACCCATGAGGGGTCAAAGACTCTTTTAATATTTTCCTAACTTTTCCCAAGAACCCAGAAGTCAGGGAGAGCACAGATTCCCTGGTCACATTGAGGTTGACTATATTCTCCCTTAACAGGAGAGAATAGTTAAAGAATTTGTCTGACTGGGTACCTTTAAGATATTGAGCCAACTGTTGTCATGCTCCAGTGGCATTATATATCTGGCAAGAAGTTACACAGATTTAGTGAAAGTTGGGGTGATGGGACAATAGAGACGTGGCATGTCCCTAACAGTGGTCAACACTTCTGCCAGTAAGTCAATCTGTTGTGGTAAAATGTGAACGGCTTGATAAAGATGTTGATTTAGTATCTCCTGTGACCTGTAGAACCTCAGCTGACTCAGAGGCTAAGGCCTTCACAGTCTCCACCATTGTGGTTGTTTCAAAGCTACAGAAGCTGTTGTGACCCTGGAAATGCCTGAAATGATGGTCATCATGATGGCAGCCATAACACCAAAATTCTTCTTTCCCCAGTGTAGAAATTGTAAGTGAGTCTGGGTCATTAGAATGACAGCATGGAAGTGAGTGGTATTTACCATAGGCACCAAAATGGGGCTGATTCCCTCATCAGGATGGCCACTGGTAAATACCTCATCCAGCATGCAGACAGGAGAAGATCATTTTCATTAAAGCAGTTAAAGCTGTCTCTGATACTGGAGGTATTGGTGACCAGAAAGAAAAAGCAAGGTCAGACACAAAGTGGGGTGGTTTTCCAGCCAATCTGTCTACCAATGGTCAAATTAACAGGCGTTGTCTCAGCCCACATTTTCACTGAACACTTTATACAGAGATATGTCCCATTAAAGAGATTGCTACCTTTTAGGAGAGTGAGAAGGTGTAAGGTATGACAATTAGAGGGGACACGTAAGTTCCAATTGCTCATGATGGTGTCATATCAAAATCTAATGAGATGCCAATTAACATAGGGAGTAATATTGGAAGCATGATGGGAGGTAAACCTCCACAAACCAAGTGTGAGGTTAGATGACAGTATTGGGTAGCCCCTGGAGAATCTTACACCAAGTGCAGCCTGGAAGTGCCTATTCACAGGGATACAAAGTCCCACAAATGTGGGAATGTGAGAGCCCCTTGGACAGTGAGGAAGGTGTGAACATAATATTCTTGGGGGATCCATTGTAGATTTGTAATCAGTAAGGGGAATGTGAAGTTCCATGCCTAACATGGTGCCATAGGTTAGATTTCCAAGAAAGTCCCCTATGGTAATATTGTGTAGTTGGATACATAGGCCAGTGAAAGAGACATTGATGGCATTCCTTCATTAGCCACATGCCTTTTAATCATCATATAGTAGTAACTTAGTCCACAAAGGGAAACCCAAACTCTAATTGGAAAAGAAATTGGTAGCCTAGGAAGCTAACTGCCACAGACAAAAGAATGGAGGGCATAGGCACCAAAGCTCAGAGTTCATTGGCCCTCCCAGGCCAAAGAAAGATTATTAAACACAGTGTGTTCATTACATCTCCCAACTGTGGTCCTCTCCTGATTCTGTCATTGCCCCCTAGTCCATGACTGGGTGAACATCACTCAAGGGCACCCATATTGGAGTGCTTTCATCCTGGAGGGAAACAAACATAATCTCATCCCCTTGTCAGAAGCAGATATGGTGGTTGCCATTGAGAATTTATTTGATCCCTCCATCTGATCAATAGGAGGGGAGTATCCCTCAGCAAAAATGCCCAATGTTCATGAGCAGAACTCGGCCCTTTCTCATTGAATGAGAGAAAGTTGACCTGAAATAGAACTTCCAACAATGCTAAGTGTTGATCTCTTTTTGGATTTTAGGGAGCATCCCAATGGAATGACTGATCTTTCATGAGGATAATAAGGTATTGAACTGCTGAGATAAGTAGGCAAGTCCATTGTCAGTCTTGAGTGCCCAAGGCACTACCATTACTAGCATTGCTGATTCCATGGCCTTAATAGCATAAGTCGAGTTTTCAACTGCCATGGCAACAGCATATATAAAGGCCAAACAAATATCTACCATATCTAGGTAATCATACCTAAGATTACCAAACACTGGGTAATGGATGACATCCATTTGCCAGATTGTATTGGGTAACAGACCTCTAGGGTTAATTCATTATCTGCCAGGGGCACACATTGAACAAGAGCTTGAAAGATGTTTACATTGCAACACTGGCATTTCAAGGAGGAGCTTGTGTAAATTATGAGGGGAAAGGTGAAATTGCTGGTATAACATTCTAATTTGTTTTAGCAACTCCATGAGTACAGCCATAATCAGAAAATTAGTTCTCTCATTTCCTTCTTCTAATATGACAGACAATTTAGAATGCGATCTTATATGGGAAATGAACCAGGCATGTACCCTATTCTCAATAGCCTTCTGGATAGATCACATGCATACATAGGGCTGTTTTCCTTTTTAATATAGGGGAAGGAAAGAGTATGGACAGCTTGTATTTCATATTGACTGACTAAGAAAATACTGACTGGCTTCCATTGGCAACACTCAAAAATTTTCAGGACTCCAAATAATTCAGGTAGTTACACTGAGCCAGAATGAGGGAGAGGATGAGTTGTGTCCTTTCCCCCTGGTCTTTGGATAAGAACACTAAATCTAGTTATATTAACGTCAGAAAAACCCATAGTTGCCTTGGGAATGGGTTGCGGGTTAGTTATGTTATGCTGCTTAACTGTAATTGGCAGCTGGGGGAGAGCAGCATGATGCTTGTCTGGTGGCTGGTGATTATTCAATGATCCTGTGAAAGTTAATGGAATCTGCCCTTAATGATTGAACATATCCTAAGGAGACTGGTAGAATTATTTTGCATGGTTTCCTTTTATAAGTTCTCCTTGCTACGCCTCTCACCTTAAGGGCAAGGCAGAATAAAATCTTAAACTTTGAGGCAACCTTAACTAGATCACAGTAGGCCTGATGCCACCACATGAGGGACTCTTTCTGCCATAACATTCCTAGGGCCTGTTCAAGGGACCAAAGAATTACGTCTAGGAGTGGTTGCCATGAATCATGCCTTTTCATAGTTGATAAACAAAAGAGTGCCATAACTTTCTGTAGTAGGTTGCTAGCCTCATATGTTAGTTTAACCCTGCAGGAGGGGCTGTTAGACATCTCAAAGATAGAAAAGAGGTGCCTCTTCTTCTGGTCCAGAATAGGAAGGAAAGGTTTAAGACAGATAATGGCTGCATACAATCAGTGTAACTTCATAAGGGAGAAGGATACTTTTATCATGATGGATAAGGCCAGGAGCTGAATTCTGTCAAAAACAGAAAAGCTGAGGAAGGCTTATAGGGTAACTCTGAATCTTCTTGGGAGCAAGCATTAACCAAAGTTTTTCTGAGTTAAATATCAACTAAGAGGACACCCTTTCAAGATGGGGCAAGGTAGGGTGTGCAGATTAATATCATTCATGTAATGGATTACAAGGACATCTCTAAAGACTCTCTTTATAACTCTAGACACATATAGCTGAAAAATGGTCAAGCCCCGAGGAAGAATGTAATGCCCTTAGGCAGGAGTGGCCACTGATGACTTTTGGCTGGTTGTTCATATTAGGCTCCTACACTGTAAAGGCAAAATGTCATCTATCCTGGGTAGCCCGAGGGATCTGAAAAATGGAATCCTTAATGTCTAGAATTATCACATGGTAATTAGGCAAAATAGTACTAGGAAGAGGTAGTCCCATTTGAGTGGTCCCCATTTTTCCATATGATCATTAATGGTTCTCCGGTCCTATATAAGCCTATATTTCCCTGACTTCTTTTTAATAACAAAAATAGGAGTATTATGACTGCTGACAGTGGGTTGCAAATGACCTAAAGCTAATTGTTCCAAGACCAGTTATTTGAGAGAAGACAGCTTAGGTTACAAAATGGGCCACTGGTCCACCCACATATCAGCTTTAGACAGCCACACCAATGGTATAGGGTCAGATACCTTGATGTCAAATGGTGCTGGGTGGGCAATAGCTGTTAAAATTGGCAGTGATCCTCAACTTCTGGACCTGTGAGACCCAGTTGGTCAATTTGTAGAACATCATAAAAAGGGATGATCATCCATAGTAAAACCGTCACTCTTGTCTTCTAGAATATCTCTTCCCCAGAGTTTGCCAGGTACATCAGCCACAACAAGTGTAAAATATCCCTGACTGCCATCCAAGTTCTATCAGAAGAGAGGTCAAGTAGTAATTTTTTATAGCCTGTTAGCATCCAGGTCCCATAATGGAGGGATCAGGCCATAGTATCCATTGGGAGAAACCTAATGATTCATATTTTGTTATTGTATTGACATCTGTCCCTGTCAAAACCCAACAACCCCTTAACAGGTATACCATCTAAATGTACACTCATCATCAGGGAATTGGGAAACAAAGGCAAGGTCCAAAAGACTCCTCCTGGATGAGCAGGGCTCCATCTTACTGGATGTGATGAACAGTACCCCATTTGGAGTTTAATTATCTTCCTACTTTTTAAAACAAAAATATTTAGCCCAAAGAAACCTTTTTGCAACAAGGACATCTGGTCTTGGGCCTAGCTGAGAGGCAGGCCCACCTGAGGTGAACAGGCTTGCCACAGTCCCAACAGGTCCAATCAGGGGAACCTTCAGGAGGATGGGACATCCTATGTAATACTCCATGACCAAGGCATCAATGGAGGCCACCAGGGCTACAATGGAGCCTGCACCAGGATCCAAATTATAAGTGGCAATAACCCATTTATAGATATCATCAGTTCTTATGAGAGCAACAGCATTTTAAATGGAGGCATTAAAGTCTTCCCATGTGACCTGCTTGATTAGCATGTTTCTGGCAGAGCCAATATCAACTTGTCTTTCCAGTGAGTCAGGCAATCATAACAGGAAGTCCATGAAGGACTCCTCCGACTGCTCAACAAGATTGAGAAAGTGAGCAGGGGGGACTTGAGGGCTAAAGGCCTTAAGGCCTTAAAGGTAAGATCAGCAACTTACTTAAAGCATGCAGTTTGATAGTGGCTGGAGTGATTGAGTTAATGTATGCCCAGTGGCCAGTAAGCATGTCGAGAGTACTGTTAGGTTTCTATTCTAGTTTAATTCTAGCCTGATTCTTAGACAGGTCATGATATGCAGACCTCTGAATAAGAAACAAGATGTGGTCAAGCACTGACTTAAGGAGATTTTATAAATTGTAATAATTCTGCAGGTGCATGGCCCATTTCTTTATTACTTGTTCAAAATATGGAGAATTGCTACCAGAATCATTGACAGATTTTCTGATTAGTGCCAAGTTGGCCAGAAAAATGAGAATCCAGGGACTAGTCTCTGTATCAAGGCCAAGTTTGGCAGGGCCTCATGATATACCTGAGGATACTGAGGCCTGCTGGGGAGACACAATTCAGAATGAGAGACAATCATCACAGGACTGGCAGCTGAAAGACAAGGTCCCCTAGATCATGCCAGTGGCAAGCTGGGAGTACTGACAATGGTGCAGGAAAGGAAGGGCTTGTGAGCAAGGGACCTGGGGCAGCAATGCTAGGTGACTGCTTGGAGCCTGACAGCTGTGGGTGGGCTGGAGCAAAGGTGCCTTGTCCTCATCACTAAGATCATCCTGTTTACACAGAAAGAGCATAATGGGGTTAGTAATAGAAAGGTGCATATTAGCCTGGTCTTCACAGTGTTTGTTATGGAAACTACTTCCTCTGGGGAAGAATTCTTAAGACTTGCTATGCCTGCAAGGAGGATAAGGACAAAGAATAAGGGAGGGATAATCCCAGACTGTACCTCCTGCTTGCAGGGGAGGAAGGGAACATGCATCCAGAAGTCAGGGTCTCAGAGATAGCCAGAAGGCCAAAATACCAGCCTCCTCCCAAAATTGGTCCAGATCATGAGTTTTAATCTTGAGATCTCATATCACTAGAACAATTTTCAGCACCCTTATCTGGGGTTTTTTTTGGGGGGGGGGAGGAAAGGGAACCCATAACAACAAGCCAAACAGAAACAAGTGCTGAACAGACAGATACTACAGACAAGGTGTCACAAGTCTTGTATTAAGCAGGGGACTCTATCAGGTGTTACTTCAAGTCCATATAGGCCATATGCCTACCTGCTTCCCCCCCCCCCCCCCCCCCCCCCCCCCGCCAAAAGGCATTCAGGAGCTGATTCCGGTTCCACAGCCTGAAAGAACAGCCCTATACAAGAAGCCAGGAGAAATCCAAACCCCAAAAACAGGGCCTATAAGAGAAATTACTTAAATTAATAAATCAAAAGAAAGTATTGCTACAATATTAAAATTACAACATAGGAAAAAAATAAAATTACGGATATAAGGCTTAGAAAATAATATACAATATCAGAATTAAAACATAAGAAAAACTAAAATTATGGAAGGAGAGTTTAACAATAGATATAAGAATTTATGGAGTAGAATGAACAACAGGAAGAGAAATTTAAAACTTGGCAACAAAGCCTAGAGAAATATTAGAACAAAAGGCACAAGATTTTATAGGTCATGATAAACAACACAGAAAAATAAAGGTTGGAGATTAGGCTTTAAGGAGGAAATTTTTTTTTAAAGGTGCAAAATTTTACAAATCATACTGAATAACAGAAAATGTTGAGAATTGGAGATAGAGCCTGGAGATGAATTTACTAACATTAATTAATTAAATAAAGTACATACTAAAATAACAGAATTGCAATATAAGAAAAACAATAAAATTTGGAATCATAGGTTACAACAAAACATACAAGAACTTAGAAAAGAATTAACAACAGAAATCAAAAAATGAGGCATAGGGGCAAGCTATGAAAAAGAGGCTACAAACATGTAATTTGGGTGGAAAAAACTGCTAGGATTGTAGACACACAAGCACTAGAGAGGTATGAAAATGGAGGTAGAACTTAAGAGAGAAATGTAAAATATTAATTAGGGAAAGTACTCAGATAGAGACAGTAGATAAAAATAAAGAAAGCCAGCCCAATGTTGTTAACAAACAAACTTTGGTTTACCCAATTAGTATTCAACAAAGACAGCAGATGATAATCATCCACAAAATGTTCAGCAATTTGGATGGCAGCCTGTGGATAATGTTGAACTGAGAAAATTTAAAGAAAGCATCACTAATTTGCATTCACCATTTGTAAGATAAATCCTGACTTCTTGGGCTGCCAAATATAAAATAATCCTTCAAGACAGGAAAGATATGGCCATACCAATATTAAAACCTGGGCCATATTTACAATTGGTTTCATGGTGTAAAGAAGAGGCTGAGGAGATAGCATGAAAAAATAAAGTCAGAGGTATCAATATTTCTAAGGATCATCTACTTGATGAGGCTCATTTTCCTAAAGTAGATGTACAGGCCAAATATGATAGAGAAACAGTTGATATTTATGTCATGTGGCAGCCTTAAATGCCCAGGACAGGGTTGAGGAAACAGGAAAAAGGCTTAAACTGGTTTTACAGGTTTTGGAAAGCCTAAAGGAAAAAACATTGAAGGACTTTTACAAAGTTTGACTTCAACTATAGAAAGAAGTATATCAGATCCATTAGGAAGAAAGGCACTAATTGAATCTTTAGCTTCAAAAAATGCCAATGTTAATGCAAAAAAAAAAAAAAAAATAGACGGTAAAGGCAAAAACAGCATCAATAGCCAAATAGATTAGAAATCCAGTTGATATTAGATACATTCACCTAATGTAGCCTTAATAGGGTCATCACTAAAGACTTTGAAACAATTAAACACTCAAATATGTTAATTGGGGTGAGCAAGATAATTTCAAAAGGAATTGCAAGGAAAACTAAATTAACTCCAAAAAGGAGTCTGTGCCTCCTGAAATATGTAAAAGATATCAGAAAGGCTGACATTGGAGCAGTATATTTAAATCAACAACAGACAAATGGGGGCAGGATCAGATTGAGAAGAGACAGGAAAAACATCCAGATGGCCAGGAAATGAATCCAAATATACAGCAGTGGGGATCAGGTGCCATGGGGAACCTCTAGAAAATCCCAGAGACCTGCGATATGAGAAGCTACCAGGAATCTGTAGCAATGTACTTAGCCAAAATGCCTAACAGTGAGGAGATGGAACCAGATGGGATCACTTCTAGTAGGTAGACATGGCCCCCAGTTGAGGCTGGAAGACAAACACACATCTTCAAATTTTTTAACCCAGAATTGTCCCTATTGAAAGGAATTGCAGGGACAAAAATGGAGCAGAGACTAAAAGAAAGTCTACACAGTGACTGGCCCAATGTGGGATCTACCCCATGCACACACACAAAGGCTGTATTGTTTGTTCAGACCGGAGCTTGTCATGGCTGTCTTCAGAGAGGCTCTACCAGCAACTAACTGAGACAAATGCAAATCCTTACAGCCTACCATTGAATACAGGTAGGGGACCAACATGGAAGAGTTAGAGAAAGGACTGAAGGAGCTGAAGGGGATTGCATTCCTATAGGAAGAACAACAGTGTCAACTCACCCAGACCTCTCAGAGCAACCAGACACTAAACCAAAAACCAAGGAGCATGCATGGTCTGGTTTGTGGCCCGGGGAACACATGTAGCAGAGGACTGACTTGTATGGCCTTGGTGGGAGATGATGCACATAAAACTGTGGATTTACGGTGCCCCAGAGAAGAGGGGTACTTCTGAGCATGAGTTAGAAGTGAAGGAAAGATGGGGTGAAGAACTGGGGCTGGGGGGGGGGAGATGAAGCAAGGGAAAACTTTTAATGTAAATTAATGAAAATAATTTGATAAAGATTTATAAATAAAACCAAGATAAGAAAGTTACAACAAATTCTATAGATAAATCAAAGAAGGGGGGCAAAATATTTGAGTATTTGGTCATATTTCTATGGTCAGAGGCCAAAACCAAAGATATTTATAAATAATATTGAAATTGAAGAAATGGTTGATACTGGAGCAGATGTCACCATAATCTCTCTAGAATCTTGGACCTCAGACTGGCCACTTCCTGAGGTAGACATCCAATTTCAAGGAGTTTGGACTTTTTCCCAGATAAAACTAAGTAACAGATAGCTTAAATACACACGGCCTGATAGTCAGATTGAAAATTAAGGCCAAATGTGACTGATATACCCATAAACTTATGGAAAGAGATTTGCTACAACAGTAAAAAATCAAATATGAAGGTCATTCCAATTTCAGAGACAAGCCAAAAAAGTGATGCTCCTAATTTTAAAAATTAATTAATTAATTAACTAAAGAATGTAATTTTTTAAAGTTAAAGACTGTACATGCTGTCCTGAAATAAGATGCAGCAGAGGCTGATACTTCAACTTTACATCAGGGAACAAAGCTAATATAATAACAGCAGCGATACCACCAAGGTGTATTGAACAATCATCTATGATAAAAGAATAATTATAGTCACTAGAACAGTTAGCCCAAGAGAAGCATTTGGCTCGATATATAGAAAAGCCTATGCTGCTTTGGAATGCTATGGCATTTGTCACTAAAAAGAAATCTGGCAAATGGAGAATGTTGACAGATCCCAGAGCAATCAATGAGGTTATTCAGCCAATGGGTACTCTATAGCCTAGAATCCTTGTATGTTGTCTAAGGAATGGCCCATTATAGTGATCCATCTACAAGACTGCCAATTGCTTTGCATGAATATGATAAGGAAAGGTTTGCTTTCTCAATACTACTTTTAATAAATTTTGTACAATAAAAACATATCATTGTCAAAGAGCAAGTGGCCATAGGTGTTGTAGGTTCATTTCTGGATCTTCAGTTCTATTCCATTGATCTTCCTGCCTGTCTCTGTACCAATACCATGCAGTTTTTATCACTACTGTTCTGTAGTACAGTTTGAGGTCAGGGATAGTGAATCCCCCAGAAGTTCTTTTATTGCTGAGAATGGTTATCGCTATCCTGGGGTTTTTGTTATTCCAAATGAATTTGTAAATTGCTCTTTCTATCTCTATGAAGAATTGATTTGGAATTTTGATGGGGATTGCATTGAACATGAAGATTGCTTTTGGCAGGATAGCCATTTTTACTAAGTTAATCCTGCCAATCCAGGAGCATGGGAGATCTGTCCATCTTCTGAGATCTTCTTTGATTTCTTTCTTCAGAGACTTGAAGTTCTTGTCATACAGATCTTTCACTTGCTTAGTTAGATTCACTCCAAGATATTTTATACTATTTGTGACTATTGTGAAGGGTGTCATTTCCCTAATTTCTTTCTCAGCCTGTTTATCTTTTGAGTAGAGGAAGGCTACAGATTTGTTTTGAGTTGATTTTTTACCCAGCCACTTTGCTGAAGTTGTTTATCAGGTTTAGGAGTTCTCTGGTGGAAGTTTTAGGGTCACTTAAGTATACTATCATATCATCTGCAAATAGTGAAATTTTGACATCTTCCTTTACTATTTGTATTTCTTTGATTTCCTTTTGTTGTCTAATTGCTCTGGCTAGGACTTCCAGTACTATATTGAATAGATAGGGTGAGAGTGGGCAGCCTTGTCTAGTCCCTGATCTTACTGGGATTGCTTCAAGTTTCTCTCCATTTAGTTTGATGTTGGCTACTGGCTTGCTGTATACTGCTTTTACTATGTTTAGGTATGGGCCTTGAATTCCTGATCTTCCCAAGACTTTTAACATGAAGAGATGTTGAATTTTGTCAAATGCTTTCTCAGCACCTAATGAGATGATCATGTGGTTTTTTTCTTTGAGTTTATTTATGTAGTGGATTACACTGATGGATTTGTGTATATTGAACCATCCCTACATTCCTGGGATAAAGCCTATTTGATCATGATGGATAATTGTTTTGATGTGTTGTTGGATTCAGTTTGTGAGAATTTTGTTGAGTATTTTTGCATCAATATTCATAAGAGAGATTGGTCTGTAGTTTTCTTCTTTGTTGGGTCTTTCTGTGGTTTAGGAATGAGCGTAATGGTAGCTTCATAGAACAAATTGGGTAGTGTTCCTTCTGTTTCTATTTGATGGAATAGCTTGAAGAGGATTGGTATTAGGTCTACCTTGAAGGTCTGATAGAATTCTGCACTAAAACCGTCCAGTCCCAGACTTTTTTTGGTGGGGAGACTTTTAATGACTGCTTCTATTTCTTTAGGGGTTATGGGACTTTTAAAACTTTATGAATATGGGCATATACCCAGAAAATGCTCCAACATCTAACAAGGACATATGCTCCACTATGTTCATATCAGCCTTATTTATAATAGCCAGAAGCTGGAAAGGACCCAGATGTCCTTCAACAGAGGAATGGATACAAAAAATGTGGTAATTTACACATTGGAGTACTACTCAGCTATTAAAAATAATGAATTCGAGAAATTCTTAGGTAAATGGAATGAACTAGAAACTATCATCCTGAGTGAGGTAACCCAATCACAAAAGAACATACATGGTATTTACTCACTGATAAGCAGATGTTAGCCTAAAAGCTTGAAATAGCCAAGATTCAACTAAACTGACCACATGAAGCTTGTGAAGAAGGAAGACCAAGTGTGGATGCCTCTGTCCTTCTTGGAAGGAGTGACAGAATGCTCAAGAGAGCAAATAAGGCAACAAAGTGTGGGACAGAAAGTCAAGGAGGGGCCATAGGGAAGCCACTCTACCTTGATATCCATCCCATGTGCAGTCACTAAAGATAGACACTGATATGGATGTCAGGAAGTGCGTGCTGACAGGAGCCTGATGCAGCTGTCTCCTCGAAGGTCTGCCAGAGTCTGACATATCCAGAGGTGGATGCTTGAAGCTACCCATTGGTCTGATCAAGGGTTCCCAATAAAGATGTTAGAGGACTGAAGGAGCTGAAAGGGTTGGTGGCCCCAGGAGGAGAGCAACAGTGCCAACCAACCAGAGCTCCCCAGGGTCTAAACCACCAGCCTGGGAGCACAAAGGAAGGCACCCATGACTTCAGCTGTATACTTAGGGGAGGATGGCCTTGTTGGGCATGGGTGGGAGAGGAGATCCCTGGTCCCATGAAGGCTAAACACCGAGCGGGGAGGAATTTGAGGGTGGGGAAGGGAGGTAGGTGGGGCTTACCCTTGTCGAGGCAGGGGGGGATGGGACAGGAGGTTCCTGGGTGGTGGGGAGAATTGGGTGAGTGGATAAAATCTGAAATGTATTTTAAATAAATAAATTAATTTAATTTTTAAAAAACATATTATTGGAAAGTCTACCACAAGAAATGTTAAACCTTGTGCCAGTATTTTATGCAACAACCATTGGAGATGACTCATAAACAATTTCCTCAATTTATAATTGACCATTGTATGGATGATATGTTATTGGCCAATTCAGATACAAATATTTTAGAAAACTTTGATGAAATAAAGAAAATCTTGCCTCATTGGAAATTACAAACTGTCCCTGAAAAAATACAAAGAAAAGATTATACTAATTATCTATGATATAAAATAAGTCTACAAAAGGTTAGACCATAAAAGGTACAAATCAGGAGAGATTAAGGACCCTTAATGATTTCCAGAACGTATTGGGAGATATTAACTGGCTTAGGTCTACAATTAGCTTGACTATTCAAGAGCTAATTAATTTATTTAAAGCCTTACAAGGTGATAAAGATTTAAATAATCCAAGAAAATTATCAGCCAAGGCTGAAAAGGAGTTGACTCTGATAGAAAAGAAACTACAGGATATATTCTAGAACTTCTTGATCCAAAGATCGTTTGCATCTCATTTATATCATGCCTTCTATCCATTCTCCCACAGGAATTCTTATGCAAAGGAAAGATTATATCTTAGAATGGATTTTGGGGACACAAACAGAGGAAAAAATAAAAATCTATATAGAAAAGGTTTCTTTATGAATACTAAATGGAAAAAATGAGACTTGGTTAATTAGCTGTAATAGATCCAGCTGAGATTGTGGTTCCTTTTATTAATGCTGAAATTGCCTCATTATGGACATAAGATGAACACTGGCAAAGAACTTGAAGTGATTTTCTTGGAGAACTTAACAACAAATATGCAAAAACCAAGCAAATTCACTTTAAAAAAGAACACATTGGCTTCTCCCTCGTACACTAAAAAGAACTCCAATTTCTGGAAACCTTACATTTTACACTGATACAAGTAAATCTGGACAGGTAGAGTATAAATCACATGATATAACTAAGATAGTTGAAAGTCCTTATATTCAATTAAAAAATCAGATTCATATACAATCCTCATGATATTATTACATGTTCAAGTATCTTGTAATATAGTAACTGACCCTAAATATATAGAAAGAGTTGGTTTTGCATATAGAAACTTCTGATCTAATTTAGGGTGATTCCAAATTGACTTCACTGACTATTCAACTGCAAGAAGTGATCAGAAATAGAAAACCTTACATTGTTGATTGGTTAATATTGTTGTTCTTCCTATGGGGTTGCAAACCCCTTCAGCTCCTTCAGTCCTTCCACTAACTCCTTCATTGGGGTCCCCGTGCTCAGTCCAATGGTTGGCTGCAAACATCCCCATCTGTACTGGTCAGGCTCTGGCAGAGCCTTTCAGAAACAGCTATAATAGGCTCCTGTCAGCATTAGTAGTAGGGGGTTTAGTCTAGGTTTGATGTCTGCTGATGGAATGGATCCCTAAGTGGGGCAGTCTCTGGATAGCCTTTTCTTTAATCTCTTCTTCACTCCTTGTCCACACATTTTTCTTAGACAGGAGAAATTCTGGGTAAATATTTTTGAGATTGCTGGGTGGACCCATCCCTCAACCAGGGGCCATGCCTAACCTCTGTATATGGTCTCTACAGGTTGTTTCTCCACTTTCTTGTGCATTTCAGCTAATGTCATTATTGTTGGTTCCTGAGAACCAATTGTTGGTTCCTGTTTTTCTAGCACCTTGGACTCTCTAGTGACTACACCACTTCCCCATCCCTGACTGCTACACACCTCCATTCAATTTCCTGACTCTGTACTTCTTCCTCTTCTCCTCCCACACTTGATTCTGCCTGGCTTTTTCCCTCCCACTTGTCTCTCCCTCCCAGGTCCCAGTCTCTCTTCCTCTACCTCCTGTGATTATTCGGTACACTATTCCAAGTAAGACTGAAGCATCCACACTTTGGTCTTCCTTCTTCTTGAGCTTCATATGGTCTATGAGTTGTATCATCGGTATTCCAAGCTTTTTTCCTAATATCCACTTATCAGTGAGTACATACAATGTGTGTTCTTTCTTGACTGGGTAACCTCAATCAGGATATTTTCTAGTCCCATTCATTTGCCAGTGAATTTCATGATTTTTTTAGTAACTGAGTAGTCCCCCATTATGTGAATGTACCACATGTGCTGTATCCATTCCTTTGTTGAGGGACTTATGGGTTGTTTCCAGTTTCTGGCTATGATAAATGAGGTTGTTATGAACATAGCTAGCTATTTTAAGCCTAACCAGTTTTCCTAGATTCTTGTGCCCCCAAAAGAGAAATCTTTCACCCCAATAAAACAGGAATAAATTATAAGAATACCATCATCCCAGTCTTTAAATTTGTGTGGATAGTTTTAGTCATTTTATTAGTCATATATGGATTGTCCTTTTAGTAGAAGATTTACAAATACTTATGGTCTTCTATAAGGAAGAAATAAAATAAAGAACTTAGACTCAATATTTCTACCACTCCTTTCTTCTTCTCTATCCTTTCTTCAATAAAGAGAAGGGGTTGAAAAGGAAAAATGGGGACATAAAATATTTTAAAAAATTAGAAAAATAGTAGTCTATTATTGAATCTACTCTTAAACAAAATGAATATTTTATAGCCATAACCTTATATTTGTAGAGATTTTTGTATTTTGATTCAAAATAAAAATTATATTTTTATTAGTACAAAATTTGTATATTCATACAAAATGAGGTAATTTTGGGTACATTGGTAAAAGTTATTGTATATTGATACAAACATAAGGTTGTTTTCATATACATAATATATATATCTTTTTAATATTTATTTGACATACTGTACTCATGTAAAGATGCAATATAAAGTTCTAGTCTTTTGACAGCTGCTATTACAAACTTATGGATTATTAAGAAATATAAAGTACTAATTAGTAAAACTCATGGTCACGTTAGATACTAGTTTAGATAATTACAATAAAATGTTTTCAAGGTTACTCACATAGTAAATAGCCAAGAATAAAAAATGTTTGACAATTCAGATATACTCTATATAGACAGTTGTTCAAAAACCTCAGTGATCCACTGAATATGGCATTTATAATAATTTCATTAATAAAAGATCTTTTGCCGGGCAGTGGTGGCGCACGCCTTTAATCCCAGTGCTTGGGAGGCAGAGGCAGGCGGATTTCTGAATTTGAGGCCAGCCTGAAACTCTACAGACTGAGTTCCAGGACAGCCAAGGCTATACAGAGAAACCCTATCTCAAAAAACAAAAAATAAATAAATAAATAAATAAATAAATAATCTTATGATTATGAGACATCTCCTAACACTATCCCAGTCCACTTCAAAGAAGATGATGAGCATCAATAACCTTCATATGGAGTTGCTTCAATTGTGGCAAGCTAGCCACTGGGCAAAGAAAATGCCCATGCTTCAACTCCAGGCAAATCTGTCCAGAAAGGACAAACAGATACAGGGAAGGCTATTGCCAAGCTCTGTCAATTCGGGGTAAGCAAGTCCTTCATATGTACTGCTTCACAAAATGCTTGTAAGATATATTGGGGCAGAAGGCTAAAGATGGATGCTCTGTTATAGAGAGAATATTGGGGTCTAACCAAGCAGTCCAGCTGTCTCTGCCATTTTTATAATTTTGGGAATCTGTGTCCCTGCACTTCTTTCATACTCAGGTAATATTTATTCCTTCTCAAGTCTTTGATGAGGTTGAATACTAGATAGTCATGGTCTTACTATAAGCTTATGATGTTGAGGATTTAAGAAACTGTGAGAACCGCACTAGTCCCACGTTCAGGCGCCAAAAAATGTTGAGGCCCAGGTTGACCCACGTTGGAGGCGGCCACTGTGTTCTGGCCCAAGCTGCTGCTCCGGTCTGCGGGTCAGGGTTCAGCAAGAGAGTGAGGATGGACTTTGTCACAAGACAGAGTGTGATTCAATCCCGTTTATTCTTCAGTCTCTCTTCCTAGTCCAAGTCCCAAGTCTAGCTGTACTCTCTAAAGAGTCTCCCTAAAGAGTGTATCTCTCTGCCGTCTGCCTCTGCCTTTTATATGTCTCACTTCTAAGCCACGCCTCTAAGTTACACCTTTAATCATGCCCTTAGGGCTTGTCTCTAAATCTGATCTCTACACTTCTAAATCACACTCTTAAGTCACACACCTTTAATCTCACACACCCAAGGAAAGTCCTGGGTATCAGAGTGTGCTCAGCTGTTGTAGGCTATTGTAATCCAAGTCTCATATCAGGGTATATGGCTCAAGATGGCTGCAAAGCTGATAGCCGCTTTCTGCTAAAAGTCGGCTCCAAACAAGTCTAAAAAGATGTTTTGGGATAGAAATACAATTAAGATAGAAAGTGATTTGGATACAGAATTCTGAACTCACCAAGATAGGATTCATTGTAGAATATTTTATCTAGTTGTCAAAAATAAATGCACTGATCATTGCGAATGTTAACTCTTACCAAATAGTTTTCATATTTGCTTCATAATTCTTCCTATAGTATGTTGCTTATTATTATTATAAGAAAGTAGTCTTTTATTAGACAAATGGAGGGAAATGTAAGCATCCCATTCTGGATGTTGTATAAACTTATCCTTTGGTTATGCAAATGCTGCTTTTTCTGGCCTCATATCTTTTTCCAATACAAACATGGCTTTGCAATGCTTATGCCATGAATCTCCTGTCTCAACTTTTTGTAAGCAGTTCTTATCCTGTATAATCTTCCTTGTCAATGAATGCTGATTGCCCACCAGTGACTGAGCAGAATAGAGAAGAGAGTGGAATGTCCACTATTGAGAGGAAGGAGAGAGGAAGAGGCAGATGAGACAGAAGAGTAAAAAGAACTAAAGCCATGAAAATGGATTGTGAAGAGCTGGATCAACAATAAAATGTAGGGCTGGAGAGATAGCTAAGAAGCTAAGAGCAGTGATTGCTCTTCCAGAGGTGCTGAATTCAATTCCCAGCAACCACATGGTGGCTCACAACCATCTGCAATGGGGTCTGATGCCCTCTTGTGGTCTGTCTGAAGAGAGCAAGAGTGTCCTCACATACAGAAAATAAATAAATAAATAAATAAATAAATAAATAAATAAATAAAAAAATAAAAATAATAATACGAGAGTGTCATAAGATAGGGTTGGCAGGTAGCTATATTAGCATACAAGTTTAAGGCACATCATTTAAATGCTCAGCTATTGCGGTATTGAGGTACATTTTAAATAAATCTTAGTTTTTCTGTGAAGTTATTGGGGTATGGCATAAGGTTAATAAACACACAGGATAGTAAAAGAGTGTTGACTGCCAAAAGCCATCAGCTCTTCCCCCAGAATAGCAAGACGTAATTAATTGCTAGAACTCATCATATTTTATTTGTCTGACAATGTGTCCCCCTCAGGTTGCTGGATGTCAAGTCAGGTCCTTGACATTTATCTACTGGTAAATATATTGGTAACAATGGGTTTTCATTCAACTATTAATAGTAAGTAAACTGGTGCTGCCATGTAGGTGGCGCATAAGGCCCTTGTGTTAAGTGAAAAAACAAACATAATAGTCAAATGATTGTGTTTATATTGAACTTCCAACTACATCAATCCATAAGAATAGAAGTGTACAAGTATTACTGGAAATCAGAGAAAGGGGAGAATTTACACTGACTCTTGGGAGATAAACGCTTCTTTGTGAAATTACAAAAATGTTTGTCTAATCACAGCTTTTTAGATATATGGGCAGGAACATCTCTTATGACCTCAAAGCCAAAAAATGATCTATATATCAAGGACTAGACCTGGCAAGACACAGTGAGACTTTATCTATGAAAAGAAAATAATCAGTATTTAGAATGAGAGTGTTATGTGGAACCCTTGTCCAATAAGAAAACAGCATAAAGGAACAAACAGCATTTCATTTCTGATGTGATCAAAATGTATGAAACTTAAGACCTTTTGAAAAACTCAACCACAGACTTCATGAAGATTCTTTGTAGGCAGAGGACATAGAGATTCAGCAAGCCCCCTCAGTCATGAGAGAGGGGGATTGTGGGGTGTGAATGACAAGGAAGGAGCTAGAGTGGAAGACCTTGCCATCATGTGCCTGCTGCACATATTCCCCTCATATATCCTAAATTTCATAATCCCTACATTTGATGCTCACATTAATTCCTAAATGTATTTTTTCCACCCCTGAAACCAAAGAGATTCTTGTAGGCATGTATTTTTCACAACCTATTTTAATAAGTGTTCAACTTCTCCTGTAGACCATCACCCAGCAGAGGTAGTAGGAAAGATATATCGTTAGAATCTGGGGGAACATATTATAATATAAACCTTCTCAGAAATGGAACTTTGGGGCAGTTCCAGTCCACTAGCAAACACCAAACATGAATCAGAATCTGCAATTCAATTCAGAAGAAACAGTGAGTCGTGTCAACCAACCAAAGTCAGCAGTAGCAGCAAGAAGCCACAGGAACTTTATGAGAAGTTCTTTGGTGAAGATTTTATGTATGAAGTCACCACAAGTGAAGCTCAGCAATGCAATCTTATGCAAACCAAACTATGCATGTCATCAGCCAAAAATAGTGAGGCAGATCAAACCCAACCAGTGATCACGTTCCCACTGTCTGTGGGATCATACTTATATTGCTGGATCACATGTCCCTTCACATGTCTGCTATTGCAAATCATCTTTTCACCTGTGGCTGCTTCAGCAAAACATCCTTTCTCATGTATGCTTTAGTAAACCATCCTTTTACTTGTGGGCCCCAGCAAAACATCATTTGACATAACTGACTTGCCAAAGAAACCATATGTTTCTACTTCAGTTTTTCCTTGGTCAATTCTGAAGACCAACTGAGATATGGGAACTACAATGGCTGAGTAGAGATAATACATTTTACACTCAAGATCAAATATCAAAAACCTTAGATGATCCACAGATTCATTGTTTAATGGGCTGGGAGATGGACTTAAGGATCCACATGGTGTCCACAACCGTGTTCCTCTGTTCTACAATACAAGAGACAGAGCTGGTACACAAAAGGTAACTTCTAAGCCCACTTATGCTAGGTGTTGAGTCCAGGACATCTGGGACAGATAGCAGCACA
The DNA here is from genome assembly GCF_011762505.2 of Arvicanthis niloticus. Classification (NCBI taxonomy): domain Eukaryota; kingdom Metazoa; phylum Chordata; class Mammalia; order Rodentia; family Muridae; genus Arvicanthis; species Arvicanthis niloticus. Next base: position 5,389,557 of record NC_047658.1, read on the forward strand.
AGGAGTTCTTTAGTATAATACTTTTTAAAATGGCCCAAATTGGGCCAGGATCTTGGCTAAATACTTACTTTTTCCTAGGAAGTGAAGGGGAAAAGATATTAAAGAGCCTATGTATCTGAGGGTCCAATGGTGTGTCTTCATGATCATTTGCCTAAATTTATGTGATACATTTCTTTTCATTTGCTACTCATCAACACAATCAGCATGAATCTTTCACTGTCTCTTTGTCTCTTTTATCTGTCCCTATTTCTCTTTGAGTGTCTCTGTCAGTTGCTCTATCTATCTCCGTGTTGGTGTATGTGTATCTCCCACTTGTCCCATCAAACCAGCCTTTTTCTGCCACATCCTCTCTCTTGGTCTCATTCCCTATCTTTCTCCAAGTATCTCTGGTTCACTATATTTTCAAGGGTTGTGGAGCTATTTTATACGAACTAAAGAGTGCTCCCTTGGAGAGACAGTGAAGGATCATAGATTATACAATTCAGAAAGGTGCCAAATTTACATGATTATAGAATAAGCTATCTGTAGGTTGTCAGGAAGCTTCAAGGAAATAGGTTTCATGGGTACTTGTGTGTTCCCAGTTGGGATTGGAGGTGGTTCAATTTCCTTCAAGTCACTCAAGCCCCCATAAATTAGCTGTTCCCCATGCTCCTGTAAGTAATATTAAACAGCCACTGATCCACCAAGACAGACTCAGGTGTGTTCATTTCTTTGGTCTGTCATCCATCACCTATCTGGTATGAATGGTTTTTTTCACATATCCCCAGAAAAAGACAAACAATTTCAAATAAGCAAAGTTGTGAGAAGATGTGAAGACATAGAAAAATGTCCTGTGTAGAATGGAACAAAGTAGTGTTCTTGCATTAGATGTTACAACAATCAACTACTTCTAAAGATACTTCTATGCACCTAGACAAAGGTGCTGAAAGACAAAGAGACATCAATATGGGTGAGGTCACCACATCTCCAAATCTCCCAGATAGCAGCTTGAATATATGGCTTTTTTGCCCAGTGTTCAAAAGCTGCTGATCACACCATCAGGTTCTGCCTAGACTTTGCATTAGATGGACAGGGGAAAAGGTACGTGAGTAAACACTCAAGACAGGGTTCAACAATGGTCCACAGAAGTGACAGTCAAGCCAGGTATGATGGTTCTCACCTGTGATCCTATCATTCTGAAGGGTAAGACTAAAAAACTCTTAAGATTTAATCTATCTATGGCTACCAAGATTTAAGACAACCTAGAATACAACAAAAACTATGTAAACACACATGCACCCACATATGATCACAAAAAATTTACTGACAGAAATGAGTCTTCTGAATTCATCACAAAGGACCTGAGACTATGTCTCCATTAATAAACTATTTGCTGCACAAGCACAGGGACTGAAGTTCAGAATCCAGGAGTCATTTATAAGTTAAGAAGTTTTGGCTCCCTGTGTAATCCCAACACTTGGGAGGCAGACACAGAATCTCTGGGGAAAGATCACTACCCAAGGCACTGGGTATAGTGATACTCTGCCTCAGTAAATTGCAACACCCTCAAGAAAGACACCTAACATCAACTACAGACCTGCACACAAAGGTAAATGTGCACATGCACTTCCACACACAAGTATGCACACATACATACAAAAGCACATACACACATGCAGGTACACGACACATATATTCCAAACAAAGAAAAAGAAAAGGGAAAGGAAAGCTCCTCACTAAGATGCTGGGTTGTCAATCATTAATGAAGGACCTAGAATGATGGCTCATGGACACATTATAGATACAACTCTTCAGATGTTTGTATTCTACTTCTCAGAGAGATTTGCTAATGGGAAGGTTGGCAGGTAGAAATTAACTCAATGTTTGGAGACATTCCCAGACACCTTGTGTTTACTGAGAAATAGTTATAAATAGAACTGATAAACAAACACTTTTTCAGGATGACCTCACCATGTGATTATGGATAAATCATTTCCCCTGAAGATGTTATCTTCATTTATAAAGAAAGGGGTTTTAATTAGACAAGGGTTATTCCAACTCTAGCTTTAAAACAGAATGATACTCATGGAGAAAAAAATTGTACCTATTGACAACTTGGATCCTTTTTTTTTTTAAAAGAGTTTATGTGAAGGAAGGAGACAATGAAGGTTTGAAGAGTGCTGGGGTGCAATCTTTGCTGGCATCTCTCACATTCTCAATATTGAATTTATTTAGTTCTTGAATGTTTTTACACAAGCAAGTATGGGGGACATGAAAGTCCTTCAAGATGCCAGAAATGAGATCACACTGCAGGAGATGGCAGAACACCAAAAAAAATTATGTTTGGATCCCTTATGCCTGTGCACTCAACAACACACTATCTCAAGGACACCTTGCAGACTTCAGGGGATGTGTTCCCAACTGACTGCAAATGATTCTGTGGACACACACACACACACACACACACACACACACACATAGAGGGAGGGAGAGGGAGAGGGAGAGGGAGAGGGAGAGAGAGAGGGAGAGGGAGAGAGAGAGGGAGAGGGAGAGGGAGAGGGAGAGGGAGAGGGAGAGGGAGAGGGAGAGGGAGAGGGAGAGGGAGAGGGAGAGTGAGAGAGAGAGAGAGAGAGAGAGAGAGAGAGAGAGAGAGAGAGAGAGAGAGGAGATTCACAGCTTTGGGGCACCAGTTCTACCAAAATCACTGAAACTTCTATAAAGTCTTTTTTCTCCATACTCATTCTATTTTGGTGCTCAATATCTGTACCCAACATTTCTTGTCACCTCACTTCGAAGAGAAGTTTTGTTCATGAGAATCTAGCAACATATTAATGGATAAAGAGAACAGGAAATTCTATCTCAGGCATCTGTAAACAAGTAAATAATGCATTTCCTTGAGAAAGTAGTAAATATTGTGTAATTTATTTTTAGATAGGGTTTTATGTATTTCAGGCTGGACTTCATGTAAGGAACAGAGGATAGCTTTAACCCTCATAGCCCCTGCCTCAACCTCTCAAACACTAGGATGACAAGCTTGCCCCCACATTGTCTTCTTACGTGATGCTAAGGCCCAAACCCGGGACTTCATGCGTGTTAGGCTCACACTTTGTGACCTGAGCAGCTCAGGATGCACTCATCATGATCCAGTCACTATGAATACTGCCAGTTTACAGGATTAGTTTTACTCAAAAGCATAGGGAGACTGAAATAATTTTCACTTCTCTGAAAATCTGATCTCTTGTGGCTCTCTTCACTCTTGTTCTAAACAAAAAACTCTTAGACTTCATACAGAATCCACTAGCACTAATTCCTGGTTTATTGTGTAATTTCTGACCTCAGCTGGCTATAGCAAGTGGTGGTAACAGTTAATATTGCACTCAGTAAACTGGGTGAACATACAAATATTAGATCCTGGAAATTAAAACACTTACCATATATGATGAAACAGATAATGTTGGCCATAGCTGAGTGAAGGAGATGAATTGTATTCATATAGGAGCTGCATTAGTAAGGTCTAGTTTATGACTGAGAAACACAGCCTGGTTTCTGATGGAACATAGGCTAGAAACAACTGGAGACCCCAGGTCTAAGGGACTGGATGCTTTTCATCACACTCCCAGACTACAGGCTTCTGACTTGAGGCCACAGACGTCCATATATTTGTGTCCTTTAGTCACATAGGTCAACACCCCTACTAGCCCCTTCACAGGTAGAGGGAGGGCCACAGGCCATGAAAGCCTCAAGACAAATCTCCATATTAATGATGTACCTAAAGGCCAGAACAGAGTAGCCAATTAAGTATTCCTTCTGAGACCTTCTTCCCTGCAAAAGGTATTTAATCTCAGGCCACCCAGAGAAAACTGGAGTAGTTTCTTATCTACTTTCTGCCATGACAATAAACATCTTAATACCATGAATCATTTCTTTTCCATCAGGATCTGCCTTGAGGAACACTGGAGAAGGCCTTCACCTACAGAGCCACTGTCTAACCTTCTGCAGAAGCTCTTTCTGGGTTTCCAGCCATGGCCAACCACCAACCAAAGCAAGCAAAGTGAGACTCTCATCCCCACAGGACACAGCCAGAGCTTCTCTCCCTTTCTCCCTCTTTGGCCATGGGCCAATTCAGCCCATAAATGGCCATCTTGTTCTCAGCTCTTTCCTGTCTCCTAGAGCCCATGAACCAGATGAGCTACCTCCGGCTCAACTGGGACCACAGAATATGCTCCCCCACCCCTGAAGCAGGGTCCCATGGCTTCAAATAGCCCAAAGCCCACCCAGCACCAGAGTGGGGAGAGTACAGTCAAACTTCCTGCACTTCTGTCTCCACGAGTAGCCTTAGACATGTGGAGGGACAGACACAGGACTCACTTTAACCCAACAATTGGTCCAGGACACTCTGGGTGTCCCCTACATTGTCTCTGGGGCTGACTTTTTCTGGCTGGTGTCAACTCCTAGCTAGAAACTATTTCTACCTCACTGTGTCTATTAATCTCCAGGCATTTGTCTTTCTGTGACTCCCTGTGCATCTATGTCCTTCTTCTCTCATCTTAACATTTATCTTAGGGAGTCTTTTCTCACTTCATGCCCTATGTCTTAGTACTCTTTTAATGCTCTGCTAAGATACAAAGACCAAAAAAACTTATAGAAAAAAAGAATTTATTGGGTATTACAATTTAGGAGGATGAGTCTATGACCATCATGGCCATGAGCATTGAAGCAGGCAGGTAGTTGTACTGAAAGCTTACATCTCTTCCACAGCAGGAGGCAGACAGTGAGTTAACTGAGAATGGCATGGGCTTTTGAAACCTTGAAGACACCCCCAGTGACACATCTTCTCCACAAGGTGACATCCTAATTCTTGCCAACAATTTCCACCAACTGGGGACCAAATATTCAAATTTATGAGCCAATATGGAATATTCTCATTCAAATTACCATATATCTGTTAGTACCATGTCCATCTATCCTTCTAACCAAGAAACTTTGTGTTTCTCCTGACTACTTTTACTACCCAATATTTAAGTTTTTTTATTTTAAATTGTATCTTCGGGACATGGGAACAATGAATAGAGGCAGAACTATGGACATGAGGGTAGTGAGGAACAGCCTGATGTGACTATCCAATGATGACACCTGGAACTGTGGCAGGTTCCTGGCCTGTGGTGCCACCAGCAGCCATGTTTGGGTCTATGACCCTACACAGTAGTATTCATTAACTCCAAAAGCCAGGCCAAAGTTTCTGGTCTGGGCTTCTATCAAGAAACATAGGGATGCTTGAGCGCTGTAAAAAACAGGCCCCACCCCTCACCTAGCATCTTTTGAGAGCTGGCCCCATGAAAGCAGATGAACTGACCCCAAACCTAGGCAGTTACAATACTCAGGGGACTGTTCTATGATAACAGTGGAAGTTACAGGTAAGCTGGCCCCCCAGATGCAGGCATGAAGAAATTGGCCCCACCACTCATCTCTAGTGAGGTAGCGTCAATGAAAAACACTCTCCTTCAACCTTACCTCTCATACCTATGACAGACAAGAGACTTAACCCTGGGGTCATGAGAGCAGGAGAATCAGGCCTGCCCCTCACTAACTGCAGCACTCAGAAGAGTGGGCCTTGCTCCTCACTTGGGAATCTCAGAAGAGCTGACCCTGATGGCAAGGTCACAGGTGAGCTAGCCCCAGTAGTATGAGCATGGAAGGATGGGGCCCACTATTTCTCTAAATTTTGGTGACATAGTCAATTGAGGGATGGCCACACAAAACATCTTTATGCCTATAGTAGTCAGGAGACCCTGTCCTGATCCTCAACTCCTGCATGCCCTACACCCTACTTGAGCAGCAGAGTAGAGCTGACACTGGATGTGGGAATTGCAGGTGAGCTAGCCCCAAGGACAGAAACAAGAAAGAGCCTTCCCTATCTCCTTGTCTGCTGGAGGTTAGGGGGAAGTGAGGGAGAGATCCTCTTCATTTTGCACTCACTAGTGTCACTGTAAGATGGTACTGATGGGGTCTTGAAAGCAGGGGAGCTGGACCTGCCTCTTTCCTGCTACAGCACTCAGGAGACAAGGCAATTTACCTCACCTTGGTGGCAAATCAAGTTGATCCTGATGTCAGGAGTGTGGAAAATTGGCACCACAGTTCATTTGCTGGGGGTGGTGTGGAAGATGGAGAGAGACACTCCTGAGCCATGCTCTTTAGCATCTATGACAGGCAGGAATACTGGTTTTAGGGATATGAAATCAAGAGAAATGTTTCTGCCCCCTCACTGGCTGCATCAATCAGGAGGTCCCTGAAACTTGTCTGGGTAGCAGAGTAGAGCTGGCCCTGCCTCTTGTCTGCATGGCAGTGGCAGACATGAGGGAAAGACAGTCCTCCCTTTCCACATTTGTCACCATCTATGGCACACAGGAGAGCCGTGTCCAGGGTCATGAGACTGGAAGAACTGGTTATGTCCCTCACCAGCTACAGCACCTGGAAGCCAGCCTGGCACCTTACCTGGGCAGTGGGGTAGAGCTGGCCCTGATAACAGAGCTTGCTGCTGAAGCAGCCCTGAGGACATAGGAGTGGGAGAGCTGACAAGTTGACAGACTCAGATACTTCTCAGCCCAGATCTAGAGCTTTGAATTGGTCAAAGCCATCTATGAACTGCTGGAGTACATAAGGGGGCTAATCTGACAGATCCAAAACTACATGATCTTCATGACACAGATATCTTCAAAGAGTCCCAGTGAAGTACCTGTGTTGATAGAGTATCTGAAGTCCTAAGTATCATACCAGAACAACCAGTGATTGCAATGAACATTTGAAAAAAAATGTGTGGACAAAAGGGTATACTGTGGGACACACTGTGACAAAGTACAGTTTGAATAATCATTTTTATTTTGCTCTGGGATTGGGAATGTTGCAGTATTGGAAGGTGGGTATGAGGGGAGGAGGAAAAGAATGGGATTGGGGTACATGGTGTGAAATTCACACACAAAAAATAAAATCTTTAAATAATAAATTTTTAAATGCATCCTTAGATCTTTAGCATTTCATTCCACCTCCTCTGAACTGTCCCTGAACCTGTCTTTACATCAGTCTGTCTGGATCTTTAGAAAACAATCTCAACATATCCATGCCCCAAACAAGGTCAAATCCTGTACAGAAACCTAGACTCACCACAGAATTTCAAGAGTTGAACAACCAGATCCAAAACCTCCACCTTGATTAGATTATCCATGCTCCCTAGTCCCGTGCAAAGTCTTTCATGTTGGTCAGAAGGAATCAACTGAGACTATTCCAAGGTTTTCCACTGCCAAAAAAGGGAAATAAAACAATGTACCTAGGAATAGTGTTTTGTGAGAAGGTTGGGAAGACTTACAATCTTTCAATCTCTCTCTCTCTCTCTCTCTCTCTCTCTCTCTCTCTCTCTCTCTCTCTCCACACACACACACACACACACACACACACACACACACACACACACACACCCACACACCTGCATTATCATTCAAGGCCTTACACCACCTACCATTTCCTGGAAGATGAATCAAAGGAACAGAGGAGGCTGAGCCCTCATGTAGACTATGTCAGTACCCTATATCTCACCTCCAGGTACAGAGACTAGACGCACACCTTACAAGCTGACCCTACTGATTGGATCTTCCTCTAACACCTGGATCTACTCACCAGTTTTGATTGGATCTCATCGGGAAAAAAAAAAGCACAGACTGGAGGTCTTTGGCTGAACATAGCCCTCTCTCTCATGACCTTACTGACACCCCAGCTTTTGAACTTATGGGTTTTACAGAATCTACATTATTGCCAATCTCCACATTGCAGACCACAGTATGTCTACCAGATTATATATCCCCTACCTACTTCCCATGTTTGTTTTCATAACAAGTCTAGAAGCTTCTCAAGTAATTTGACAATGTTGGAAGAAGAGAAATCCCAACATAATATGGAGACTCCTGTCAAATATGGTCACAAAACCCTTTGCACCCTGTCACCATCACTGCCTATCCTACCACCTCTAGCATCTTCACTGTGTCCTACTGCACATCTCTTGGAGTGTCAAGTATGGGACTTTGAATTTGTTTACAACAGGCTCTTTAGTAAAGGCAGGAGACGTGTACCAGCACTCAGGGAACAAGGGCAGGATGATCATAGTTTAAGGTTAGTCTACACAGGAAGTTTCAAGACAGCCAAGTTTAAGCAGTAAAGCTCTTGGAAAACAGAACGCTGAGATGATGTAATAGAAAAAGAAAGCCATATTTCAACCCCTCCATTGTCCAGACATCTCACTACCCACCTTCATCAGTGTCTTAGTCAGTGTTTCCATAATTAGGAAGAAATGCCACTATGCAGACAAAACTTATAAAGAACAACATTTAATTGGGGTGGCTTACAGGTTGTGAGACTCAGTTCATTATCATCATGGCAGGAAGCATTGGAGCATTCAGGGAGGCATGGTGCTGGAGGACATGAGAGTACTACACCTTGTTCTGAAGGCAAACAAAAGAATGGCTTCCAGGCAGAAAGGAGAAGGGTATCAAAGCCCACCTACACAGTGACACACTTCCTCCAACAAGGCCACACCTACTCAAACAGGGCCACACTTAATCCAACAAGGACACACTTCCTAATAGTGCCACTCCCTGGGCTAAGCATGTTCAAACCACCACAATCAGACATGCAGATACAGAAGGATATAGGTCAAATTCCCTTCCTGCTCTAATTTCCCTGTCTTCTGAGTCCTCTAGGGCATGCCTTCTACTTATAGTATCCTGCTATACTCCCTGGATCTCCATTATTCAAACTCCTCCCCAACACACCCCAATCCACTACTTGCTGAGTCACCAGGAACACATCAAACTGCTGCTGAGACACTTGCATTCGCCACTTAGTTCCATTTCCCAACCCAATGCTACCTGCAAGAGGACAATTACACAGAGAAAATTGAGGTTATCCCCCATCCCAATAACTGCTATGACCAGAAAGTATTTTCAACAAAATTATAGAAGGAAACTTTTGCAACCTGTAGAAAGTTATGCCTATAAACATACAAGAAACTTGAAGAACCAAATACCTTGTACCAGAAAATAAAGTTCTCCTACCACATAATAATCAAACCACAAAATCTATAAAACAAAGAAAGATTATTAAAAAGCTGTAAGGAGAAAATGCCAAGAGTAACACCCAACTTCTCATGAGAAACACTAATACCTAGAAGGGCCTGGGCAGATGTGTAGAAGCTTCAAAAACAAACCCACAGATGCCCGCCTATACACAGGAAACGTCTCAATTAAAATAGATGGAGAAAACAAGACATTTCAAGACACAACCAAACTTAAACAATATCTACCAACAAATCTAGCCCTGGAGAAAACACTACAATTAAAACTCCAATCAAGGAGGATCATTACACCCAAGAAATCCTAGGAAATAAGTAATGGCATAATAACAAAAATAGTAAGTGAAACACACACAAACACACACACACACACACACATTAATACCACCAACATCAAAATAACAGGAATAAAAATCACTAGACACTAATATCTCTTAACATCAATGTACTTGATCCAACAATAAAAAGATAAACATTAACAGAATTAGTGTGAAGGCAGGATCCATCTTTGTGCTGTGTACAAGAAATACACCTCAGGAATAAAGATAGATATTACCTCTGAGGAAAAGATTAGACAAAAAAGGTTTTCCAGCAACAAAATATAAGTAACCAAGAAGCAAGTTCGAGAAACTATTGCAATGTCTAATAAAACATAGAAGTTCAACAAAAAATAATCAAAAAATGTATGGAAGGGCACTTCATACTCATCAAAGGAAAGATCCACCAAGATGATATCTCTATTCTGAACATCTATTCCCCAAACATATTGGCACCCAAATTTGTAAAAGAAACATTGCTAAACCTTGTATCTTACATTGAACTACACTCATTAGTAGGAGGAGGCTTCAATATGCAACTCCCACCGAAAGACAGGTCATCCAGAAAAAAATAACAGAGAAATAATAAAATTAACTGACATTATGAATCAAATGGACCCTAGATATATCTACAGAACACTTTAACCAAACACAAAAGCATATCTATTTTTCTCAGCACCTCGCAGAACCCTTCCCATAAACTGGCCAGATAGTCAGTTACAAAGCAAGCCTCAACAGATACAAGAAACTTGAAATAACTCCTTGCACCTTATCAGACTACTATGGATTAAAGCTGGACTTTAACAGCAATAAAACAACAGAAAGCCTACAAACTCATGGAAAATGAACCACTCAATCTACTCAATGAACACTGGGTCACAGAAGACATAAAGAAAGAAATAAAAGACTTTCTAGATGAGGAGAATGTAAAGTGAATAAGTAAGATAATAATAATAGTAGTAATAGTAATAAATTTTGAAATACTTTTTAGAATTATACAAAATTAAGGCACATTATACCCAAACTTATGGAACACAATGAAAGCAATGCTAAGAAAAATGTTCAGACAAATAAGTGCCATTAAAAAAAAATTGGAGAGTTCTCATACCAGGAATTTAAAATTACACATGCTGCTCTTCCAGAGTTCCTGAGTTCAATTCCCAGCAACCACATGGTAGCTCACAACCACCTGTAATGGGATAATGGGATCCTATGCCCTCTTGTGGTTTATCTGAAGACAGGGACACTGTGCTCATATACATTAAAATAAGTCTTTAAAATTACATCTGAAATCTCTAGGAAAAACAAAAGAAGTAAACACACCCAATAGGAATAGATGGGAGGAAATAATAAAAATCGAGGTTGAAACCAATCAAAAAGAAACCATGATAACAATACAAAGAATCAATAAAACCAAGAGCTCATTCTTTGAGAAAATCAACAAGATGAGCAAGCCTTGCTCCTCTGGACTCACTTCATGCATACACCTTCCTACCTTTAAGGCTTCTAAAGATCTTTTGTACAGGTTCTCCTGCAGCTAGCCTATTACTCCTCAGATGACTTTTCCTCTTATGGAACCAAGAGGAGCACCTTTTCTGGACCTCACCCTCAAGACACGATGAAGTTCTCTGACAAAAGCAAGAGCCCATCACTGCAGTGACCATTGCAGTCATCTTGGGGCTGGGGGCAGTGGGCACTGGAACTGGAATTTCCTCCCTTGTCCTCTCCAACCACTATTACTCTGAGCTTAGTGCCACCATTGATCAAGATGTTAGAGAGCTACAGTACAGCATTGAAGCCCTTAGTGAGTCACTTTCCTCTTTAGCTAAAGTTGTCCTTCAGAATAGATGAGGCCTAGAGCTCTTGCTCCTTCAACAGAAAGGGCTCTGCGCCACTTTAAAGGAAGAGTGCTGCTTCTTTGCAGATAAATCAGGGGCAGTGAAAGATAGCATGTGCAGAGTTCGAGAGGGCTTAGAGAAAAAGAAAAGAAAAAAGCGAGAGCTGGTATAAGAACTGGTTCTCTGTCTTGCCTTGGCTTTCTACCTCACTGCCTTCTGTCCTTGGACCTCTCATTGGCCTTCTCTTGCTCATTTCTTTTGACCCCTGAACCTTCTCTTGCCTTACTACTTTCATAAAGATCCAGGTAGACAACCTGGCAGCCAAGCCACTCCAGGTCCATTACCTAAAATTGGACTCTGATGATGAACCCACTCCAGAAGTTGTCAAGTGCCAGCCCCGATGTGGTGCTTCAAAGTTCAACCCCCCCAAATTCCCTAGAGTGGCTGTTTTTGTGAGACATCCTACTATTGATCCTCCTCTGTAAAGGGTGATGCTGGAGGGTGCGAGACAAGGTACTGCAGGGATACCTCTTTCATTGAGCTCAAAGACAGTATCCTGAGAAGCGTGCCTGATTGCATACGGGTTGGCAAAGGTCACTCTTCCTGTCCCCTTGAAAAAGCACCCAGGAGGCTGGGGCTCAGCCTCCCCAACCAAGGGTGCTTAGCCCTTCAGTGCAATGCCTGAAACTCAAAGGGGATCAGGCCTCTACTTTCCCCTCCATGCTTTCAGCACTCTATTATACAGGGAAGGGGGAGATGTGGGAAGCCATGGCAAGGCCTTACTCTTGGCAAACACTCACCCTTGGCTCTCCTGTCTACTATTCTTTCTGCTTACCTTCCATGATTCACTTGTCGGTTCTCAGAACTTCAAACAAGGCCTCATAGCAACCCACCTTAGTAACCCTTCCTCCTGATCTCTAGATTTAGACAACATCCTGCTAGATAGATGGTTTTAGAACCCCTGGTAATGGAAAGGCTTTGTGAGAATAACTTAGGCCCCACAGCTGCAGTTAGCTTCCTCCACCTGCAAAGCCCTCTTTCCTTTCCTACCCCTCCCCATATCCTGTTTTTAGAATATGTAAATGGTGTGAATAAACATTTTGCCAGCTTGATCAGACTCCTTGACGTGCTGTGCCTTTTTATTTTCTCTTGCATCTCAGTCCTCTCCACAGGGTCTGAGGGTCCCACTTGATTGTCCAGCTGGCCTGGACAGGTGTGGATGAATGAGACATGGACCACTTAAATCTGGAATGCTGAAAGCTTTCTTCTAGTTCTATATTAAGACAGTGGTGTGGGTGGTGTGTTAATGACCATTCAACTGACAAGTTTTCTGTTATTTTCTCCTATCACTAAAGGTTTATTCAACCATCTGTCTATCTATCTAGTCACTCATCCATTCAGTCATTGTTCTGTCCATTTTTCCATCCATCCCTTTATTTATCCATCCATCCAACCATGCATCCACTAATGTATCTTTTCTTCCCCCCTTCATCTCTTCCTGCCTTTCTTCAATATTTACATTCATCTATTATTCATCTTTCATACATCCACCTCTTCTTCCATCTACTTATTCTGCTTATTCAGCCACGTATTTGTCCACCCATCAATGAATATGTAGTCAGCCTCTCCCTTCAGTCATCTTCACAGAACTAAACATCAGTCTCTCCAAAGACATGTTAACTCACTCATCCTTCTATCTTCATACTAGACAGATAGATATTCACAAGTACTCACGTGCACACAAACACAGATGCATGCATGCATTCACATGCACTGGCATGCACACATACACACACACAAACACCACTTGAATCTTCTGTGTTAACCACTTATAATTCAACTGATTGACTATTTGTGTATTTATCGATTCTTTAAACACCAAAATAGACATTTCATTTATTTATTTCAATGAATTGATGTAAGTGTTGTTCATTTGATCACCAGAGTTAAATAAACTATTGGCCATGGACACATTCATACACTTATCTCTCCTATCAATAGATTGAACTTCCTAATCCTTTCACTAAGTGGCCTTTGAATTCCTAATTTGTTTGACTCTCTATTTCCATTCATCCACCAGATGAATCATCTGTTGAATATATAATCCAGTTGAATATATAATCCAGTGCTTAGTGTGTTCATTTCATTAACTCATGAACTTGTCCATATATTCATTTATCCATTGATTTTTTAATGTATTCATTTCTACATGCATCTGTTGATGGCTTAATTTACTAATCTACCTAATACTCTATTACATATCTGAGGACTAAGCTTCTAGTTATTAATATAGTGTTCCATGTAAACTTGTGGTGTGCGTGTGCGTGTGTGTTGTCAACTCATTGCCAGGATGAGAATATCTCCTTTTCTCCCCCTCACATTTTTGCCTCATTACAGATGCTCTCAAGTCTCCCTGTGCATTCGTCCTTTGCTGTCTATTTTTCTTTCTTTAGTAAAACCCTGCTGCAATGAGGTTGAAGCTCATGGAGGAGAGATTTAAAACAGTTTTAAACATGGGCACAGAGAGACAAACACTGAAGAATGGGACAGTGGTTTGTACCCTTGAAAGGTCTCAGTATTTTAGCAGAGTTTCCTTACTGCACGTTTACCTGTGTCATTGGCTGATAGAATACAATATCATTGCTACAAAGCCGGTAAATCAGTTCCACTTTCCAACTTTCCTTGGCAGAGAAAATGCAAAAGGAGATCGATCAGGTGATCGGCTCACACCGGCTACCAACCCTTGATGATCGCACCAAAATGCCATACACTGATGCCTTCATCCATGAGATTCAGAGATTTTCAGATATTGCACCTATTGGAGTGCCACACAGAGTCACCAAAGACACCATGTTCCGAGGGTACCTGTTCCCCAAGGTGAGACCAGCTGCGATTCCTCATCGCTACTCCATGAGCATACTCTATGCTCCGAATCACCAACCACATCCTGTCTGTGTTTTCCCTGCATTCTGTTATACTTGGGACTGACTGTTTTTATATGGGAGTCGGGGTATGTTAATATCTTTGTATCTCATAACTTCTAGAAAACTGAGGTGTACCCCATCCTGAGTTTAGCTCTCCATGACCCACAATACTCTGAACAACTGAGCACTTCCTGGATGCTAATGGGGCCTTGAAGAAATGTGAAGCTTTTCTGCCTTTCTCTTCAGGTGAGACAGACCTGCGATTTCTTTAATAGACACTAGAGAGCAGGCGCACCCTCTGAGACACAAACAGCACTAGGTCCCTGTTTACTGAGTCTGTCCCAGCTGCCTTGCCTGAACAATCCCATTTAACCTGGCTACAGCCCCATGAGGGAAGTCTTGAACTAAAGGAGCCTCCAGGTCAGGAGGACTTCAGAAAGTGTTTAAAAGTGATGCTAAGAAATTTAACACAGTGTCAGGCTGGAGAAAGGGGGGTACTTAGCAGATCCATGCCAAAGTGTTACCCTGGTAAATCACATCATGTGACTGATCTGTGTTAAAAGAAGTTTATTTGGGGAAAAAAGAAAAGTGAGAACTTAGAGAAGGGAGACAGAGGAGGAAGAAAAAAGGGGAAAAAAAGACAGAAAGAGAAGCTGGCCAGGAACACGGTGTGTGTGGTGTGTGTGTGTGTGTGTGTGTGTGTGTGTGTGAGAGAGAGAGAGAGAGAGAGAGAGAGAGAGAGAGAGAGAGAGAGAGAGAGAGAGAGAAAGAGAGAGTCTGTCTGTGTCTGGGGAGGGAGGGCGAGAGATAGAGAGAGAGAGAGAGAGAGAGAGAGCGAGAGAGAGAGAGAGAGAGAGAGAGAGAGAAAGGTGGTGAATGGAGTAGATAGACTGGGTCAGGGAATATGAGATAGAAAGCAGTTTTTTTAAACATTTTCATTGGATATTTACTTTACATTTCAAATGTTACCCTCTTTCCCTTTCCCCGGTCCCCAAAACCCATTATCTTGTTCCCTCTCCCCTGCATCTATGAGAATGTTCCCCGACCCACCTACCTGCTCTCTACCATCAAATTTCCCTATACTGAGGCATTGTGGCTTCACTGGACCAAGGACATCTCCTCCCATTGATGACCAACAAGGTTATCCCCTGCTACATATGCAGCTGGAGCAGTGTGTTCCTGCTTGGTTGGTGGTTTAGTCCTAGGGAGCTCTGAGTAGTCTCATTAGTTGATATTATTGTTCTTCCTGTAGTGTTTCAAACACCTTCAGCCATGTCAGTCCTTTTTCTAACTCCTTGACTGGGGGTGCCTTTGAGGACCACATGCTCAGTCCAATGGTTGCCTGCAAGCATCTGCCTCTGTATTTGTCTGGGTCTGGTAGAGTCTTTCAGGAGACAGCTATATCAGGTTCCTGTCAGCATGCACTTCTTGGCATCCACAATAGTGTCTGGGTTTGTTGACTGTATATGGGGTGGATCCACAGGTGGGGCAGTCTTTGATTGGCCTTTCCTCAGTCTCTGGTCCACACTTTGTCTCCATATTTGCTCCCATGAACATTTTGTTCCTCTTTGTATGAAGGACCAAAGCACCCACACTTTGGTCTTCCTTCTTCTTGAGCTTCATATGGTTTGTAAATTGTATCTTGGGTATTCTGAGCACGTGGGCTAATAGACACTTATCGGTGAGTACATACCATGTGTGTTCCTTTGTCATTGGGTTACCTCACTCAGGATGATATCTTCTAGTTCCATCTATTTGCCAAATAATTTTATGAATTCATTGTTTTTAATATCTGAGTAGTCCTCCATTGTATAAATGTACCACATTTTCTGTGTCCATTCTTCTGTTGAAGGACATCTGGTTTCTTTCCAGCTTCTGGCTATTATAAATAAGACTGCTATGAACATAGTGAAGCATATGTCCTTTTTATATGTTGGAGAGTCTTTTGGTTATATGTGCATGAGTAATATAGTTGGGTCCTCAGGTTATGCTATGTCCAATTTTCTGAGGAACCACCAGACTGATTTCCAGAATGATTGTACTAGCTTGCAATCCCTCCAACAATGAAGAAGTGGTTCTTCTTTCTCCACATCCTCTCCAGCATCTGCTATCATCTGAGTTTTTGATATTAGACATTTTGACTGGTGTGAGGTGGTATATCAGGGTTGTTTTGATTTGCATTTCCCTGATGACTAAGGATGTTGAGCATTTCTTTAGGTGATTCTTGGCCATTCAAGTTTCCTCACTTGAGAATTCTTTGTTTAGCTCTGTACCCCATTTATAATAGGGTTATTTGGTTGTCTGGGGTCTAATTTCTTGAGTTCTTTGTATATATTGGATATTAGCCCTCTATCAGATGTAGGATTGGTAAAGATCTTTTCCCAATCTGTTGGTTGCTGTTTTGTCTTATTGACAATGTAGTTTGCCTTACAGAAGCTTTGCAATTTTATGAGGTCCCATTTGTCAATTCTTCATTTTCAAGCATAAGCCATTGGTGTTCTGTTCAGGAACTTTTCCCCTGTGCCCAAGTATTAAAGGTTCTTCCCCAACTTCTCTTCTATTAGTTTCAGTGTATCTGGTTTTATGTGAAGGTCCTTTATCCACTTGGAGTTGAGCTTTGTACAAGGGGATAAGAATGGATTGATTTGCACTCTATTAAAAGCAAGACTATTAAAGGAATGTTTAATGTCCTTAGTCATCAGGGAAAGGCAAATGAAAACAACTCTGTGATTCCATCTCACACCTGTCAGAATGGCTAACATACAACAACTCAAATGATAGCACATGCTGGTGAGGATGTGGATCCAATATTATTTCATTGTTGGTGGGAATGCAAACTTATACAACGACTTTGGAAATCATTTTTGTGATTTCTCAGAACACTGGAAATAGTTCTGCCTCAAGACACAACTATACCATTCCTGGACATATATTGAAAAGATGTATCAAGATCCTCTGAAGACACTTGCTCAACTATGTCCATAGGAGTTTATTTCTAATAGCTAGAAACTCAAAACAACATAGATGTACCTCAGCTGTAGAATGGATAAAAAATGTATTACATATGCTTTTCCTCTTATTATTATTAAACAGATATAATAATCATTGAGCAATAGCACAACCTTTTGGAGCAGATCTCTGCAGATCCACAAAGATGTACTGTCTTGTAGTGATGCTGTATAGAAAAACAGATGACTTCTTACGTCTTAATGGTGATCCTATAAAAATTCCTATAATTATATCAATGATTATTAAGCTCTTTCATAACAGGACTATTATTAGGTACTTTTCTCATAGTCAAAATTGCGATGGGAACTCTGCCAGTCTCCCAAGTGTCACCAGTTCATTGCTCTTAGATAGTAACCAGACCTTCTCCTACTCAGAGCACAATCCAAGAGGTTGTAAAACAATTAACCACAGGTCATAAAAAGGGAACTAATGATTTATTATAGGTGCTAAGACAGAAGATTAAATATTGCCTGGGTTTATTTATAAAAATCTTCACTAATAACTTACAGTTTTAAACCTTCAATGAACCTGTAGAACTAAACAGGTGATAAATGTTTAGCCAGATAATTACTCCTAATGGATATGCATGAAAACATTCTCTGTTGTAAACTTCTATTTCAATTAGTGATTTGATTTTTGGTGTGAACTTGTGATGAACTTTGTAACATGTGATCATGTATTCTGAAAGATGTATAAGTACTGAGGACAAAGACCAAGAGAGGTTCATTCCTTCCTTTCCTTTTTCCTCTCCTAGAAGAATTTTTCCCTTAGAAGAATTTTTCCCTTACTACAGTTTTTTCCTTTCCCCACTTAGGCTCTTTCCACTTTTCCCTTAGATAGGTTTCACAGGAAGCTTTTTAAACTTAGTAATAAACTCTATAATAGCTTCTCTAAGTGTCTTTTCTTCCTGGGACCTCAGAATAGCAGTCATAAATTAGAGCCCAACAGTTCCTGCTGAGATAGTAAAGGCTTAATGCTTTGCTACTTTTAGGATGAGGTGCTAAGTGCAAGAAACTGCAGTTTCTGGCCTCAAAGAATCACAGAAGACAGGTCAGCTACTGTAACATAATAGCTTTGACTTAAATATGTACACTTTTATTATACAGCAACCCTAAATATCTTGTAGACAAATTCTTACCCAGGAATTTGATAAGACCAAGTCTTACCCCCACCCCCAGCTGACAGTCTTCCCCCTGGCAGCCTCCAGAAGAAGCAAAAAAAGAAGATTATTCCCACCATGCCCCAAGAAGACACTAATTCAAAAAAAAAGATGGGGAGAGATGGATGTAAGAACAATTGTAGAATGGGATGACCAGGAGGGGGGACAGTAAATGGGATGTAAAGTGCATAAGGAAAAAATAATAATATAAAATTAAATTTAAAAATACAACAAAGGAAGGAAGGAACGAAGGAAGCAAGCAAGCAAGCAAGCAAAAAGGTGAGAATGAAGGGTGCTGGCAGGCCCCAGGATGGCATACATGGCATACATGGTATCAGTAAGTTTTGTCTTTGACTTTTCTCCCCTTGCTAAACCATTAGATTGTATTTCTAAAGCCAGTTTACAAGGTTCATTCCCTCATTTGGCTACTGACTCACTCCTGAGACAAAACACCAAGGTTCAACAATTGAAATTAATTATTTGGGTAATGTGCAGTCAGGATTTAAGAACTCACCATACACAGACTCCCTATTTCCCCTTAGAAACAACAACTCACGGAAACTCCTCCTTTGACGCTACTGTTGCTGCTGTGCTGCTTCTGCTGCTGCTTTTCTGCCTTTGAAGCCTCACCACCTACTTGTATCTCCAGAGGAATTCATCTCATTTGTGCCAAGAGCTTGGTGTCTTAGTGTGTCCTCTACAAACTCCAAGGGACCATCATCCCTAACACTAGGTCCCCAAATTTGATGAAAATACACACAAAACTCTCTCTCTCTCTCTCTCTCTCTCTCTCTCTCTCTCTCTCTCTCTCTCTCACACACACACACACACACACAAACTCTCACACCTCTCTCACTCTCTTACTCTCTCAGTCTCTCATTCTCTGTCTCTCTCACCTCATGCATGTACATTACACACATGCATGCTTTTGAAGTTCTCAGTCCATCTCTAAACTTTCTCTTGCATTCTCTGTGTCTCCCTTTTCCTTTTCTCTGCTCTCTCACACAATCTCCTTTGCTGAAGTGTCTTTGTTTTAATTTCTGGGTGTTTGGTTTCTGGACACAGGGTCTCATATAAGCAAGTCTGGCTGAGGATCACTCTGAATTTCTCATCTCCCTGCCTCCAAGTGCTGGAATTGCCTATGTTGTGTGCCACCTCACCCAAGATATAAACAGCTGGACACATGCATGAAACCCAAGTCTTCTACTGTCTGGCTATACCCACATCACCCACTTTATCATTTCTTAGGTATGTACTCTGTATTTCTACATTCAAGTCTCTCCATCTTGCTCACCATCACTCACTCCAGCAAGGCACAGGAACTGGTTGTCTGTGTAGTCAAAGCGCTCCCCAAAGACAATGGAGCAGATGATGTTGGCTGTGATGCACTGGAGGAGGAAGGTGGGATCCAGGGGAGCTCCTGGTAGATGAGAAGGCAGGATAGGAGACATGGGGTCAAGGGCCTGAGGAACATTAGGCATCAGCCATACCTCTGTGAGGCTGCCCCTTTCACTACTCAAAGAATTACAACACCTGCTACCCCATTGGCACATATGATGAGCCAGTCCCTATGCTCAGTGACACTTGTACCATTTTATTTAATTTCCCTCAGTGCTATGTAGAAGATGTGATGATATTCATATACATAGGAGTGAGGTTAAGTTCTTAATAGAATTAAACTAATCACAACTGGGATGAGGATTCTGGGACTCAGAGGTAGAATGTGGGTAGTTAGACTTCATACTCCACCTCCTCCCTGGTCATCATTTCAGGGAACGAAACCCATGAAATTACCTGCTATTCTGGAAAAACCTAGTCAGTTAAAGTTCAAGGTTAAGAAAGAACATTCTCCGTCTCAGGTCTCAGGAACTTATAAAACGCCTTGTATTTCCCTGAAGCCAGTTACGATAGTGGGATGATCTTAGGCAATGGGGATATGGGATAGCCGTAAGCAATGAGACTTAGCTAAACTTAGCATTTTGATTATGCCTTTACATCATGCTGACTAAAATTAAAATTTGAGAGCTTGATCAAATCCCTCAACTCACTCTCATTCTTCGTGTCTCTTGTCCCTTCATTCTTTTGGCCCCTTCCCTAGGTCCTCATTGACTGGGACACACCATTCTGACTCTGAGCCGATAGTTAACTCCCAGTGGCAGGAAAGGACGAGGAAAGGTTCAGAAATTGCCTGTGTGGATTCACAAGCCCTGCACACTCCACTCCCATCTGCCAGTCTTCCTCCATCACTTCTCATATATCTAGTCTCAGGTGTTCCAGAAGCCACAGGACCTGCCGCCTGCCGCCTGCCGCCTGCCGCCTGCCGCCTGCCGCCTGCCGCCTGCCGCCTGCCGCCTGCCGCCTGCCGCCTGCCGCCTGCCGCCTGCCGCCTGCCGCCTGCCGCCTGCCGCCTGCCGCCTGCCGCCTGCCGCCTGCCGCCTGCCGCCTGCCGCCTTTGTACTCCAGATAGAGTAACAAACCCTGGTGATTGGGAGGCTGTCATTGTTCAAACAGAATTGGACACTTTTTCTGAGATTCACCCTGGTATGTCTTCAGTTCCTCCACCAAACATCAAGCCTCCTCCTTCATCCTCTCCTCCACACTCAGCTTTCTCATCCCAAAGTCTCTCATAGTTGCCAGAGAGAATTGGCAAAGGGTTTTCCAGCAAATTGGCAAAGGGTTTCCCATTGGCCAAGGTTATACGTAAGAGGAAAGGAGAAGTAGCATAGGTGGGTAGGTTACATTTGCAGATCAGAGAATCCCCAGAAATTACCCAGAGCCTCACATTTCAAGCTCACTTTCCTCGGCCACATCATTCACTCCACACTGTCCAATATCTCACCATAGTCCTGCATAATTGGCTGAACCACAGCAATTGTCTCCTGGCCAGAAAAAGCCACAGAATGGTCCACCAGAGCCTTGCTTATCATCTGTGTCCCACACAACGCAACTATGGGCCTCAATCCCAAGTGCACTGTGAACACATCTCCATGTTTTTCTTGAAGCTGCCAAGCATAAGGGTAACAGGGTTATGATTAGCCAGCACAAAAGTTACTGTTAAACTGTTAAAACACTTAGTAACAGATTGGTAAATAACCACCTCCTCTTCTGGCCACACTTCCCCTTCTGAGGACCTAAGAGTTGAAGGGTTATTGCATCACTGAGTCTGTATTGATTGATAAGATGTCCTAATCAGTTCAATAGTAATGTAGAGTAGGGGAGAAAGGGCAACACATGCTTATAATCCTGGCACTGGGGAAGGAGAGGCCAAAGAATCAGTAATCATCCTTGGCAACATATCTAGTTAGAGGTCAGCCTGGCTACGTAAGGCCATATCTCAAAATATATACACAGATATAGATATCGATGTGGCTACACACAGATACACACACACACACACACACACTCACACACACACAGTATATCTATGCCTATGGCCTTCCATGTGCCCAGATGTCCCTGGCATCTCATCTAAGAACCATCCTTCCTGTGACCCAAATTCAACTTGATCAATGCCTCTGACAACATGTAGACAAAACATACCTAACACTTCCACTGGGTTACTTGGGAAGGGGAATGAATGACCCCTGGTGGTGATCCTGACTTTCAATCATGTCCACTGTACTGACCACTGGGAAAACAACCTGGCAGTACAAATATCTCTGGGCCTCTATCTACAGGGAATTGGTCCCTGACCTATCAAAACGTTCCAGTGCTGAAAGTCCTTGAATAAAATGTTGCATGTATGCAAATAAACTTCATCCTCTTGAGACCTTTAGCTCAGTTTAGATTTCCATGCAGCTAATAGAAATTAGATGCTATGGAAATAATCGGTATCCTGTGTAGTTTCAGAAATAATTCTATGGAAAAACCTATACACATGTTGGATTTAGATGTACTTCTGGTTTTAGGTGGGTCACTCCTTTACTTCTTATGCAACAATGTACTAACAATCTACAGCTCTGATCATTGATGTGAATAAAACTTGTCGACTATATGTTAACACAGAAGCAGTTTTGCTTGCATTTGCTGCATCTCAGTGATGTTCATACACAGGTACAGTTACTGCGATGGTTGGAATGGTGGGAACGTAGTGACTACAAGGCAGTTAGACAGGAACTTGTCTTGATGGTAACTGATCTGCACCTGGATGATAAGCGTGTGTTTATTCTGAAGATTCACTGGGCTGTGCTTTTTTTAGGTGATGACCCGCTGCAAGAATGTTTTCCCTCAAAATTATAGGTGGAGCTGGAGAGGTAGCTCAGTGGCTAGGGGTACTGCTGGTACTGCAGGACACGTGAACTGAGTCTGCCTCCCATGTCACATAGCAAATGACTGCTTGTAATGCTAACTTTGTAAGATTTGAGGTTCGCTTTTGGTTTCTTCAGAAACCAGGTGAGCATTTCTGCACTTATACATGGACACACATCTATACACACACAATTCTGATGATAGGTGAAAGAAGGGGGAAAGAGGGAGAAATAACAAATAAATGAATAGATAAATGCATAGATGATAGACAAATTAAAATACTTGACAGAGATGTACATACATACACACATACATAAATACATAGATAAATGACAGATAAATGGATGGAAAAATATATAGATAACTGTATAATACAGAGATAAGTAATAGATGATAGAAAGTAGATAGATGATAGATATATAACTGACACATAAGTAGATAAGTAGTACATGATTGATGATAGATGAAAAATAGACAGATAGATACATAGATCATAGATAGATACATACATACATGCACACATACATACTAGATACATAGATACATAGAAAAAATTTTTTTTAGAAAATTATAGTTGGGGATCAGCAGTTAAAAACACTTGGCTACACAGTCATGAGGACCAGAACTTGGATTCCAGCACCTATGTAGTAAGCCAGGAAATTCATATGTGCCTCTAATACCAAATATAGTATTGAAGGGTGAAGGTAGATGATTTCTGGGATTTGCTGACTTCATGACCCAGATACTTGGAAGACCCTGCTTCCAAGCCCTAAGGACAGTGACAGGAGAGGACACATAGTGCCCTCTGCTGGCCTCTTTCTCATGAACAAATGTGAGCACCTAATATGAAATATATTCACACATATATTCATATATACATATACACATATATACATAATACCCATAAATGAACATGTATTTTTTGGTGTTTTTTTTTCTTAAAGTGGATGTTTTATGTTTTATACAGAGAAGGCATTCATCCAAAGAGAGATGTAATAAAACCATCTCTTCTCTCACTACAGGACTCTAGGTTGGTCCAACACTGACCATTGTTTGTAGTGTTTTGGGGTTCTTTTTAAATTTATTTTTTCTTGGATATTTTATTTACATTTCAGATGCCATCACCTTTCCCCATTTCCCCTCCCTAGAAAACCCTTATCCCACCTCCTCCTCCTTTTTGCTTTTATACAATTTTTTAAATGTTAATCAAGGGCTGTTTAAGTTTGGTAATGCTCAATAAGAAGATGCCCAGAAAATCAGAAGTGTAACCCAATACTCAACCTAGATATATAAACTATCTTTGACTGGCAGAGACATGTGAACATCCACCTCCATGCCCCCCTCTCATCTCCTACCTCCTCCTCTCCTTCTCCTCCTCCTCCCCTTCTCCTCCTCTTCTTCTCCTTACTCCTCTCACCTTAGCTTTTCCTACATATCATGCTTCCTGTTAAAATAAAACTTTTCTCTCAGAATACAATTAGAGCATAACTATACCAATTTGTGTCAGTAAGGTACAAGATAAGACCCAATGCCCAGTCCATCATTTTGTTGACTAACCATAACCTCTGTCATCTCTCATAACTAAAAGGCTTAGTTCTGAACCTGGCTTTTTCTTGGCTTTAGAATGAATGTCAGCTGAAAACCATCCTCTCGAATCTTTTCTCTCAAAGTAAATAGCCAGGATTGTCTATGAGACTGTAAGTCTTCAACCCCATCAGAAATACAGAATGACTGAGTTAACTGAAATTATGAGAAGCACAAAGCATAGTTTCTAAAACTTAGCCAATTTATAGATACCACTGAACACCTGGAAAATCCCTATACTACAAACGTTGGAGCATCTGATCTTCAGCCTTCTGGCCCAGGATCATCTAACAGACCTAGTGATGCAGAATTATTAAGGGCTGATTACTCTGTCTAGGCAGATATAATCAGTTGACTATTCTGCAAGTGTGGCCTTTTCTGGACAGTAATTTGTCTGTAGATGAAAAGAGCCAATTCTTGCCCAGTGGCTGTCTCACCACTACTGGAGTAATTCCAAAGATGTTCACTTTTTCTTAGAATCCAAGACAGGAAGCTGTAAGGAGCAGACAGGTCTCTAATCAAAATGAACATTAATACAAAAATGTTTGTAACATCAGTTCTATCCATGTAAGGCAATCTGGACTTTGGTCTGTTAACTCCTCTCAGCTATTTCTAAAGAAAATATAGAAACCACCTTAACAATAGACTACAAGCCATGAATTTGCTATAGTCCCTTAACTCACAGGCTAACCATCTCAAATAAGTTAAAAAGTTAAAGAAGGACTGGGTCTAAGCCTTGTATTCCTAAATGTGTTATACAGGTGCAATGCCTATGAGAGTAACAATATTCATCTCACTTTTATATCAATAAGAAGCTCATACCAATGAAAACCTTAAATTTGAAATCAAAGTAAATTTTGTACCATTTAAGAAATTATAACTTCATCTTAATAACAATTATACAGATTTCTACCAATAGGTGATGGCTATGCAATAAATCCTAGGTAATCCTTCCTGTTCCAACAAAACCATGACTTTTCCCTAAGAAGACAGCCCAATATTAACCACCTCAGTCCCCAAACCCAGGGAATAGGGGTGCCAACTCTCCATTAACTTCTTCAAGCTGATTACAGGCATTGAGATATTAGATCAGGGGCAGGGGGAAGAGTAAATTGATAAACTTCTGGCATTGTGTCTTCACTGCTTCCAGCTGGGATTCCAGGACATCAGAGGTTCAAGCAGGTCTGCTCAGCTTGCTTGATGAGTAGATACAGCAACACTATGTATTCTGCAATATACAATTCTCAAAACAAATTTTAGTATCAAGGTAATTTTTTGTTTGAATTCTGGAATCTAGTCTTCTGGAGGCTGGCCTCTGCCATGTCTAATCCATATAATTCTGGGAGTTTCTATGAGGGTGTGCTCCCACCATACTCCCATTTCCATCTCCCTGCTCTCAAATTTCCCAACATCAGGGAATCCAAATGTTCAGGCACCAAGGCCCTCCACTTCTACTGATGCTTAACCCCTTTATCCATCCCCCCTCCTCCTATTACTACAAGGGTGTGCTCCTACCATCCTCCCATTCCTGCCTCCCTGCTCTCAAATTCCCCAAAACTAGGGAATCTAAACTTTCAGGCACCAAGGCCATCCACTTCCATTGATGCCTGGCAAGTCCACCTACAACTACCTATACAGGTGAAGTCATGAGTCCCTTCCTTTGTGTTCTTGGGTTAGAGATTTTAGAATGGCTACTCCAGCTTGTTTCTTAGGACCATTTGCTTGAAAAAATTGTTTTCCAGCCTTTTACTCTAAGGTAGAGTCTGTCTTTGTCACTGAGGTGGGTTTCCTGTATGCAGCAAAATGCTGAGTCCCATTTATGTATCCAGTCCATTAGCCTATGTCTTTTAATTGGGGAATTGAATCCATTGATGTTAAGAAATATTAAGGAACAGTGATTGTTGCTTCCTGTTATTTTTGTTATTAGAGGTAGAACTATCTTTGTGTGACTTTTTTTTGATTTGTTGGAAGAGGATTACTTTCTTGCTTCTTCTAGCATATAATTTCCCTCCTTGTATTGGAGCTTTCCTGCTATTATCCTTTGTAATGCTGGGTTTGTGGAAAGATTTTGTGTAAATTTGGTTTTGTCATGGAATATCTTGGTTTCTCCACCTATGGTAATTGAGAGTTTTGCTGAGTATAGTAGCCTGGGCTGGCATTTGTGTTCTCTTAGGGTCTGTATGACATCTGTCCAGCATCTTCTAGCTTTTATAGTATCTGGTGAGAAGTCTGGTGTAATTCTGATAGGTCTGCTTTTATATGTTACTTGGCCTTTCTCCCTTACTGCTTTTAATATTCTTTCTTTGTTTTGTGCACTTGGTGTTTTGATTATTGTGTGACAGGAGGTATTTCTTTTCTGGTCTAGTCTATTTGGCATTCTGTAGGCTTCTTGTATGTTTATGGGCATCTCATTCTTTAGGTTAGGGAAGTTTCCTCTATAATTTTGTTGAAGATATTTATTGGTTCTTTAAGTTAGAAATCTTCACTCTCATCTATACCTATTATCCTTAGGTTTGGTCTTCTCATTGTGTCCTGAATTTCCTTGATGTTTTGTGTTAAGAACTTTTTGCATTTTGTGTTTTCTCTGACAGTTGTGTCAATATTTTCTATGATATCTTCTGCACCTGAGATTCTCTCTTCTATCTTTTGTATTCTGTTGGTAATGCTTGCGTCTATGACTCCTGATTTTTTTCCTAGGTTTTCTATCACCAGGGTAGTCTCCCTTTGTGATTTCTTGATTGTTTCTACTTCCATTTTTAGATCTTGGATGGTTTTGTTCAGTTTCTTCACCTGTTTGATGGTGTTTTCTTGTAAATCTTTAAGGGATGTTTGTGTTTCCTCTATAAAGATTTCTACCGGTTTACCTATGTTCTCAAATTCTTGGAGGGTGTTATTTTTGTCCTTCTTAAAGTCCTCTATCATCATCATTATAATTGATTTTAAATCTGAATCTTGCTTTCCTAGTGATATGGGGAATTCAGGATTTTCTTGTATGGGAGAACTAGGTTCTAATGATGCCAAGTACCCTGGGTTGCTGATGCTTATGTTCTTGCACTTGTCCTTCACCATCTGGATCTTTTTTAGTGCTACCTGCCCTGTCTCTGACTGGAGCCTGTCTTTCCTATAATCTTGGTTGTATCAGATAGGTGTGGGTTGGGTGTTACTGAAGAGCTCCAAACTCCACGACCACCCAAAAATCACAAGAAACCATACCTGGATGCAATCAGCAGAGGTTTATTAGGGAAAGAGCTGGCAGCCAGCGGTCTGACCACGTACTTGCACAGGAGTAAGGTCCGACCCCCGCCAGCCAGTCTGAGGAAGGTTTTAAAGGGAAAAACCACAAACCAGGGTAGTGGGAAGGGGAGAGGGGTTGTCAAGGATACAAAACATAAAAATAGAGGTACATTTCAGAGAAACCCACCCTAAAAGGTTAATAGCAATGGAAATTACTTAGTACAATCATTCTTCTCAAAAATGTGGTTTTACCAAGTCACCGTCCCCTATACTGTCATTACAAAATATTTCTAACTTCCTCCAGTCACAGCCCCACCTAGACGGCTTGTATTTTTTATGGTCAGGAATGCGTCTTCCTGCTTCGTGCCCCCCCCCCCCCACACACACACAGGTGGGCCAGCTGCCTGAGGCTTGAGGAATGTAATCCAGCAAGTGTCCTCTGATTCAGGGGCAATGTCCTTCACTGGAATGTGAAGGCCTGAAATCTTATTTTCAGTTCCGCGTTCTGGAATCTGCACTTTTCCTGCTCAGGTCTAAGGCGAAAAATCTACACATATTTCATAAAATGGCCTTTATAATTTTTCACTCTACATTACTACTAGGGTTAGAGCTTGGGCCCAAGATTTGCTCGGTGCTCAGGTGCATACAGGAAGTACTCCAGGCCAGGAGTGACTTCCTGGGTCCTAGTGAGGCCCATTACTCCCTGTTTGGGGTGGGTGTTGCTGTCTCCTTACTTAAGATACTGCCCGGGGTAGAGCTCCTGTGAGGCCTGCTTCTTCTGGGTTCTGTGAGATTGGTGGCAGAACTGCTGCCGGAATCTGCTCAGTGTTCTGGCCCAGACCCATTGAACATGTTTTAAAAGTTATAGTTAAGGTTACATTAAAATGGTAAACACCTTCTTCTGCAAGCCCCTTGCTGTTTTCCCTACTTCTCTTCTAACTTCTATAAGAACAGTTTCACCATGACCCAAGTAACAGCATTCACTGAAACCCATATTACCTAGTACTCCTAAATTCCCCCAAGCACTGCAGTTCATGTGTGAAAATAAAATTTGAAAGCAGCATTGAAACAATAACAAAAATTCATGGTCAGCAAAGACCACCAACAATTTGTTAAATATAGTCATAATAAAATATTAAGTCCCTACAGAGGCAGGGTGACCAAAAATAAAGGCATGCAAGGGCGAGCCCAGATAAGTCCAAACAAGCCCAAGTGAGTAATGGGCTATCTGGTGTTTACTTCTCTCTCCCTCCCTTTCTGGGAGGTCCAAGGTTTCATGGTCAAAAGTAACTAGTCATCCGGCCAGCTCAAATGATTGATGTTTGAAATATCCAATCATATGTAACCACACCAAATTTTCCCGCTCTCCCCAACCCCTACCCATAAATATCCCCAGCTTCCTGGGCTGGGGGTCGGATCCTCTATCTCCTGCTTGAGATATGTTCTGACCCGAGGGCCCTCGACATTAAACTACCTTTTGTTATTACATCAAGAAGGTCTCTCCTGTGTCCTTGGGTTCATGCAGGTCTGGACTTGGGTGAGGGTCCCCTCTGGGGGTCTTTCACATGCATGTTTACAAAACTAAGTTCAAAGACCACCATGGTATGCACAGCACTATGGGACCTGACTTGACCTCATCCTTTCCCCTGCTGCTCCACTTCTCACTCATTCCTCATTTGTACAAGCCCCCTGATGCTCCCTGATCCTATTATTTATGGCTACCAGCAACCTTGCCACTTAGCATGCTGAAAATCCTGTCTGGACCAGCTACCCTTTTCTTCTTGCCTGGTTCAAGTACTATGCCTTCAACATGGTGTCCTCCATGGGTTCAAGTGCTAGAAGCTTGGTTTCCAAATTGGTGGTGTTGAGAGATGATCCAGTTGTCAAATACTAGAGCTGACTGAGAGGCATTGGTTCCCCAAGGCAGATCCACAGAAGCTTAATATGTGTCAAGCAGAGAAGGCTAGATTCTTGGAGAATTTTTTTTTTTTTATAAATGAATGTCATCTAACACAGTGAGCTGCAAGGCATGCAGAACCATACTACAAGACAGGAATAAGAACTTGCAAGGTTGAGTGAGCTCAAATCCCAGGAATCTCAGAGATCTGAGATAACTAAGAGTAGACTAGCTTCCTACTTGTCTCTGTACCTGCTGTGGAACATGTAACCAAGACACACACCCAAGAGAACCACAGGCACTCAGTCCTATGAAATAAAACCAAGAGTTTTTCTCCATGCTAATGAGGAATCTAGATAGCCTCAAGACCAGCCAATGACCTTCCCTTCCTGGGTCTTCTCATGCCCTTCCCCCAGGAGATATATGAATTTTCATTTTATCCCAATAAAATGTATATACTCACATTCCACCCACAATGAAGAAATTAGAACACGCAAATAACATCTCAGTTAGCTACTTCATTAAAGATGGCCTAAAAGAACCATGCCTAAGACTACTAAAGAAGGACTTTCCCTTTTTCCAGCCATCAGTTACTCAGAAATCATTCCCAATTGGACTAGACCCTGTTCAACCTAGTCTCAGATTCTCCTTTCCTTCTTGGCATGCAGATGCACCAAGGATAAACAGACCATGGACCCTTTTTCCTAATTTCCTCTCCATGGAGTACACTGGTAGCACCTGAATACCCAGAGAGGAGAGCAGGGTATTTGTCCAGAGCCCACTGTTCCCCTTCTTGTCTGGTGTATAGTAGTGCCCTACAACCTAAGGGAGTCAGTGGACTCCCTGTTCCATCCTTTGCTATGCTCTCCCTGGGCCAGCATGCCAGCTGCATCCAGGCATCCCAAGAGAGGTATAACAGCCTCTTCTGCATGTGACAGATTTTTATTTTCTCTTGTGTGTTGTGACATTTTAGAGGGTGCCTCACCAGAATCTAGAAATAAATGTACTGCTTGAACTTGGAATGTCAAACTCCCTACAGGGAAAAAAATTTAACAAGACATGCAATCATGACAGAGTATCAACAGCTCTCACTGTAGGTTTATGGGCAGTTAGAGTACTTGGAGAGGGTTCAAATTTCTTCAGTGGTGCAGCCACTCATAAATTGCTCATGTTCCAATATTTATTCCCCACATACCCTACTGGTTGAAGAATCCATAATTGCTTTCAAGTAGAATGGGGCTTAAGAGGAAAAAATAGACCCAAGAATGAGAAAGGAAGAATTTAGATTTTCAAAGAATATTTTTAAATTAACAAATTAAATAGGATATCAACTTGACATATCAACATGTGGGAAGAACATTTTTTAAAATACTTATAGTCTTACCTGAAGACCCAACTATATCACTCCTGGCCATATACCCAAAAGGTACTGAAGACCCTCATACTCGGGAGACCCTTCCTCAAGTCTCAGGAAATCACGACCACCCAAAGATCACAAGAAACCATACCTGGATGCAATCAGCAGAGGCTTTATTAAGGAAGTTGGCCGGTAGTCAAACCACAAGCTCTCTCTCTCTCAAGAGCAAGGTTTGGCCTCGAGTGGTGGGCTAAGGGGTCTTTTAAAGAGGAAAACCGCAAACCAGGGGAGTGAAGAGGGGGTGAGGGGTTGCCAAGGATACATAAGAATAGTGAAACATTCCAGAGAAACCCACCCTGAATGGTTTACCATGTCACTGTGTCCCACCCTGTCATTTACCAACTATTTCAGATTAACTATCTTCACTTCTTCCAGCTAGTGGTCAGGAATGTGTCTTCCTGCCTTGGGCCTCTCCCACCCATAGGTGGGCCTACTGCCTGAGGCTTGAGGAATGCAATTCATCCAGCAAGTGTCCTGGGGTAGTGAAGGCCTGAAATCTTATTTTCAGTTCCAGGTTCTGGGACCTGCATTTTTCTGCCCAGGTCTAAGGGCAAAGAAATCTACACATATTTCATAAAATGGCCTTTATAATTTTTCACTCTACAGTACTTCAAAATATAACAAGAACACATGCTCCACCATGTTCATAGCAGCCTTATTTATAGTGGCCTGAATGTGGAAAAAAAAACAGATGTCTCTCAACAGAAGAGTGGATACAGAAAATGTGGTAAATATATACAATGGAATACTATGCAGTGATTAAAAATAATGACTTCGAGAAATTCACAGACAAATGTATAGAACTAGAAAATATCATCCTGAGTGAGGTAACCCAGACACAAAGAAATCACATGGTATGTACTCACTAATAAGTGGATACTAACACAAAAGCTCACAATGCATATAATACAACCTACAAACCATATGGAGCATAGAAGAAAGGAAGATCGGGGGTGGATGCTTCGTCCTGCACTTAGGGGAGAACAGGAAGATTGTGAGAGATGGAAGGAGAGAGGGACAAGGAAGGAACAAAAAAGGAGGAGGAAATAATTGTGGTAGTATCAGGATCTGGAGGAGACTTGAGAGAGATACAGAGGGTGAGGGATTCAAATAAAAATAGGTAGCAGGTAGATGAGGAAATGGGAATAGCCACTGGTGTGTCCCAGACACCAGAGAAACCTGAAGCTCCCGGGACCCAATGGGATTGACTTTAGCTGTAATGCACTGTAGCCACCAGCAGCCACAGTAGAACAGGGTTCACATGTAAGAGAGGCTGGGGATGGAAAATGGGGCAGGAAGAGATGAAGCCAGGACAAAGTTCTCTGATCGAGGCTCAAGGTTTATTGTATGACCATCAGATAGAAAGGGGAAAACCCCACCCCACAAGAGGAGACTCTTCAGCACTTCAGCCCAGGAGCATGGGTGAGGGGTATGCATCCTTAATCGAGGGCCAGAAGTGTTTCAAGCAAGCTGAGCAGGCAATCTATTCAATTCAACTCCTGTGGCAGACTGCGGGTCTCCAAGGGCAGCAATGCTTATTGTTATTGGGTCTCTTGTGGTAAACAGCTCCATTCTGGCCTGCTCAGGCTGACAGGCTGGCAGGCTGGCAGGTGGGGGAAGGGTACAATGCACAGAGAAGAAGTGGGTAGAACCTGTAGAGACCACCTACAGTAGATAGCCATGGCCCCTGGTCAATGGATGGAGCCAGCCACCCATCTCAAAGTTTTTTAATTCAGAAATATTTTTTTCTGAAAGAAGAACAGAAAAAAAAAATGGAACAAAGACTGAAGGAAGGGCCAACTCTGGAACAGCCCCACCTGACGATACATCATGTCTGCAAACACCAAACTCAACACTGTTGCCATGGTGCTTGCAGATAGGTGCTTGCAGACAGGAACCAAGTGTGGCAGTTAGTGGAGAGCTTCAGTCAGCAACTGACCAATGCAGAGGCAGATGCTTGGAACCAACCATGAAACTGAACTCAGAATCTGGTGGAAACACTGGCAGAAGGACTGGAGAAAGGGAGGGGAATTGCAACCCCATTGGAAAAACAAAGCTGGCCTGACCACCCAGTTCTCCCAGAGACTAGGCTTCCAACAAAGAAATGTACCTAAAGGTATCTTTTTTTTTCCCAGATACATATGTAGCAGACACTGGCCTTCCCTGACAACAATGAGAGGGTAGGTGTAGGTAAAACGGCTGGGGAACGCAGGGTTCCTCACGCCAGGCTGTGGGTGGGTAGTTGGCTGGTAACGCTCTGGGTTCCTCCAGCTGGAAGTTAGGCCCGGCTGCTGTGGCTCCACAGTTTCTCATGGCACGGCCTCAAACATGAGAAAGTCCATGGGTTTCCAAAACGGAATTATTGGCATGATAGATGGTGAATGGATCTGGATGCACCCCCCCAAAACCCAGGGCAGTCCTGAGTTAAATAGGGAGGGAAAGAGGGGGGGGGGGGGCTGGGGAGGAATGCTTATTTGGCTCCATCCTCTGACCTTCAGGTACCTCATTAGTATGTAAATCTCTCTAGGGCTTGAGGCCTGTTTATCATGACCTCCACCTGTGTCCTACATGACTGAAGGGTGCAGGTTGAATGGAGATTAGACCTCCTGTCAGGAGTCTGGGTTCTTGGGTTGTGGCTGAACCCACAACCCAAGAACCAGGATACCCTTTCACGGCCCGACATCCCATTCTCTTTTCTTTCATAAAAGGAGGGGCAACTCTGTTAATGAGAGATGTGGACCACATGGAGTAGTCTGCAACCCGAGCGCATGGGGAGATATATGCTGTCCCTGACAGGCAATGTCCTGTTGGGTCCCCAGTTATCTCAAACCCAGCACAGCCCGACAGGTATGTCCTTGGTCCTGGGGTAGTTTGATGCCCCAGTGTAGTGGGAGGCTGGAATGGTGAGGCAGTAAAGTGTGGGTGGGTAGGCATGCACTCTCATACAGGCAAAATGAAGGGGGAGGGCAGATGTGGGATGAGGAGGTGGCATAGGGGTAATCGGGAAGTGGGATATCAGATGGGGGGTTGGTGGAAGGGGTCACCGGGAAGTGGGATATCATTTGAGATGTAAATGAATGAAATGAATAATAATATTTTTTAAAGAAAATTACTTATGGCCAGATATATCACACATACTGTCATTCTAGCACATGGCATATTTAGTCAGGTGGATCATTACCCTGGATACAGGATGACATTGTCCCAAATCTATTTAAAAAATCATGATTGATACAGGTGGACCATCTAATCTAAACCAAGGGGTAGCAAGAAGTTGAGTTTGTTGCCAGTTGGGTCTTGCCAGGACCTGCAGAGGTGAGCTGTGTGGTTCCCTGAACTCCATTATCTAGCTCTGAGCTCACTCTTCAGTCCAGAAAAGCCTTGTGAGCCCCAAAGAAAGTCCTACTTCCTTCTGGAAGAAAAGGCTGTCCAGCCTCTCTCTCTCTCTCTCTCTCTCTCTCTCTCTCTCTCTCTCTCTCTTTCTCTCTCTTGCTCTCTCTCTCTCTCTCTCTCTCTCTCTCTCTTGCTCTCTCTCTCTCTCTCTCTTCAATATAGTACTTAAAGTTGTAGTAAGGGCAATAAGACAACTAATGGAGATCAAGTGAACATGAATTGGAAAAGGTGTCAAGGTATCATACCCCCAAAACTCTAAAAGAGAACTCATACAGTTGGTAAACACCTTCAGCAAAGTGACTGGATACAAATGTAACTCAGTAACTCAGAGAAAACAGTAGTCATGCTTAATATGAGAGATAAACAGGTTGAGAAAGAAGTTAAGGAGAAAATACCCTTCAGAGTACCCACAAATAATATAAAATACCTTGTTGTAACTCTGACCAAGCACAAGAAAGACCTATATGAAAAAAATTCAAGTCTTTGAAGGAAGAAATAGAGAGAGAGATATCAGAAGATAATCTGTAGGATTGACATAGGGAAAAATGGCTATTTTACTAAAAGCAATCTAGAATTTTATTTAGTATTTTTGTGTGAATATTCATAAGGGAGATTTTCTGAAGTTTTCTTTCTTTGTTCTGTCTTTGTGTGGTTTAGGTATGAGTGCAATTATGGCATCATAGAACAGATCTGGTAGTGTTCCTTCTGTTTGTATTTTGTGGAATAGTTTGAAGAGAAATGGCATTAGGTCTTCCTGGAAGGTCCAATAGAACTCTGCACTAAAACCATCTGGTCCTGGGCTTTTTTTGGTTGGGAGACTGTTAATGACTGCTGCTATTTCTTTAGGGGTTATGGGATGGTTTATATGGTTTATTTGCTTCTGATTTAACTTTGGTACCTGGTATCTGTCTAGAAAATTGTCCATTTCATCCAGATTTTCCAGTTTTGTTGAGTAGTAGGAGCAAATGATTTTTTTTAATTTCCTCAGTTTCTGTTGTTATGTCTCCCTTTTCAGTTCTGATTTTATTAATTTGGATATTGTCTCTTTGCCCTTTGGATACTCTGGAAAGGGGTTTAAATATCTTGTTGATTTACTCAAAGAACCAGCTTCTGGTTTTGTTGATATTTTGTATAGTTCTTTCTGTTTCTACTTGGTTGATTTCAGCCCTGAGTTTGATTATTTCCTGCCATCTACTCCTCTTGGGTGTATTTGCTTCTTTTTGTTATAACGTTTTCAGGTGTGCTGTCAAGTTGATACTGTATGCTCTCTCCAGTTTCTTTTTGTAGGTATTTAGAGCTACGTGTTTTCTTGTTAGCACTGCTTCCATGGAGTCCCACAAGTTTTGGTATGATGTGTCCTCATTTTCATTTAATTCTAAAAAGTCTGTAATTTCTTTGTTTATTTCTTCTTTGACCAAGTCATCCTTGAGTAGAGCATTGTTCAGTTTCCATGTGTATGTGGGCTTTCCATTGTTTTTGTCATTATTAAAGACCAAACCTTAGTACATGGTGATCTGATAGGATGCAAGGGATTATATCAATCTTTTTGTATCTGTTGAGGCCTGTTTTGTGACCAATTATATGGTCTATTTAGGAGAAGGTACCATGAGGTGCTAAGGAAAAGGTATATTCTTTTGTTTTAGGATGAAATGTTCTATAGATATCAGTTAAATCCATTTGGTTCATAACTTCTGTTAGTTTCATTGTGTCTCTGTTTAGTTTCTGTTTCCATGATCTGTCCACTGCTGAGAGTGGGGTGTTGAAATCCCCAACTATTATTTTGTGAGGTGCAATGTGTGCTTTGAGGTTTAGTAAATTTTCTTTTATGTATGTGGGTGCCCTTGCATTTGGAGCATAGATGTTCAGAATTGAGAGTTCATCTTGGGAGATTTTTTCTCTGATAACACATCGAAACAATCATCCATCATGATCAAGTAGGCTTTATCCCAGTAATGCAGGAATGGTTCAATACACGCAAATCCATCAGTGTACTCCACTATATAAGCAAACTCAAAGAAAAAAACCACATGATCAACTGGTTCCTTTCGGTCTGGACCCAGGAACTGAGCATATCTTGGCTGACAGCTCTGCCCCCAATCACACAGAACCCAGAGGAAGCAGGGCTCCCAGGAACTCTAACCTGGGCAGTATCTTAAGTAAGCAGACAGCAACATTCACCCTGAACAGGAAGTAACTGGGACCCACAAAGACACAGGAAGTCACTCCTGTCCCGGAGCACTGGTTCCTTCCGGTCTGGGCCAGAGCGCTGAGCAGATCTTGGGTGGCAGCTCTGCCCCCAATCTCTAAGAACCTAGAAGAAGTGGGGCTCCCAGAGATCTAACCTGGGCAGCATCCTGTCTGTGCTTGAGCACTGAGCAGATTTTGGGCCCCAGTGCTTACCCAAGTAGTTACACCCACCCCACAAAGTTCTGATACAACCAAGATAATAGGAAAGACAGGCTCCAGTCAGAGACAGGGCAGGTAGCACTAAGGAGATCAGATGGCAAAAGGAAAGCACAAAAGCATAAGCATCAGTAATCCAGGGTACTTGGCATCATTAGAACCTAGTTCTCCCACACTAAAGTCCTGAATTCCCCATATCACCAGGAAAGCAAGATTCAGATTTAAAATCAATTATAATGATGATGATAAAGGACTTTAAGAAGGACATAATTAACACTCTCAAAGAATTTGAGGAGAACACAGGTTAAAAAGTAGAAGTCCTTAAAGAGGAAACACAAAAATCCCTTAAAGATTTACAAGAGAACACAACCAAACAGGTGAAGAAATTGAACAAAACCATCCAGGACATAAAAATGGAAGTAGAAACAATCAGGAAATCACAAAGGGGGACTAAGCTGGAGATAAAAAACCTAGGAAAGAAATCAGGAATCATAGACACAAGCATCACCAACAGAATACAAGAGATAGAAGAGAGAATCTCAGGTACAGAAGATACCATAGGAAATATCAACACAACTGTCAGAGAAAACACGAAATGCAAATAGTTCTTAACACAAAATATTCAGGAAATCCAGGACACAATGAGGAGACCAAACCTAAGGATAATAGGTATAGATGAGAGTGAAGATTTCTAAATTAAAGGACCAATAAATATCTTCAACAAAATTATAGAAGAAAACTTCCCTAATCTAAAGAAAGAGATACCCATAAACATACAAGAAGCCTATAGAACGCCAAATAGACTAGACCAGAAAAGAAATACCTTCTTTCACATAATAACCAAAACACCAAGTGCACAAAACAAAGAAAGAATATTAAATGCAGTAAGGGAGAAAGGCCAAGTAATATATAAAGGCAGACCTATCAGAATTACACCAGACTTCTCACCAGATACTATAAAAGCTTGAAGATGCTGGACAGATGTCATACAGACCCTAAGAGAACATAAATGCCAGCTCAGGTTACTATACCCAGCAAAACTCTCAATTACCATAGTTGCAGAAACCAAGATATTCCATGACAAAACCAAATTTACACAAAATCTTTCCACAAACCCAGCATTACAAAGGATAATAGCAGGAAAGCTCCAATATAAGGAGGGAAATTATACCTTAGAAAGAGCAAGAAAGTAACCCTCTTCCAACAAATCCAAAAGAAGATAGCCACACAAAGATAACTTCACATCTAATAACAAAAATAACAGGAGACAATAATCACTGTTCCTTAATATCTCTTAACATCAATGGACTCAGTTCCCCAACTAAAAGACATAGGCTAATGGACTGGATACATAAATGGGACCCAACATTTTGCTGCATACAGAAAACCCACCTCAGTGCAAAGACAGACTCTACCTTAGAGTAAAAGACTGGAAAACAATTTTTCAAGCAAATGGTCCTAAGAAACAAGCTGGAGTAGCCATTCTAAAATCTCCAGCCCTAGAACACAAAGGGAGGGACTCATGACTTCACCTGTATAGGTAGTTGAGGGTGGCCTTGCCAGGCATCAGTGGAAGTGGACAGCCTTGGTACCTGAAAGTTTGGATTCCCTAGTGTTGGGGAGCTGCAAGAGCAGAGAGGCGGGAATGAAAGGATGGTGGGAGCACACCCTCATAGTAATTGGAGGGGGGGAATGGGGTAAGGGGTTAGGCATCAGTAGAAGTGGAGGGCCTTGGTGCCTGAAAGTTTGGATTCCCTAATGTTGGGAAATTTGAGAGCAGGAAGGCAAAAATGGGAGGACTGTGGGAGCACACCCTCATAGAAACTCCCAGAACTATATGGATTAGACATGACAGAGGCAGGCCGCCAGAAGACTAGATTCCAGAATTCAAACAAACAATTATCTTGATACTAAAATTTGTTTTGAGAATTATATATTGCAGAATACATAGCCTTGTTGTATCTACTCATCAGGCAAGCTGAGCAGACCTGCTTGAAACCTCTGATGTCCTGGAATTCCAGCTGGATGCAATGAAGACACAGTGTCAGAGGCTTATCAATTAACTCTTCCCTCCACCCCTCTTCTAATATCTCAACACCCATAATCAGCTTGAAGAAGTTAATGAAGAGTCAGTGCCCCTATTCCCTGGGTTTGGGGACTGAGGTGGTTAATATTGGGCTGTCTTTCTAGGGAAAAGTAGTGGTTTTGGTGGAACAGGGAGAATTAGCTAGGATTTATTGCATAGCCATAACCTACTGGTAGAAATATGTATAATTGTTATTAAGATGAAGTTATAATTTCTTAAATGGTACAAAATTTACTTTGATTTCAAATTTAAGGTTTTCATTGGTACGAGCTTCTTATTAATATAAAAGTGAGATGAATATTGTTACTATCATAGGCATTGCACCTGTATAACACATTTAGGAATACAAGGCTTAGACCCAGTCCTTCTTTAACTTTTTTAACTTATTTGAGATGGTTAGACTGTGAGTTAAGGGACTATAGCAAATTCATGGCTTTGAGTTTATGGTTTGGGAGTTTTCTGTATTTTCTTTAGAAATAGCTGAGAGCAGTTAACAGACAACAGTCCAGATTACCTTACATGGATAGTTGGTTTTCAAAATGTCAGAAGTCCACAGAATTGACGTTACAAACATTTCTGTAGTAATGTTCATTTTGATTAGAGACCGTCTGCTCCTGACAGCTTCCTTTCTTGGATTTTATGAAGAAATTGAGCATCTTTGGAGTTATTCCAATTGTGATGAAACAGCCAGTAGGCAAGAATTGCCTCTTTTCATCTACAGACAAAATACTGTTCAGAAAAGGACACACTTGCAGAATAGTCGACTGATTATATCTGTCCAGACAGAGTAATCAGCCCTTAATAATTCTGCATGACTAGGTCTGTCAGATGACCCTGGGTCAGAAGGCTGAAGATCAGATTCTCCAACATTCTGTAGTATGGGGACTGTCCTGGTGTTCAGCGGTCTCTATAAATTGGCTATGTTTTAGAAGCTATGCTTTGTGCTTCCCATAATCTCAGTTAATTCAGTCATCCTGGATTTCTGATGGGGTTGAAAACTTATACTCTTATAGCCAATCCTTGCTATTTACTTTCAGAGAAAAGATTTGAGAGGATGGTTTTCACCTGACATCCATTCTAAAGCCAAGAAAAAAAGCCAGGTTCAGAACTAAGTCTTTTATTTAGGAGAGATGACAGAGATTCTGCTTAGTGAACAAAATGATTGACTGGGTATTAGGTCTATCTTGCACCTTATTGACATAAATTAGTATAGTTATGCTCCAACTGTATTTTGAGAGAAAAGTTTTATTTTAATAGGAAGGATGATATGTAGGAGGAGCTAAGGTGGGAGGAGTAAGCAGAGGAGGAGTAAGGAAAGGAGGAGGAGGAGAAGGAGAGGAGGAGCTAGGTTATGAGAGAGAAAGAGAGAGGGGGGCCAGACATGGAGGCAGATGTTCACATGTCTCTCCCAGTCAAAGATAGTTGATACATCTAGGTTACACTTCTGATTGATACTGAGCATTACCAAATTTATAAAGCCATTGCTTAACATTTAAAAAATTGTATAAAAGGAAAAAGGAGAAGGGTTATGGGATAGGTGTTTTCTAGGGAGAGAAAATGGGGAAAGGGGATGGCATCTGAAATGTAAATAAAATATCCAATAAAAAATTAAAAAACACATGATCACATCACTAGATGCTAAGAAAGCATTTGACAAAATTCAACATCACTTCATGTTAAAAGTCTTGGAAAGATCAGGAATTCAAGGCACATACCTAAACATAATAAAAGCAATATACAGCAAACCAGTAGCCAACATCATACTAAATGGAGAGAAACTTGAAGCAATCCCACTAAAATCAGGGACTAGAGAAGGCTGCCCATCTCTCCCCACCTATTCAATATAGTACTCAAATTCCTAGCCAGAGCCATTAGAGGACAAAAGGAAGGCAAAGGGATACAGATAGGAAAGGAAGGAGTCAAAATTTCACTATTTGCAGATGATATGATACTATATTTAAGTGACCCTAAAACTTCCACCAGAGAACTACTAAACCTGATAAACAATTTCAGCAATGTGGCTGGATAAAAAATGAACTCAAATCAGTAGCCTTCCTCTACTGAAAAGATAAACAGGCTGAGAAAGAATTTAGTTAAATGACACCCTTCACAATAGTCAAATTAATATAAAATAACTTAGTGTGACTCTAACCAAGCAAGTGAAAAATCTGTAAGAGAAGAACTTCAAGTCCCTAAAGAAAGAAATCAACGAAGATCTCAGAAGATGGAAAGGTTTCCCATGCTCACGGATTGGCAGGATTAATTTAGTAAAAATGGCCATCTTGCTAAAAGCAATCTACAGATTCAATGCAATCCCCATCAAAATTCCAACTCTATTCTGCACAATGATAGAAAGTGCAATTCTCAAATTCATTTGGAATAACCAAAAACCCAGGATATCTAAAACTAGTCTCAAGAATAAAAAAACTTCTAGGGGAATCCCCATCCTAGGCCTCTAACTGTACTACAGAGGAATAGTGATAAAAAACTGCATGGAATTGGTACAGAGACAGGCAGGAAGATCAATGGAATAGAACTGAAGATCAAGAAATGAACCCACACACCTATGGTCACTTACAAAGAAGTCAAAAAATTAGACTCCAGACATTGAAATACCCTTATTAAAAATGGGGTACAGAGCTAAACAAAGAATTCTCAACTGAGGAAACTTGAAAGGTGGAGAATCACCTAAAGAAATGTTCAATATCCTCAGTCATCAGGGAAATGCAAATCAAAACAACCCTGAGATTCCATCTCACACTGTAGGGCCATGAAAGGGGTCTTGGTTTTGGTCAAAGCAATGGCTGGAAATCCTGGAGACCCAACAGGTGTCCATTGCCTGTAAGGGACTGGGATTCATTCCGCCATGCTCCGAGAATCCAGGCACCTAACATGTGGCATAAAACCCCATTGACCTACACTTTTCAATCACGTTCAAGGTAATGCAGCCCCACCCAAAGAGCACAGGT
This sequence comes from Arvicanthis niloticus, assembly GCF_011762505.2. Taxonomy (NCBI): domain Eukaryota; kingdom Metazoa; phylum Chordata; class Mammalia; order Rodentia; family Muridae; genus Arvicanthis; species Arvicanthis niloticus. The sequence continues at coordinate 5,431,129 of NC_047658.1, forward strand.
AGTGGTTGTGACTACAGGCCTCAGGCCCTAGAGAGATTACATACTAATGAGATGCCTGAAGGACAGAGGGCAGAGCCAATTAAGCATTCTTCCCAAGCCCCTTCCTCCTCTCTCCCTCCCTATTTAACTCAGGTTTGCCCTGGGTTTCACTGGGGTGCACATCCAGACTCAACCATCATCTCTCATGCTAATAAAGCCATTTTGGAAATCCAAGGACTTTCTTGTGTCATTGGGGCCATGCTGTGAGGAACCATGGAGAAGGCCTTTAAATGGGATGCTGTAGCCACAGCCTAACTTCCCACCTGGAGGAACTTTCAGCATTCCCAGCCACCCTACCCACAGCTGGCACCCCATATTGGTTCCCTTGTTCTGAAGGACATCCCAGGACAATCTCCCTGCTGGGGACAGGTTGAGAGCAGGAAGGATTTGCTACTGTCTTTGCTGCTGCCTCTGCCTGTGTCTCCACTGTCCCACTGTCCGTTGGTCTCTGACAGGCCTGGTGCAGGAGGTCTGGGCCAAAGGCCACAGAGTGAAAGCAGGGAGGGGAGATTGCCTGCCCCTGCTGCTGCCTCTGTTCACTCACTGCTGTTGCTGCCAGGTCACTTCCAGGTGCTGCACCTGTCTCTCCATGCTGAGCCTGCCAGGCCGGAGCCCAGGCTGGGTCCATAAGAAGCTGGCAAGGAGGCATCTTGGTGTCCCAGGCAGGTCCTGGGAGACCAGATCTCTCCCCAAGTGTTACAGCTCTTGTCACAGAAACTCTCAGACACCAGGATGATCCTCGAGCACTTTACTTCCCTTAAATAGAGCCCTTATATACAGTTTCAGGTTGGGTTAGGGTCTGGCAGCAGATAACACCTATTAGCTTAGTCTGAGAGCTTGGAGATTCCTCATCTGCACGTAGGAAAGCCTGAGGCACTGTTCCTCATGACTGATGGCCATAGACCTCTCTGTAGGAGGGGCTGTGGAGGGCTGAAGCTGAATGAAAAGAACCAGGGCCCAGGACCCAAGCCGAACACCTGCTGTCTGGGGTTCCAGGCTTATGCTCGACCAAGCACCCAGTTGCTTCTCACAGCCCACTGCCCCACGTCACACCAGGCAGAATGGCTAAGATCAAAAACTCAGGTGATAGCAGATGCTGACAAGGATGTGAGGAAAGAGGAACACTCCTCCATTATTAGTGGGATTACAAGCTGTTACAACTACTCTGGAAATCAGTCTGGTGGTTCCTCAGAAAATTGGACATAGCATTACCTGAGGATCCAGCTATACCACTCCTGGGCATATACCCAGAAGATGCTCCAACATATGACAAGGACATATGCTCCACTGTGTTCGTAGCAGCCTTATTTATAATAGCAGGATGCTGGAAAGAATCCAGATGTCCTTCTACAAAGGAATGGATACACAAAATTTGGTAATTTATGCAAGGAAATATTACTAAGATATTAAAAACAATTAATTCAATTAATATTAGGCAAATGGATGGAACCAGAAAATCTTATCCTGAATGAGGTAACCCAATCACAATAGAACACACATGGTATGCACTCACTGATAATTGGATATTAATCCAAGAGCTTACAATACCCAAGATACATCTCATAGACCACATTAACCTCATGAAAAAGGAAGACCAAAGTGTGGGTGCTTTGGTCCTTCTTAGAAGGAGTAACAAAATACTCAAGGGAGCAAATATGGAGAGAAATCATGGGACAGGAACCGAAGGAGGGGCCATCTGGAGACCATTCCACCTGGGTATTTATCTCATGTGCAGTCACCAAAGGTAGACACCGATGTGGATGTCAGGAAGTGCATGCTGACAGGAGCCTGATATAGCTGTCTCCTTAGAGGTCTGCCAGAGCCTGAAATATACAGAGGCAGATGCTCACAGCTAACCATTAAACTGATCATGGGGTTCCCAATGGAGGAGTGAGAGAGAAGTCTGAAGGAGCTGAAAGGGGGAGAACAACAATATAACCCAACCAGAGCTCCCAGGGTCTAAACAACCAGCCTGGTAACACGTAGGGAGGAACCAGTGGCTCCAGCTCTCTATATAAGGAATGATGGGCTTGTCTGGCATAGGTGGGAGAGGAAGTTCTTGGTCCAGTGAAGGCTGGATGCCCCAGTGTGGGGGAATTCATGGGTTGGAAGGTGGGAGTGGGTAGGTAGGCAGGGGCACATCCATATAGAAACAGGAGAAGGGGAAGATGGGATAGGGGGTTCCTGGGTGTGAGGAGAATGGGAAAAGGGGTTCCACATCTGAAATGTAAATAAAATATCCAATAAAAAAATAAATGAAAAACAGAAAAATAAAATAATAACTAAAAGCAATCTACTGATTAATGCAGTTCCCATCAAAATTCCAACACAATACTATTCAGATCATGAAAGAACAATCTCAACTTCATATGGAAAAAGAAAAAGCCCAGGACAGTTAAAACAATCCTGAACAGTAAAAGAACTTCTGGAGATATATCTATCCCTAAAATCAAGGTATAATGCAGAGCAGAAGTAATACAAACTGCATGATATTGGTATAGAAACAGACAAGTTGTTCAATCTTCCCACCTGAACCAACAGTTCTTCTCACTGAATGATCTCCAAAACAAAAGCAGAAGGAAGCTCATACTAAGACTCCATATAGGTCTCACCTGAATAAAACACTTAAGGAGGCCAACTTTGTCCATCTGCAAGAGGTTCTCCAAGAGGGGTAGGGGACAGGGTCCCGGTGGAAGATGACCATGGACCTTTGCATGGCCCCTGACCAAGAGTAGAAAGAAGCCCAGGAGGATAGCAAGGAGAAGCAGGATGGTAGCATCCATGGTCCTGGTCTAACCAGAATCTATTTCATTGCATACTCCAGCAAGACTTTTGGTGCTGAACCTACCTCTCCACTAGGATATGCAACTCCAGCTATTCCCAAGTCCTGTCTCTCATTGTCCAGGTATGTGAGCACCATAGTTTTGCTTGGGCTGCTGGTGACCTGCTCATTTGCTATTCTATTGCCCCCACCCTAGAGGTTGGCAAGAAAACCATGAAACAGATACACAGGACAAAAGGTCACTGGGAGAAATGCCTATTGACTTCTGGGTGTGTGTGTGCACATGTCAGCTCAATTTTATCAATTTATTTACTGAAGCATTGACCTGTGTGTGTATTCTCCCTTTGTGAAAAACATTTCTTACATGAAGATATTTATTGAGACCCGCACCCTGTCCACTCCTGTGTGGACACCGGACTCCTCCCGAGACATCATAGAGGATCCACTGAACCCAGAGCAGTAGGTAAGAAGACTCAGACACTGCCTTGCAGGGAGCGCTCAGATTCCAGCAGAAACCCAAACCCTGCCCCTGTGGAGAGGCACTCCCCTTACGCCATTCTCCCAGATCTGAGGCCTGGTGCAGACTTGCACCTGGTCTCCCTCCTGTGTGAACACCGGACTCCTCCTGAGACATCATAGAGGGTCCACTGAACCCAGAGTGATAGAGGGTCCACTGAACCCAGAGCAGCAGAGGTACCACTAAGGCCAGAGTGGCAGAGGAACAACTGAACTCAGAGTGACAGACAACATATCCCGAGACATCCTAGAGGAACCACTGCATTCAGAGCAGTGAACACCTTGTCCTGAGACATCCTAGAGGAGACACTGCACTCGGAGCAGAGGGCACCTTCTCCTGAGACATCCTAGGGGAGACACTGCACCAAGAACAGCAGACACCTAGCTGGTCTGCTACCTTGGAGGCATCATATCCTGAGGCATCCTAGAGGTACCACTGTACTCTGAGCAGCTGGAGAAGATCACAGAGACATCTGGACCCTGAGGAGATCAGACACAAGCAAGATAACTGAAAAGACAGGCTTCAGTCAGAGACAGCGAGTACAGGCAGCACTAGAGTTAACCAGATGGCAAAAGGCAAGCGCAAGAATGTAAGCAACAGAATCCAAAGTTAAATGACATCATCAGAACCCAGTTCCCCTATCATAGCAAGCCCTGAAAACCCCATCACACCAGAAAAGCAGGATTCAGAATTAAAATCACTTCTTATGATGATGATAGAGGACTTTAAGAAGGACATAAATAAGACTCTCAAAGAATTTAAGGAGAAGACTGGTAGACAGATAGAAGCCCTTAAAGAGGAAACACAAAAATCCTTTAATAAATTGCAAGAAAACACAACCAAACAGGTGAAGGAATTAAACAAAACCATCCAAGATCTTAAAATGGAAGTAGAAACAATAAAGAAATCACAAAGGGAGCCTTCCTCAGAGATAAAAAACCTTAAAAAAGATCAGGAGTCATAGACACAAGTATCACCAACAGAATACAAGAGATAGAAGAAGAGAGAAGCTCATGTGCAGAAGATACCATGGAAAACATTGACACAATTGTCAAAGAAAATGCAAAATACAAAAAGCTACTAACCCAAAACATACAGGAAATCCAAGACACAATGAGAAGGCCAAACCTAAGGTTAATAGGTACAGATGAGGGGGAAGTCTCCCAACTTAAAGGACCAGTAAATATCTTCAACAAAATTATAGAGGAAAACTTCCCTAACCTAAAGAAAGAGATGTCCTTAAGTATACAAGAAGCCTACAGAACCCCAAATAGTTTAGACCAGAAAAGAAATACTGTGGGGCAGAAATCTCGCGGGCGGGGAAAGGAGGGAGTCCGGCGACAGAGTCTCAGGGCGGTCTGACACCAGGGCTTCCCGCGCCGCCAGCCCCACATTCATGCAGCTGTTGGTGGGCGGGCCGGCGGCTGCATCGGCAAGGTTCCAGGGTTCCAAAAGCTGGGAATCAGGCGGAGAGACCATGGACACGTGGAGTCCAGTTTTCCAAAGCTTTTATTGTTCATGACATGGTGAATGGATGCAGGTGTTGTGCGCTTCTTCCCCCAAAGGCCAGGGGAGACCAGTCTTATAGGGAAGAGAGAAAGGGGAGGGAATAACTTAATTAGCTACGCCCCTGGCCTTTTGATAATTCATTAATATTTAAATCTCTGGAGGTAGAGACTTGTTAGTCACACACTCTACCTGTCCTACGTGACCAAAGGTAACAGATTAAATGGAGTTACCTCGTCCAAGGCCCAACAAAATACTTCCTGCCACATAATAATCAAAACATCAAATGTACAAAACAGAGAAAAAATACTAAAAGCAGTAAGGGAAAAAGGTAAAGTAACACATAAAGGCAGACCTATAAGAATTACACCAGACTTCTCAACAGAGACTATAAAAGCCAGAAGATCCTGGACTGATATACAGACCCTAAGAGAACACAAATGCCAGCCCAGACTACTATACCCAGCAAAACCCTCAATCAGTATCGATGGAGAAACCAAAATATTCCATGACAAAACCAAATTTACACAATATCTTACCACAAATACAGCACTTCAAAGGACAATTGGTGGGAAACTCCAGCACAAGGAGGAAAATTACAACCTAGAAAAAGCAAGAAAGTAATCTTCCAACAACCCTAAAAGAAGGTAGCTATACAAACATAACTCCACTGCCAATAACAAAAATAACAGAAAACAACATTCATTTTTCCTTAATATCTCTTAATATCAATGGACTCAATTCTCCAATAAAAAGATATAGACTATCAGACTGGATATGTAATCAGGACCCAACATTTTGCTGCATAAAGGAAACACACCTTTGTGAAAAAGACAGACACTACCTCAGAGTAAAAGGTTGGAAAACAATCTTCCAAGCAAATGGTCCCAAGAAACAAGTGGGAGTAGCGATTTTAATATCAAATAAAATTGTTTTTCAACCAAAAGTAATCAAAAAGATAAAGAAGAACACTTCATATTCATCAAAATGTACCAAGAGGAACTCGCAATTCTCAACATCTATGCCCCAAATGCAAGGGCACCCACATACATAAAAGAAACTTTACTAAACCTTAAAGCATACATAGCACTGCACACAATAATAGTGGGAGATTTCAACACCCCACTCTCAGCTATGGACAGGAACTAAACCGAGACACAATGAAACTAACAGAAGTTATGAACCAATTGGACTTAACTGACATCTATAGAACATTTCATCCTAAAACAAAAGAATATACCTTTTCCTCAGCACCTCATGGTACCTTCTCCAAAATAGACCATATAATTGGTCACAAAACAGGCCTCAACAGATACAAAAAGACTGAAATAATCCCTTGTGCCCTATCAGACCACCATGGACTAAGACTCGTGTTTGATATGGACAAAAACAACAGAAGCCCACATACACGTGGACACTGAGCAATGCTCTATTCAATAATAACTTGGTCAAGGAAAAAATAGAGAAAGAAATTGAAGACTTCTTAGAATTAAATGAAAATGAGGACACATCATATCAAAACTTGTGGGACTCCATGAAAGCAGTACTAAGAGGAAAAATCATAGCTCTAAGTGCCCACAAAAAGAAAATGGAAAGAGCATACACTAACAACTTGACAGCACACCTGAAAGCGTTAGAACAAAAAGAACCTAATATACCCAAGAGGAGTAGATGGCAGGAAATAATCAAACTCAGAGCTGAAATCAACCAAGTTGAAACAGAAAGAACTATACAAAATATCAACAAAACCAGGAGCTGGTTCTTTGAGAAAATCAACAAGATAGAGAAATCCTTAGCCAGACTAAACAAAGGGCACAGAGACAGTACTCAAATTAAAAAAAATCAGAACTGAAAAGGAAGACATAACAACAGAAACAGGAAATTTAAAGAAACCATCAGATCCTACTACAAAGGCCTATACTCAACAAAATTGTAAAATCTAGATGAAATGGACAATTTTCTAGATAGATATCAGGTACCAAAGTTAAACGAGGAGCAGATAAACCATCTAAACAGTCGCATAACCCCTAAAGAAATAGAAGCAGTCATTAAAAATCTCCCTACCAAAAAAAGTCCGGGACCAGATGGTTTTAGTGCAGAATTCTATCAGACCTTCGAGGAAGACCTAATACCAATTCTCTTCAAACTATTCCACAGTATAGAAACAGAAGGAACAATACCCAATTTGTTCTATGAAGCTACAATTACGCTCATACCTAAGCCTCACAAAGACCCAACAAAGAAAGAGAACTACAGACCAATCTCTCTTATGAATATTGATGCAAAAATACTCAATAAAATTCTTGCAAACCGAATCCAACACATCAAAGTAATCATGCATCATGATCAAGTAGGCTTTATACCAGGAATGGAGGGATGGTTCAATATCCAGAAATCTATCAATGTAATCCCCTACATAAATAAACTCAAAGAAAAAAAACCACATGATCATCTCATTAGATGCTGAGAAAGCATTTGACAAAATTCAACACCCCTTCATGTTAAAGATGGAAAGATCAGGAATTCAAGGTCCATACCTAAACATAGTAAAAGCAATATACAGCAAGCCAGTAGCCAACATCAAACTAAATGAAAAGAAACTTGAAGCAATCCCACTAAGATCAGAGACTAGACAAGGCTGCCCACTCTCACCCTACCTATTCAATATAGTACTGGAAGTCCTAGCTAAAGCAATTAGACAACAAAAGGAAGTCAAGGGGATAAAAATAGTAAAGGAAGAATTCAAAATTTCAGTATTTGCAGATGATATGACAGTATACTTAAGTGACCCTAAAATTTCCACCAGAGAACTCCTAAACCTGATAAACAACTTCAGCAAAGTGGCTGGATATAAAATCAACTCAAACAAATCAGTAGCCTTCCTCTATTCAAAAGATAAACAGGCTGAGAAAGAAATCAGGAAAATGACACCCTTCAAAATAGTTACAAACAATATAAAATATCTTGGAGTGAATCTAACCAAGCAAGTGAAAGATCTGTATGACAAGAACTTCAAGTCTCTGAAGAAAGAAATCAAAGAAGATCTCAGAAGATAGAAAGATCTCCCATGCTCCTGGATTGGCAGGATTAATTTAGTAAAAATGGCCATCTTGCCAAAAGCAATCTATAGATTCAATGCAATTCCCATCAAAATTCCAAATCAATTCTTTATAGAGATAGAAAGAGCAATTTGCAAATTTATTTGGAATAACAAAAAACCCAGGATAGCGTCCCTGACCTCAAACTGTACTACAGGGCAATAATAATAATACAAACTGCATGGTATTGGTACAGATACAGGCAGGAAGATCAATGGAATAAAATTGAAGACCCAGAAATGAGCCCAAATACCTATGATCACTTGATTTTTGACAAAAAAGCTAAAACCATCCAGTGGAAAAAGGACAGCATTTTCAGCAAATGGTGCTGGTTCAACTGGAGGTCAACATGTAGAAGAATGCAAATCAATCCATTCTTATCTCCTTGTACAAAGCTCAAATCCAAGTGGATATAAGACCTTCACTTAAAACCAGATACACTGAAACTAATAGAAGAGAAGGTGGGAAAGACCCTCAAATACCTGGGCACAGGGGAAAAGTTCCTGAACAGAACACCAATGGCATATGCTCTAAGATCAAAAATTGACAAGTGGGACCTCATAAAATTGCAAAGTTTCTGTAAGGCAAAGGACATTGTTAATAAGACAACACGGCAACCAACAGATTGGGAAAAGATCTTAACCAATCCTATATCTGATAGAGGGCTAATATCCAAGATATACAAAGAACTCAAGAAATTATACTCCAGACAACTAAATAACCTTATTAAAAAACAGGGTACAGAGATAAACAAAGAATTCTCAACAGAGGAAACTCGAATGGCCGAGAAGCACCTTAAGAAATGCTCAACATCCTTAGTCATCAGGGAAATGCAAATCAAAACAACCCTGAGATACTACCTCACACCAGTCAGAATGGCTATGATCAAAACTCAGGTGATAGTCAATGTTGGCAAGGATGCGGAGAAAGAGGAATACTCCTCCATTGTTGGTGGGATTGCAAGCTGGTACAACCACTCTGGAAATCAGTCTGGCGGTTGCTCAGAAAACTGGACATAGCATTACCTGAGGATCCAGGTATACCACTCCTGGGCATATACCCAGAAGATGCTCCAACTTATAACAAGGACATATGCTCCACTGTGTTCATAGCAGCCTTATTTATATTAGCCAGAAGCTGGAAAGAACCAAGATGTCTCTCAACAGAGGAATGTATACAAAAATGTGGTACATTTACACAATGGAGTATTACTCAGCTATTAAAAATAATAAATTTGAGAATTTTTTAGGTAAATGAATAGAACTAGAAATTATCATCCTGAGTGAGTTAACCCAATCACAAAAGAACACAGATGGTATTTACTCACTGATAAGCAGATGTTAGCCCAAAAGCTTGGAATATCGAAGACTCAACTCACAGACCACATGAAGCTCATGAGGAAGGTAGACCAAGAGGGGATGCCTCAGTTCTACTTAGAACGATTAACAAAAATACTCAAGGGAACAAATATGGAAATAAAACATGGGACAGAAACTGAAGGAGGGACCATCTGGAGACCATTCCACCTGGGTATCCATCCCATATACAGCAACCTAAGCTAGACACTGATGTGAATGGCTGGAAGTGCATGCTGTCAAGGACATGATATAGCTATCTCCTTAGAGGTCTGCCAGAGACTGATACATTCAGAGGACGATGCTCACAACTAACCACTGATACGATCAGGGGTTTCCCAATGGAGAAGTTAGAGAGAAGACTGAAGGAGCAGAAAGGGTTTATGACCCCATGAGGAAAGCAACAATACCAACCAACCAGATCCCCCCAGGGTCTAAGCCACCAGCCTGGGAGCACATAGGAAGGGACCCATGACTCCAGTGGTATATGTAGGGGAGGATGGGCTTGTCGAGCATAGGTGGGAGAGAAGATTCTTGGTCCTATGAAAAATGAACAGTGAGTGGGGGGGGATGTAAGGGTGGGGAGAGGGTAGTGGGTGACGGGAGTAGGTGGGGGCACAGCCTCATAGAACCATGAGGAGTGGGGATGAGATAGGAGGTTTCTGGGTGGTGGGAGGAAGTAGGGTAAGGGGATAAAATCTGAAATGTAAATATAATACCCAATAAAAAATTCAAAAAAAGATATTTGTTTCAGTTCTTTGGAACAAATTTGGAAGATATTGACCAGTTCTTTGATAACAGAAACCTTAAGTTCCAAAATGGGTCATGGTCCACCCACATATCAGTTTCAGACAGCCACACAAATAATAGAGGGTCAGGTACATTGATGTCAAATGGTGCTGGGTTGGTCATAGCTGTTAGAATTGGTGGTGATCCTCAACTTAAATACATGTGAGACCCAACTGGTCAAGTTGTATAACATCAGAAAAATGTATTATGATCCATAGTAAGGACAGCACTCATGTCTTCTAGAATATCTCTTCCCCAGAGGTTGCCAGGAACATCAGCCACAACGAGTGTAAAAGACCCCTGACTGCCATCCAAGTTGTACCGAAAAATAGATCAAGTAGAAATTTTGAGAGCCTGTTAACCTCTAAAGCCCATAATGGAGGGATCCAGGCCATAATATCCAATGGGAGAAACCCAGTGATTCATATTTTATTATTGTATTGACATCTGGCCCTGTGGTGAACAATCCTTTAACAGGTATGCCATCTAAATGTACACTCATCATCTGAGAATTGGGAAACAAAGGGAAGGTCCAAACAACTCCTGGCTCATCAGGGCTCCCTCTTACTGGAGGTGATGAGGGGTGCCCCATTTGGAGTTTAAATTGTCTTCCTAGTTTTGAGAATGACAGCCTCAAGACAATATAAACCTTTGTTACAACAAGGACTTCTGGTCTTAGGCCTAGCTGAGAGGCAGTCCTGTCCGAGATGAATGACTTGACACAGCCCCAACAGGTACAAAAAGGGGGCCCTTCAGGAGGGTTTCACATCCTCTGTAAAGCTTCATGACCAAGCATTGATGGAGAAAGTCAGGGCTACAATGGAGCCAGCACTAGGATACAAATCACAAGTGGTAACAACCCATTTATGGATATCATCATTTCTTATGGCCTTAACAGTGTTATAAATGGGGGCATTAAAGCCTTCCCATGTGACCTGCTTGATTAGCATGTTTCTGGCAGAGCCAGTATCAACATGTCTTTCCAGTGCCTCAGTCAAACAGAACAGGAAGTCCATGAAGGACTCTTCTGACTGCCTAAAAAGGTTGAGAAAGTGAGCAGGGGAATCTCAAGGGGTACAGTCTTTAAGGCCTTCAATGTAAGATCAGCCACTTTTGTAAAGCAAGCAGTTTGATAGTGGTTGGAGTGACTTGATTAATGTATGCCCAGAGGCCAGTAAGAATGTCAAGGGTAATGTTAAGTTTCTATTCCAGTTTAATTCTAGCCTTATTCTCAGACAAGTCATGATATACAGACCTCTAAATAAGAAACGAGGTGGGATTGAGCACTGCCTTAAGGAGATCATTCCAATTTCAGTAGGTCTAAAGGTGCATGGCCCATTACTTCAGTATGTGTTCAAAATATGAAGAATCTCAACAAAAATCATTGACAGATTTTCTGATTAGTGCCAAGTTGGCCAGAAAAATGAGAATCCAGGGACTAGTCTCTGTATCAAGGCCAAGTTTGACAGGGCCTCATGATATACCTGAGGAGTATGAGGCCTGTGGGGGTGAGACAATCAGAACTAGAAAAAGGCATCACAGGAGTGGCAGCTGAAAGACAAATTCCCCCTAAATCATGCCAGTGGAAAGCTGGGAGTACAGTTACTGGTGCAGGAAAGAAAGGGCTTGTGAGCAAGGGACCTGGGACAGCAATGCTAGGTGACTGCTTAGAGCCTGACAGCTGGGTGTGGGCTGAAGCAAAGGTGCCCTTGTCCTCATCACTGAGACCATGCTGTTTACCCAGAGAACTCATAACGGGGTCAGTAAGAAAGTTGCATATTAACCTGGTCTTCACAGTGTTTGTTATGTAATACCACCATTTCCTCTGGGGAAGAATTCTTAAGACTTGCTATGCCTGCAAGGAGGATAAGGACAAAGAATAAAAGAGGGGTAATCCCAGACTGTACCTCCTGCTTGCAGGGGAAGAAGGAAACATGCATCCAGAAGTCAGAGTCTCAGAGATAGCCAGAGGGCCAAAATACCAGCCTCCTCCCAAAATTGGTCCAGATCATGAGTTTTAATCTTGAGATCTCATGTTACCAGTACAATTTACAGTGGTCCCTTATGGATGAGGAAAGAAAACCCATAACAACAAGCCAAACTAAAACAAGTGATGAACAGACAGATATGACCAACAAGGTGTCAAAAGTACTAAGCAGGGGACTTTCTCAGGTGTCACTTCAAGGCCATATAAGCCATATGCCTGCATGCTTTCTGGAAGCAAAAGGGCATTCAAGAGCTGATCCTAGTACCACAGTCTGGAAGAACAGTCCCTATGCAAGGAACCAGAATGGATCCAGGGCCTATAAGAGAAATTACTTAAACTAATAAATCAAGAGAAAATATATGCTATGATATCAGACTTACAACATAAAGAAAAATAAAAATATGGAAACAAGGCTTAGAAATAAGATACTAAATGAGATTTAAAACATAAAAAAATAAAATTATGGAAGAAAAGTTTAAACAATAGGTATAAGAACTTATGGAGCAGAATGAACAACAGGAAGAGAAATTTAACACTTGACAAAAACTTGGTCTAGGGGAAATATTAGAACAAAAGGTACAGAATTTTACAAGTCATGATAAACAACATAGATAGAAAAATAAAGTTTGGAGATTAGGCTTGGAGGAAGAACAAAAGGAGCAGAAGTTTACAGATCAGACTGAATAACAGAAAATTTTGAAAATTGGAGACAGAGCCTGGAGGAGAAATTACTAATATTAAGCAATTAAAATAAAGTACATACTGAAATAACAAAATTGTGATATAAGAAAAACAATAAAATTTGGAATCATAGGTTAGAACAAAAGATTCAAGAACTTGGAACACAATTAACAACAAAAATAAAAAAAATGAGGCATGGGGGCAAGTTGTGAAACAGAGACTACAAAAATATAATTTGGGTGGAATAAACTGCTAGGATGGCAGACACATAAGCACTAGAGAGGTATGAAAAACAAAGGTAGAACTTAAGAGAGGGGTGTAAAATATTAATTAGGGAAAGTACTCAGATAGAGACAGTAGATAAAAATAAAGAAAGCCAGCCCAATGTTGTTAACAAACAAACTTTGGTTTATCCAATTAGTATTCAACAAAGACAGCAGATGATAATCATCCACAAAATGTTCAGCAATTTGGATGGCAGCCTGTGGATAATAGTGAACTGAGAAAATTTAAAGAAAGCATCACTAATTTGCATTCATCATTTGTAAGACAAATCCTGACTTCTTGGGCTGCCAAATATAAAATAATCCTTCAAGACTGGAAAGATATGGCCAGACCAATATCAAAACCTGGGCCATATTTATAATTGGATTCATGGTTGAGAGAAGAGACTAAGGAGATAGTACGAGAAAATAAAGTGAGAGGTATCAATATTTCTAAGGATCATCTGCTTGGTGATGGTCATTTTCCTAAAGTTAATGTACAGGCCAAATATGATAAAGAAACATTGACATTTATATAGCAGACTTAAATGCCCAGGACAGGGTTGAAGAAACAGGAAAAAAAAGGCTTAAACTGGTTTTACAGGTTTTGGAAAGTCTAAAAGAAAAAACACTGTAGGACTTTTACAAAGTTTGACTTCAACTGTAGAAACAAGGATCTCAGAAAGGCACTAATTGAATCTTTAGCTTCAGAAAATGCCATTGATGAATGCAAAAAAAAAAAAAGAAAGAAAAAGAAAAAGAAAAACAGAACACTAAGGGCAAAAACAGCATCAATGTATTAATAGATTAAAAATCCAGTTGATATTAGATACATTCCCCTAATGTAGCCTTAATAGGGTTGTCAATAAGGGCTTTGAAAAAGATCCAAACACTCAAATGTATTAATTGACGTGCACAAGATAATTTCCAAAGGAACTGCAAGAAAAATCAAATTAATTCCAAAAGGGAGCCCGTGCCTCCAGAAATATGTAAAAATGTCAAAAAGGCTGACATTGGAGCAGTGAATTTAAATCAACAACTGACAAATGGGGGCAGGTTCAGATACTGGCAGAGACAGGAAAGATACCTAGAAGGCCAGGAGAATGAATCCAAATATATAGCAGTGGGGATCAGGGGACAGGGGGAACCTCTAGAAAGTCCCAGAGACCTGGGAAGTGAGAGGCTAACAGGAATCAAGAGCAATGGCTTTAGCCAAAATGTCCAACAGTGGGGAAATAGAACCAGAAATCACCACCTCCAGTAGGTAGACATCCCCCCAGTTGAGGCAGGGGAACACACACACATCTTCAAAGTTTTTAACCCAGAATTGTCTCTGTTGAAAGGAAATATAGCGACAAACCCGGAGCAGAGACTGAAAGAAGGGCCACCAGTGACTGGCCCAACTTAGGACCGACCCCATGGACACACATCAAACCCTGACACTTTTACTGAGGCCATATAGTTTGTTTAGGCAGAAGGTTGTCATGGCTATCCTCAGAGAGGTTCTACAGCAACTGACTGAGACAAGTACAGATACCTATAGCCAACCATTGAATATAGGTCAGGGACCAACATGGAAGAGTTAGAGGAAGGACTGAAAGAGCTGAAGTGAATTGCATCCCTATAGAAAGAAAAACAGTGTCAACTCACCTGGACCCCTCAGAGCAGCCAGATAACAAACCAAAAACCAAGGAGCACACATTGGCTGGTTTGTGGCCCAGGGAACACATGTAGCAGAGGACTGACTTATATGGTCTTGGTGAAAGAGGATACACTTAAAAGTGTGGACATGTCATGCCCATGGAAGAGGGATGCTTGTGGGCATGAGGTGGGGGTGAAAAGAAGACAGGAGGAAGAATTTGGTGGGTGGGGGTGAATGAGGCAGGGGAAAACTTTTTAATGTAAATTAAAATAATTTGATAAAATTTTAAAAATAAAAACAAGATCAAAAAGTTACAACAAATTCTATAGATAAATTAAAGAAGAGAGTCAAAATATTCAAGTATTTGGGCATATTTCTATAGATGATTAGAGGACAAAACCGAAGATACTTATAAATAATATTGAAATAGAAGTAATGGTTGATACTGGAGCAGATGTCTCCATAATCTCTCTAGAATTTTGGACCTCAGACTGGCCACTTTCTGAGGTAGATATCCAATTTCAAAAAGTTAGGATTTTACCCAGATAAAACACAGTAACAACTCAGGTGATAGTAGATGCTGGCGAGGATGTGAAGAAAGAGGAACACTCCTGCATTGTTGGTGGGGTTGCAAGCTGGTACAACCACTTTGGAAGTCAGTCTGGCGGTTCCTCAGAAAATTGGACATAGCACTACCTGAGGACCCAGCTATACCACTCCTGGGCATATACCCAGAAAATGCCCCAACAAATAACAAAGACATATGCTCCACTATGTTCATAGCAGCCTTATTTATAATAGCCAGAAGCTGGAAAGAACCCAGATGCCCTTCAACAGAGGAATGGATACAGAAAATGTGGTACATTTACATAATGGAATATTACTCAGCTATTAAAAATAATGAATTCAAGAAATTCTTAGGTAAATGGATGGAACTAGAAAATATCATCCTGAGTGAGGTAACCCAATCACAAAAGAACACACATGGTATTTACTCACTGATAAGTGGAGATTAGCCCAAAAATTTGGAACAACAAAGATTCAACTACCAGACGACATGAAGCTCATGAAGAAGAAAGAACAAGTGAGGATGCCTAGGTCTTTCTTAGAAGGAGTAACTAAATACCCAAGGGAGCAAATATGGAGACAAAGTGTGGGACAGAATCTGAAGGGGGCATTGTAGGGAGACCATTCCATCTGGGTATTCATTCCATGGGCAGTCACCAAAAATAGACGCTGATAGGGATGTCAGGATGGGAAAGCTGACAGCAGCCTGATAAGGCTGTCTCCTTAGAGGTCCCCCAGAGTCTGACATACCCAGAGACAGATACCCACAGCTATCCATTAATCTGATCAAAGGTTCCCAATGGAGGAGTTAGAGAGTAAATTGAAGGAACCTTAAGGGCTGGTGGCCCCGTGAGGAGAGCAACAATACCAACCAGCCAGAGCTCCCCAGGGTCTAAACCACCAGCCTAGGAGCACATATGGAGAGACACATGACTCCAGCTGTATATGTAGGGGAGGATGGCCTTGTTGGGCATAGGTGGGAGACAAGGTCATTGGTACCCTGAAGGCTGAGCACTGGGGGGGGGGGAAATCTGAGGGTGGGGAGGGGGGCTGGGGGTAGGTGGGTAAACACCTTCATAGAAGCAGGAGGAGGGGGATGGGATAAGGGGTTCCTGGGTGGTGGGGGAAATATGGTAAGGGGATAAAATTTGAAATGTAAATATTATATCCAATAAAAGAGGGGAAAAAATAGAAAAGCGGTTAGAACCAACATTCTTAATAAAATGTCAGCCCTCTTAAAAAAAACTATCTTGATACTAAAATTTGTTTTGAGAATTGTATATTGCAGAATGATCAGCCTTGGTGTATCTACTCAACAAGCAAGCTGGGCAGACCTGCTCAAACCTCTGAGGTCCGGGAATTCCATCTGGAGGCAGCAAAGACACAGCATCAGAGGATTGTCAAATTGCTCTCCCCCCCACTCCTCTTCTAATATCTCAACACCCATAATCAGCTTGAAGAAGCTAATGATGAGTCAGCGCCCCTATTCCCTGGGCATGGGGACTAAGGTGGTAAATGTTGGGCTGTCTCCCTAGGGAAAAGTAGTGGTTTTGTCGGAATAGAGAGGATTAGCTAGGGTTTATTGCATAGCCATAACCTATTAGTAGAAATCTGTATAATTAATATCAAGATGAAGATATAAATTCTTAAATGGCACCAATTTACTTTGTTTACAAATTTTAAGGTTTTCATTGGCATGAGCTTCTTAGTGATATACGAGTGAGATGAATATTGTTACTCTCATAGGCATTGTACCAGTATAACACACTTAGGAATACAAAGCTTAGACCCAGTCCTTCTTTAACTTTTTTAACTGATTTGAGATGGTCAGCCTGTGAGTTAAGGGACTATAGCAAATTCATGACTTGGAGTTTATTGTAAGGGTGTTCTCTATGTTTTATTTAGAAATAGCTGAGTGGAGTTAACAGGCAACAGTCCAGATTACCTTACATGGATAGCTGGTTTTCAAAACATCAGAAATCCTTAGAATTGACATGACAAACATTTCAGTATTAATGTTCATTTTCATTAGAGACCTGTCTGCTCCGGACAGCTTCCTATGTTAAATTCTAAGAAGAAATTGAGCATCCTTGGAGTTACTCCAGTTGTGGTGAGACAGCCACTAGGCAAGAATTGCCACTTTCCTTCTACAGACAAATTACTGTCCAGAAAAGGACACACTTGCAGAATAGTCGACTGATTATATCTGCCTAGACAGAGTAATCAGCCCTTAATAATTCTGCAGCACTAAGGTCTGTCAGATGATCCTGGGCCAGAAGGCAGAAGAACAGATGCTCCAACATTTTGAAGTAGAGCGAGTGTCCAGGTGTTCAGAGGTCTCTATAAATTGGCTAAGTTTTAGAAGCTATGCTTTGTGCTTCCCACAATTATAGTCAACTCAGTCATTCTGGATTTCTGACGGGGTTGAAAACTTATAGCTATTTACTTTGAGAGAAAAGATCTGAGTGTATGGTCATCAGCTGACATTCATCCTAAAGCCAAGGAAAAAGCCAGGTTCAGAACTAAGTGTTTTAGTTAGGATAGATGACAGAGGTGCTGGTTAGTCAACAAAAGGATGGACTGGGTATTAGGACTATCTTGTACCTCACTGGTACAAATTGGCATAATTATGCTCTAATTGTATTTTGAGAGAAAAGTTTCCTTTTAACAGGAAGGGTGATGTGTAGGAGGAGCTAAGGTGGGAGGAGTACTGAGAGGAAGAAAAGGAGTAAGAAGAGGAGAAGAAGAAGGAGAGGAGAAGCTAGGTGATGAAAGAGAGATAGAGGGGGGAGACAGGGAAGCAGATGTTCATGTATCTCCACCAGTCAAAGATAGTTGATATATCTAGGTTGGGTAGTGGGTTACACCTCTGATTGAACAATACCAAACTTA
The DNA here is from genome assembly GCF_011762505.2 of Arvicanthis niloticus. Taxonomy (NCBI): domain Eukaryota; kingdom Metazoa; phylum Chordata; class Mammalia; order Rodentia; family Muridae; genus Arvicanthis; species Arvicanthis niloticus. Next base: position 5,449,247 of record NC_047658.1, read on the forward strand.
TAAAGCCTATGATTAACATTTCTTAAAAAAATGTATAAATGCAAAAAGGAAAAGGGGGCATGGGATAGGGGTTTTCTAAGGGGGGGAATGGGGAAAGGGGATGGTATCTGAAGTGTAAATGAAAGATCTAATAAATAAAAAAAAAAAGAAAAAAATATACAATAACCCACACCAATGTATCAAAAATTATCTTATTTTTCTATCAATATACAAAATTCTGTACCAATGTAAGATTATGATTATAAAATGTTTTTTGTTTAAGAGTAGACTCAATAAACTACCCCTATTTGTCTAATTTCTTATAATATTTCTATATCCACCTTTTCTTTTTAACCCTCTTCCCGTTGCCTAAGAAAGAAAAAAGAAAGAAGAGAGAGAGAGAGAAAAGAAAAATAAATTCCCAAATCCAACCTCCCTATTTCATCTCCTCCCTGTCCAAGACATAATTATTTGTAACTATCCACTTTTAAAAGACAACAAACATCTAACATCTTCTGATGACCAAAATTCCTTTCCTCCACCTCTTAAGAATGTAGTGACATTCTCTTATAATTGCTTCCTCCTTATTTTTGGACATAGAATTCATTTTTGGTGGCCCAAAAGAAATTAGGAATGGTTAGTCTAAGAAAGCTAGCAGTTGTTAGGAGCCGCAGTGAGTGTGACAACATTCGCCATTACAAGATGGCGTGGACATCCTGTGCTCCCACAAGTAAACAACTAACTGCACAGGTGCAAAAGGCAAAAGCGCGCCAAAGTCACTGCCCATCCCCGGGGCGTAATATGGGGTGATGAGTGAACAGCCAATCAGAAGTGAACATGCCACTCTAGGGTACATATAGCAGTGCTTTTCCCGAGCTTTGGGTCTTTCTGCTTCTGCTTATACAAGAATAAAGCCTCGTTGTAGTAACTACCCGAACACTGCCTCACGTGTCTCTTTTGCAGGCAAAGGGGACTTGAAAAGGGGCGCGGAACAATTTGGTGCCGAAACCAGGGAATTTCAAGGTGCCGCGGGAGACCCCCCGAGATTCGGGAGGGGTTAAAAGACTACAGGATCGAGGTATGTCTCTGAGAGGTATGTTTGGGGTGGAAGCCTTGGTTGCAAGCAGATTTTCACTCATTGCCGCCGCTACACTAGTTGGCCTCTTGCTTGCATTGTTTTCCCTTTTAGCTTATTTGTGTTGTGAGGATCCAGCTCTCAGCACAGCTATTAGGGCAAGTCAAGAGGTTTCAAGAGAGGTCCACTCCAGGCTATCAGAAACAGAGCATGTTAGCTGGCATCAGGCCAAGGAGCCTGGGGAAATAGATCAGGTCAAGGAGCCTGGGAAGGAGAAGCAGGCAAAAAAAAGCCTGGGCAACAGAGGCAGGCCAAGGAGCCTGGTCATAGAAAAGAGTACTCAAAAGGAACAAGGGCCACTGCAGGGCCTGTTAAGGATAAGGACCCTTCACCGGTTGGTGGAGAGAGAGCGGAGGTCAAAAGGACCCCCCTATACCCCATTAAGGAGCCTGCCTCCATAGACCTTGGCAGCTCTGAGGAGGAGAGCCTAGAGGAGGAAGCAGCCGCCTGTGCAAAGAATAGCCATTCTGGGATAAGACTAAGAAAGACCTTGAATCCCTCGGCCCCGCCCTTGCCTCTGGCCTATGCCCTGGGCAGTGCCTCTAATTCATTTCTCAGCCCAGGAGATCGCAGACAGCTACAGCTTGCATTTCCGGTCTTTGAAGTGGCAGAAGGCGTCCGTGTTCATGCTCCAGTAGAGTATAGGCAGGTTAAAGAATTAGCTGAGGCAGTACATGCATATGGAATTGGGGCTAATTTTACTGTATCCCAAGTGGAGAGATTAAGTACAGCTGCTATGATGCCAGGAGACTGGCAGGACACAGTGAAGGCAGTACTTAACAATATGGGCCAATACCTAGAGTGGAAGGCCTTGTGGCACGAGGCACTGCAAGCACAAGCCAGGATTAATGCAAACACTGAGGGACAGCAATTATGGACTTTTGACATGCTGGCTGGAGTTGGCGTACACGCGAACGACCAGACCACTCATCCCAGGCAGGTCTACGCACAGATAGTATCAGCTGCAATAAAGACATGGAAGTCTCTCCCTAGGAAGGAAGGCAGTAACCTTTATTTGTCCAAGGTAGTTCAGACATCTAATGAGTCTTCTTCTGATTTTGTGGCCCGAATGACCGAGGCAGCGGGTAGGATTTTTGGTGACCCAGAACAGGTGATGCCATTGATAGAACAAATGGTCTTTGAAAATGCTACAGGGGAATGCCGCACAGTCATTGCCCCTCGTAGGAACAGAGGGTTACAAGACTGGTTGAGAGCCTGTCGAGGCTTGGGACGTCCCCTTACTTACTTACTTACTTACTTACTTACTTACTTACATATAGTGGGGTCTACATGTTGCTACTGAGAAAGTTCAATTTTCAGAAATTGGCTCCTTTTTAGGGATGGTTATCTATCCAGAAAAGATAATTCCTCAGAAATTGGAGATTTGTAGAGACCATTTACATACTTTGAATGATTTTCAGAAATTATTAGGTGATATAAATTGGTTAAGACCTCTTTTAAAAATTCCCTCAGCCGAGCTGAAACCTTTATTTGATATTTTGGAAAAGGATGTTCATATTTCCTCACTGAGGGCCTTAACACCGGCTGCGAGCCATGCTCTGCAAGTAGTAGAAAATGCTTTACAAGATGCCCAGTTAAAACACATAGATGAAACCAAAACCTTTGACTTATGTGTTTTTAAAACTAGACACTTACCAACTGCTGTGTTATGGCAGGAGGGGCCTTTGTTATGGATTCATCCCAATGCTTCTCCCGCAAAGATTATTGAAAGGTATCCAGATGCAGTTGCTCAACTTGCCCTTCGTGGACTAAAAGCAGCCATTACCCATTTTGGAAGGGAGCCTAAGGTTTTGATAGTGCCTTATACTGCCCATCAAGTCCAAATACTAATGGTGACCTCTGATGTTTGGGCAGTGCTGGTTACTCCCTTCAATGGTCAAATAGATAATAATTATCCTAAGCATCCCATCTTACAATTTGCATTAACTCAAGCTATCATATTTCCACATATTGTGTCTCAGGAGTCACTCCCAGATGGAATGGTAGTTTATACAGATGGGTCTAAAACAGGAATGGGTGCCTATGTGGTTAATGATAAGGTTACATCCAAACAATACCATGAAACCTCACCTCAAATTGTGGAATGCTTAGTGGTGTCAGAGGTTCTGGAAATCTTTTCAGGTCCCTTAAATATTGTTTCAGATTCCTTCTATATGGTTAATGCAGTGAAAGCATTAGAAGTTGCTGGGTTAATTAAGACATCTAGCAGACTTGTAGAAGTTTTTCAAAAGATTCAGCTTACCCTGGCTAAGCGAAGATTCCCTGTCTTTATAACTCATATTAAGGCTCACTCAGGCTTACCGGGACCTATGTCCCATGGAAATGACCTGGCAGATCGAGCCACAAAGTTGATTGCAATTGCCCTTTCGCCAAAATTAGATTTGGCTAAAGCCTTTCATAAAAGGTTTCATGTGACAGCTGAGACACTACGAGGTCGATTTAACATTACTAGAAAGGAGGCTAGAGATATCGTGACTCAATGCCAAAACTGCTGTCAATTTCTACCTGTTCCCCATACCGGAATTAACCCTCGGGGAATTAGGCCATTACAGATCTGGCAAATGGATGTTACCCACATCCCATCCTTTGGCAAATTACAATATTTGCATGTCTCCATTGATACCTGTTCTGGAGTTATGTTCGCCTCTCCATTGACCGGAGAAAAGGCGGTCCATGTTATTCAACATTGTTTCGAGGCTTGGAGTGCCTGGGAAAAGCCTAAAATCCTTAAAACTGACAATGGACCAGCCTACACTTCTCAAAAATTTCAACAATTTTGTCGCCAAATGGAGGTGACACACCTGATGGGTCTTCCTTACAACCCTCAGGGACAGGGCATCATTGAGCGTGCTCATCGTACCCTTAAAACTTATTTGATAAAACAAAAAGGAGAAGTTGAGGAAGCTCTGCCCACAGTGCCACGAGCTACTGCCTCTCTGGCACTTTTTACTCTCAACTTTTTGAATTTGGACAGTCAGGGCAATACAGCAGCTGATCGCCATTGCCTGGAACCAACTAGGCCAAAAGAAATGATAAAATGGAAAGATGTTTTGTCTGGTCAATGGAAAGGCCCGGATCCTATTTTAATAAGATCCAGGGGAATGGTTTGTGTTTTTCCACAGGAAGAAGACAACCCATTTTGGCTGCCAGAGAGACTGACGTGGCGACTCGTGGTTCCTGAAAATAATCCCCCCGATGGGTTCATCTGCAGACGCTCTCAGTTCTCATTTGGACTCTCCTAAATTGGGTTCCTAGTATATATAGTGAATTTAGATGGCTATCCTATCTGCTTTTCCAAAACCTATGCCCTTGCCTTCTTAAAAGGCACTGCTTCTGCTAAACAGAATTTCTCCTATACCCTTAACTGTAATGCCTCACTCCAGTTTGTGTGTATCCACCATTTCTTTTCATCTTATCCAACAACTCCTTAAATACTTGTACCAATGTAACTTGCTTTATGTCCCAGTGCTGGTCTGCTCTTGTCTATAAGCAGGCCTTAATAGCCAGTATACCACTTGGATCCCTATTCCCGTTCAGACATCTGGGACCTTGACCTTATTTCGACAGAAGAGAGATTTTGATATAACTGCAGCCATTATCACTGCTGTTGCCATCTCTGCAGCTGCAGCTGTGACAGCCGGCATGGCCTTGGCTGATCAGGTTACAGCAGCTACTGTTGTTAATCAAATTTCAGAAAAGACCTCTGAGGCTTTGACCACTCTACAGAAAGTGGATGCATACTTGGCATCAGGCATCCTGTTGGTCAATCAGAGAGTTGATTTGCTCCAAGCCCATGTGGAGCAGCTCACGGATGTGGTTCAAATGAGCTGCGTGTCAGCAACCCCACATCTATGTATTACACCTCTGAGATTTATGAATGATACATTTATTTAAAGCCATAATCTTTCTGCTTATTTACAAGGGAATTGGACTGGGGAGTTGGACCAGGTGCAGCAGCAATTGCAGATCCGGATCTTGAGCCTTGATGGAACACGAGTGGACCCTGTTACCCCCTGGCGATTTTACTTCTTGGCTTACCTCTGCCTTTTCTTTCTTTCTTAAAAGGTGGAGATAGGCCTGTTTGGTGCAGCCCTATGTTGTGGATTAGTGTTCATGTTATGGTTGGTCTGTAAGCTCAGAGCCCAACAAAAACATGACAAGGCCGCTATCGCCCAAGCACTCGCAGCCTTGGAGCAAGGATCTCCCCCTGAAATTTGGCTATTTATGCTAAGAAAGTAACTGATGACTGAGACCCTCAGTCGATGCACCCCAAGGGTTCAGCCCATTGCACTGGGTCGATGAGAGGTCTAAGTCCAGCCAGCCCTTGCCTGAATAACTGTGGTACCTGAATATTTAGAGGTGTTTGCGAGTGGATACTCGACAGGGAATGTTCCATGAGTGTGGATAGATTTCCCAAAAGTATGCCTGATTGCACAAAGGTTTGATGCCAAAAACCTCCTCTCCTGGTGGCGCCCCAGGGGGGAGGCTCCCTTTCCCCGTCAAAAGGCATCGATATGGGTATGGGAAGTATTACTCATTGCACGACGACAAGAGAAGAAACCCATTACAATATCTCATTTTGCACAGGGGATCAGGCCTCTGCTTTCCCTCACTGAGTTGGGGCTGCGCTTGATAGGCAATAGGCTGTTCCATCTTAATAATATTGATAGGGGGAGATGTTAGGAGCCACAGTGAGCGTGACAACATTCGCCATTACAAGATGGCGTGGGCATCCTGTGCTCCCACAAGTAAACAACTAACTGCACAGGAACAAAAGGCAAAAGCGTGCCAAAGTCACTGCCCATCCCTGGGGCGTAATATGGGGTGATGAGTGAACAGCCAATCAGAAGTGAACACGCCACTCTAGGGTACATATAGCAGTGCCTTTCCTGGGCTTTGGGTCTTTCCGCTTCTGCTGATACAAGAATAAAGCCTCGCTGTAGTAACTACCCGAACACTGCCTCACGTGTCTCTTTCATGGGCGAAGGGGACTTGAAAAGGGGCGCGGAACAAGCAGTAATCATTTATTGTTCAGCCTCTATGTGCTGAAAAAGTTCAGGGATTAACTGAAGCCCTCACTGGAATAGTCTGAAAGGCTGGATGAACTGAGATCATCTTGAATCAGCAGTCCTTTCTAAGCTGTTCTGAAAGCAATTTTCCCAAGGAACCAGCAGTCTGAGGCTAGATCAGCCATCTCAGAATTTTCAAGGATGGATCTTGCCATGGCTGCTCCCTTGGACTTCCATTCTGCAATATACAAACCTTACAAGCAATATGTAGTTACATAAAGACATTTGTATGGAATGTGCAGAGTATACAGATAAATTATGGATGATTTACTGTTCTTTGTTTGAGCAGGTGGAAGACAGCTGTCTTTCTAACGAAGTTAGTTTGAACATATAGTCAAACATCAATATAAATTCATGCCTTAGGAAAGGATGGTATGTAATAATAAGTCATGAGAATTCTGTAGCAAACAAGATTTATTGGCTATGTACAGCTGAAGCTCTGACTAAAGACATCTTAAAATCTCAGACAGTTTTCGAGTTGTTCCAATAGAGGGTTTAGCGTTATACACTACCAGTTCATTTAGTCCTTTTGATTTTCTCCTTTCTGTCTGCAGCCAAGATCTTTAGGAGTCTCCCTTTACTAAATCTGATTTTTATAATTTTTGAAGGAATTCAAAGCTTTTTCTTCTTTCCTGTTAACACAAACCTTAAGCCTCTCTTCCAGCATACCATGCCTTTTGTCCAGTGGTTTGAAGTCATCATAAGTGTAGACTGATTCAATCCACCAGCTCCTTTTCTGTTTAGGTCTGCTCTATTCTGACCTCTCAAGGAGGGAGCAGCATACCATCACAAGCATTGAACTTATAGTCACCTGCATTTTGATAATTTTAAAACAATTAATATTATTATTTATTGCGATATTATTTCTCTGTGTAACCTGGGCTGACCTGGATTTGTCCTGTTGATTAGACTGACCTTGACCTCACAAAGAACCTTTCTGTCCCTGTCTTGTTCTCTTAAGTATTGAGGTCAAAGACATGAAATTAATTATTTGGTATCTATGTAACCTTGAAAATATTTATGTCAATTTTTATTTTTTCTCCCTTCTTTGGATATTATTATCTATGTATATGTATTTGTCTTACCCTTTTCTCTCTTTTTTGGGTTTTCTTTTTGTGGTTTTTTAGATTTGCTTTCATTTTATTCTTTTTTAATTGTTTTTAATTTTATTTTATATTTTATTTACATTTAAGATACCATCCCCTTTCCCCATTCCCCCTCACTAGAAAACCCCTGTCCCATGCCCCCCTTTCCTTTTTGCTTTTATACAATTTTTTTTAAATGTTAATAAAATGATTTATAAGTTTGGTAATGCTCAATCAGAAGCGTAACCCAATACCCAACCTAGATATAAAAACTATCTTTGACTGGTGGAGACATGTGAACATCTGCCTCCATGCCCCCTCTCTCTTTCTCTCTCTCATCACCTAGCTTCTCTCCTTCATCTTCTCTCCTTACTCCATCTCTTCCTCTCAATACTCCTTCCCACTTAGCTCCTCCTACATATCACTCTTCCTGTTACAGTATAACTTTTCTCTCAAAATACAATTAGAGCATACTTATTCCTAATTGTACCAGTGATGTACAAGATAGTCCTAATACCCAGTCCATCATTCTGTTGACTAACCAGAACCTCTGTCATCTCTTCTAACTAAAACACTTACTTTTGATCCTGCCTTTTTTTTTTTTTTTTTTTTTTTTTTTTGGCTTTAGAATGAATGTCAGCTGAAAACCATCTACTCAGATCTTTTCTCTCAAAGTATATAGCCAGGATTGGCTATGAGACTATAGGTCTTCAACCCCGACAGAAATCCAGAATGACTGAGTTAACTGAAGTTATGGGAAGCACTAAACATAGCTTCTAAAACTTAGCCAATTTATAGAGACCGCTGAACACCTGAAAAGCCCCTATACTACTGAATGTTGGAACATCAATCTTCAGCCTTCTGGCCCAGAATCATCTGACAGACCTTAGTGATGCAGAATTATTAAGGGCTGATTACTCTGTCTAGGTAGATATAATCAGTCGACTATTCTGCAAGTGTGTCCTTTTCTGGACAGTAATTTGTCTGTAGATGGAAAGAGGCAATTCTTGCCTAGTGGCTGTCACCACACAACTGGAGTAACTCCAAGGATGCTCAATTTCTTCTTAGAATCCATGACAGGAAGCTGTCAGGAGCAGACCGGTCTCTAATCAAAATGGACATTAATATATAAATATTTGTAGCGTCAATTCTATGGACTTCTGACATTTTGAAAACCAACTATCCATGTAAGGTAACCTGGACTGTTGTCTGTTCACTCCTTTCAGCTATTTCTAAATAAAATATGGGAAACCTCCTAACAATAAACTCAAAGCCATGAAATGGCTATAGTCCCTTAACTCATAGGTTAACCATCCCAAATCAGTTAAAAACGTTAGAGAAGGACTGGGTCTAGGCCTTGTATTCCTAAATGTGTTATACAGGCACAATGCCCATGAGAGTATCAATATTCATCTCACTTTTATATTAATGAGAGACTCGTACCAATGAAAACCTTAAAGTTGAAATCAAAGTAAATTTTGTACCATTTAAGAAATTATAACTTCATCTTGATAATAATTATACAGATTTCTACCAATAGGTTATGGCTATGCAATAAGTCCTAGCTAATCCTCCCTGTTCCAACAAAACCAATACTTTTCCCTAGAAAGAGAGACCATTATTAACCACATTAGTCCCCAAGGCTAGGGAATAGGGGTGCTGACTCTTCTTTAACTTCTTCAAGCTGATTACGGGCGTTGAGATTTTAGAAGATGGGTGGGGGGAAGAGTAAGTTGATAAGCCTCTGATGCTGTGTCTTCACTGAATCCAGATGGAATTCCAGGACATCGGAAGTTTGGGCAGGTCTGCTCAGTATGCTTGATGAGTAGATACACCAAGGCTGTGTATTCTGCAATATACAATTCTCAGAACAAGTTTTAGTATCAAGAAAAAAAAATTTCCCCCCTAGGGGGCTGACATTTTTTTAAAGATGTTGGTTCTAACAACTTTTCTTTTTTTCCCCTTTTTAAAATTGGTTGTAATATTTACATTTCAGATTTTATCCCCTTACCCCACTTCCTCCCACCACCCAGAAACCTCCTATCCCATCCCCCTCCTCATGGTTCTATGAGGCAGTGACCGCACCTACCCCCCCACTATCCCCTCCCCACCCTCACATTCCCCTCCACTCTGTGTTTATTTTTTTTATGGGACCAAGAAATTCCTCTATGCCCAACAAGGCCATCCTCCCCTACATATACCACTGGAGTCTTGGGTCCCTCCCTATGTGTTCCCAGGCTGGTGGTTTAGACCCTGGAGGGCTCTGATTGTTTGGTATTGTTGCTTTCCTCCTGGGGTCACAAACCCTTTCTGCTCCTTCAGTCCTCTCTCTAAGTTCTCCATTGGGAAACCCCTGATCATATCAGTGGTTAACTGTGAGCAACGTCCTCTGAGTGTGTTAGTCATTGGCAGACCTCTAAGGAGACAGCTATATCATGTTCCTCACATTATGCACTTCCAGCCATTCACAACAGTGTTTAGCTTAGGTGGCTGTACATGGGATGAATACCCAGATAGAATGTTCTCCTGATGGCCCCTCCTTCAGTTTCTGTCCCATGTTTTGTTTCCATATTTGCTCCCTTGAGCATTTTTGTTACTCTTTCTAAGTAGAACTGAGGCATCCCCTCTTGGTCTTCCTTCTTCATGAGCTTCATGTGGTCTGCTGGTTGAGTCTTCGCTAATCCAAGCTTTTGGGCTAACATCTGCATAACAGTGAGTAAATACCCTGTGTGTTCTTTTGGGATTGCGTTAACTCACTCAAGATGATATTTTCTAGATCCATCCATTTACCTAAAAATTTCTCGAATTCATTATTTTTAATAGCTTAGTAATACTCCATTGTGTAGATGTACCACATTTTTTGTATCCATTCCTCTGTTGAGGGACATCTTGGTTCTTTCCAGCTTCTGGCTATTATAAATAAGGCTGCTATGAACATAGTGGAGCATATATCTTTATTATATGTTGGAGCATCTTCTGGGTATATGCCTCAGGTAATGCTATGTCCAGTTTTCTGAGGAACCGCCAGACTGATTTCCAGAGTGGTTGTACCAGCTTGCAACCCCACCAACAATGGAGGAGCATTCCTCTTTCTCCGCATCCTCGTCAGCATCTACTATCACCTGAGTTTTTGATCTTAGCCATTCTGACTGGTGTGAGGTGGTATCTCAGGGTTGTTTTGATTTGCATTTCCCTGTGGAATTGGATGTGGAGCATTTCTTAAGGTGCTTCTCAGCCATTCAAGTTTCCTCTGTTGAGAATTCTTTGTTTTGGCCGGGCGGTGGTGGTGCACGCCTTTAATCCCAGCACTTGGGAGGCAGAGGCAGGCGGATTTCTGAGTTCAAGGCCAGCCTGATCTACAGAGTGAGTTCCAGGACAGCCAGGACTACACAGAGAAACCCTGTCTCGAAAAAACCAAAAAAAAAAAAAAAAAAAAAAAAAAGAGAGAGAATTCTTTGTTTTGCTCCATACCCCATTTTTAATAGGGTTATATGGTTGTCTGGAGTATAATTTTTTCAGCTCTTTATATATCTTGGATATTAGCCCTCTATCGGATATAGGATTGGTTAGGATCTTTTCCCAATCTGTTGGTGGCCGATTTGTCTTATTGACAATGTCCTTTGCCTTACAGAAGCTTTGCAATTTTATGAGGTCCCATTTGTCAATTCTTGTTCTTAGAGCATAAGCCATTGGTGTTCTGTTCAGGAACTTTTCCCCTGTGCCTAGGTATTTGAGGGTCTTTTCCACCTTCTCTTCTATTAGTTTCAGTGTATCTTGTTTTAAGTTAAGGTCTTTTATCCACTTGGATTTGAGCTTTGTACAAGGAGATATGAATGGATTGATTTGCATCCTTCTACATGTTGATCTCCAGTTGAACCAGCACCATTTGCTGAAAATGCTGTTCGTTTTCCACTGGATGGTTTTAGCTCCTTTGTCAAAGATCAAGTGACCATAGGTATGTGGGCTCATTTCTGGATCTTCAGTTCTATTCCATTGATCTTCCTGCCTGTCTCTGTACCAATACCATGCAGTTATTATTACTATTGCCCTGTAGTATAGGTTGAGGTCAGGGATGGTGATTCCCCCAAAAGTTCTTTTGCTGTTAAGAATAGTTCTGGCTATCCTGGGTTTTTTGTTGTTCCAAATAAATTTGCAAATTGCTCTTTCTATCTCTATGAAGAATTGGTTTGGAATTTTGATGGGGATTGCATTGAATCTATAGATTGCATTTGGCAAGATGGCCATTTTTACTATATTAATCCTTCCAATCCAGGAGCATGGGAGATCTTTCCATCTTCTGAGATCTTCTTCGATTTCTTTCTTCAGAGACTTAAAGTTCTTGTCATACAGATCTTTCACTTGCTTAGTTAGATTCACTCCAAGATATTTTATATTATTTGTAACTATTGTGAAGGGTGTCATTTCCAGAATTTCTTTCTCAGCCCGTTTATCTTTTGAGTATAGGAAGGCTACTGATTTCTTTTAATTGATTTTATATCCAGCCACTTTACTGAAGTTGTTTATCAGGTTTAGGAGTTCTCTGGTGGAAGTTTTAGGGTCACTTAAGTATAATATCATATCATCTGCAAATAGTTAAATTTTGACTTCTTCCTTTCCTATTTGTATCCCTTTGACTTCCTTTTGTTGTCTAATTGCTCTAGCTAGGACTTCCAGTACTATATTGAATAGGTAGGGTGAGAGTGGGCAGCCTTGTCTGGTCCCTGATCTTAGTGGAATTGCTTCAAGTTTCTCTCCATTTAATTTGATGTTGGCTACTGGATTGCAGTATATTGCTTTTACTATGTTTAGGTATGGACCTTGAATTCCTAATCTTTCCAAGACTTTTAACATGAAAGGATGTTGTATTTTGTCAAATGCTTTCTCAGCATCTAGTGAGATGATCATGTGGTTTTTTTCTTTGAGTTTATTTATATAGTGGATTACATTGATGGATTTCCGAATATTGAACCATCCCTGCATTCCTGGGATACAACCTACTTGATCATGATGGATGGTTGCTTTGATGTGTTGTGAATTTTATTGAGTATTTTTGCATCGATATTCATAAGAGAGATTGGTCTGTAGTTCTCCTTTGTTGGGTCTTTGTGAGGCTTAGGTATGAACGTAATTGTAGCTTCATAGAACAAATTGGGTATTGTTTCTTCTATTTCTATTCTGTGGAATAGTTTGAAGAGAATTGGTATTAGGTCTTCCTGGAAGGTCTGATAGAATTCTGCAGTAAAACCATCTGATCCCGGACTTTTTTTGGTGGAGAGGTTTTTAATGACTGCTTCTATTTCTTTAGGGGTTATGTGACTGTTTAGATGGTTTATCTGCTCCTCGTTTAACTTTGGTACCTGGTATCTATCTAGAAAATTGTCCATTTCATCCAGATTTTCCAATTTTGTTGAGTATAGGCCTTTTTAGTAGGATCTCACGATTTTTTAAATTTCCTCTGTTTCTGTTGTTATGTCTCCCTTTTCAGGTCTGATTTTATTAATTTGAGTACTGTCTCTATGCCCTTTGGTTAGTCTGCCTAAGGGTTTGTCTATCTTATTGATTTTCTCAAAGAACCAGCTCCTGGTTTTGTTAATATTTTGTATAGTTCTTTTTGTTTCAACTTGGTTGATTTCAGCCCTGAGTTTGATTATTTCCTGCCGTCTACTCCTCTTGGGTATAGTAGCTTCTTTTTGTTCTAATGCTTTCAGGTGTGCTGTCAAGTTGTTAATGTATGCTCTTTCCAATTTCTTTTTGTGGGCAGTTAGAGCTATGATTTTTTCCTCTTAGTACTGCTTTCATGGAGTCCCACAAATTTTGATATGATGTGTCCTCATTTTCATTTAAATCTAAAAAGTCTTTCATTTCTTTCTTTATTTCTTCCTTGACCAAGTTATCATTGAGTAGAGCATTGTTCAGTTTCCACGTGTATGTTGGCTTTCCATTGTTTTTGTCCAAGTCAAAGACAAGTCTTAGTCCATGGTGGTCTGATAGGGTACAAGGGATTATTTCAATCTGTCTTGTGACCAATTATATGGTCTATTTTGGAGAAGGTACCATGAGGTGCTAAGAAAAAGGTATATTTTTTTGTTTTAGGATGGAATGTTCTATAGATGTCAGTTAAGTCCAATTGGTTCATAACTTCTGTTAGTTTCATTGTGTCTCAGTTTAGTTTCTGTTTCCATGATCTGTCCATAGCTGAGAGTGGGGTGTTGAAATCTCCCACTGTTATTGTGTGAGGTGCAATGTATGCTTTAAGCTTTAGTAAAGTTTCTTTTATGTATGTTGGTGCCCTTACATTTGGGGCATAGATGTTGAGAATTGCGAGTTCCTCTTGGTACATTTTTCCTTTGATGAATATGAAGTGTCTTTCTTTATCTTTTTTGATTACTTATGGTTGAAAAACGATTTTATTTGATACTAGAATTGCTACTCCAGCTTGTTTCTTGGGGCCATTTGCTTGGAAGATTGTTTTCTAACCTTTTACTCTGAGGTAGTGTCTGTCTTTTTCACAAAGGTGCGTTTCCTGTATGCAGCAAAATGTTGGGTCCTGTTTATGTATCCAATCCAATAGTCTATGTCTTTTTATTGGAGAATTGAGTCCATTGATATTAAGAGATATTAAGGAAAATGAATGTTGTTTCCTGTTATTTTTGTTATTGGCAGTGGAGTTATGTTTGTATAGCTACCTTCTTTTAGGGTTGTTGGAAGATTACTTTCTTGCTTTTTCTAGGTTGTACTTTCCCTCCTTGTGTTGGAGTTTTCCACCAATTATCCTTTGAAGGGCTGGATTTGTGGTAAGATATTGTGTAAATTTGGATTTGTCATGGAATATTTTGGTTTCTCCATCAATATTGATTGAGAGTTTTGCTGGGTAAAGTAGTCTGGGCTGGCATTTGTGTTCTCTTAGGGCCTGGATGATATCAGTCCAGGATCTTCTGGCTTTTATAGACTCTGGTGAGAAGTCTGGTGTAATTCTTATAGGTCTGCCTTTATATGTTACTTTACCTTTTAGTATTTTCCTTTACTGCTTTTAGTATTTTTTCTTTGTTTTGTATATTTGATGTTTTGATTATTATGTGACGAGAGGTATTTCTTTTCTGGTCTAGTCTATTTGGGGTTCTGTGGGCTTCTTGTATATTTAAGGACATCTCTTTCTTTAGGTTAGGGAAGTTTTCCTCTATAATTTTGTTGAAGATATTTACTGGCCCTTTAAGTTGGGAGTCTTCACCCTCATCTATACCTATTATCTTTAGGTTTGGTTTTCTCATTGTGTCCTGGATTTCCTGGATGTTTTGGGTTAGGAGCTTTTTTCATTTTGCATTTTCTTTGACAGTTGTGTCAATGTTTTCCATGGTATCTTCTGCACATGAGATTCTCTCTTCTGTCTCTTGTATTCTGTTGGTAATGCTTGCATCTATGACCTCTGGTCTTTTTCTTAGGTTTTCTATCTCCAGAATAGTCTCCTTTTGAGATTTCTTTATTGCTTCTACTTCCATTTTTAGATCCTGGACAGTTTTGTTTAATTCCTTTATCTGTTTGTTTGTGTTTTCTTGCATTTCTTTAAAGGCCTCTAGCTGTTTACCTGTGCTCTCCTCAAATTCTTTGAGAGTGCTATTTATGACCTTCTTAAAGTCCTCTAACATCATCATGAGAAGTGATTTTAATTCTGAGTCCTGTCTTTCTAGTGTGATGTGGTGTTCAGGACTTGTTATGGTGGGGGAACTGGGTTCTGGTGATGCCAAGTAACTTTGATTTCTGTTGTTTACATTCCTGCGCTTGCCTTTTGCCATTTGGTTAGCTGTGGTTCTACTCGAACTCACTGGTTCTGACTAGAGTCTGCCTTTCCAGTTATCTTGGTTGTATCAGAACTCCTCGGGGTACGGATGACTCTATGATCCTGAGCTCCAGCTGCTCTGGGTTTAGTGGCTCCTCTAGGATATTTCAGGATATGAAGTCTCCACAGTGGTAGATCAGCTAGGTGTTTGCTGTTCTGAATGTAATCACTTCTCTAAGATGCTTCAGGATATAGTGTCCCCTGCTCTGCTGCTCTGTTGGCCGTGTCCTCTCTAGGATGCCTGCAGCTCTAGGGTCCTTGACCTCTCTTGGGTGCCTCTGCAGCTCTGTGGTCTGTGCCTTCCCTAGGGTGCCTCCGGACTCAGATTCCAGAGGGGAGCAGATCGGCTGGGAGACTTCTGGAGCCACCGGTATCCAGGCCAGAGGCGGAAGGGGAGTGGTTCTCCACAGGGGCAGGGTCTGGCTGCCAGGTGCCCTCTGGGGGGGGGGGGGGCTCTCTACTGCCAGTTGTGCTTCTAAGGCCTAGGGCTGTGGGTGGGTTCTCCTACCTTCTGCTCTGCGGTCAGTGCCCTCCCTAGGGTGCCTCCAGACTCAGGTTCCAGAGGGGAGCAGATCAGCTGAGAGACTGCTCGAGCCACCAGTATCCAGGCCAGATACGGAAGGGGAGTCCCTTTTCTCTCTTAATTTAATGTCTTTTTTTTATTCAACTTCATTCAAATTCCCTTCTATTTGATGTATAAGCATATTCCCAAACAACATGCATCTGCTTAGAGGTTTGTGTGCCATGCACTAGGGTGAGCTGTAACCAGTTCACCCATGGGAGCCCACATTTAAAGAGACTAGTTGTTCAGAGTAGTATTAATACCATACTTCACTAGAGGTAACAAGTCCCCAATCTATGCCTTTTTAAATTGGGCCACTGTGTGCCCAGTTAGATACTATGATGGCATATTACATCTAGACTTCAATTAGCAATAATCCCTTATCTTTTAAAATCTAAAACAATATCATACTGTCTCTGTGACATACGTGTTTATTTGACTGATTTATCTCCTTTGACTAAACTCATTTGCATCCTGTATTCCCAAGCTGATAATTAACGTGTAATATAATTAATACACTTAACAGTATTATTCTTTATTCTTTTGTCCAGTTGTCTCTGGATGCCTTACACTGACTAGCAGACTATATCTTTCCTGGGGAAAATGCTTTTAGGCAACAGAAAAAGCATTATCTTTCTATTTGAAATTATAAACATACATTATGTGGATAAATATACCTATATTTGTCTTTCTCTTTATAAAAAATTAAGATGGGTGTGCATTTATTTTTAAAATTACTAAGTATACTTCTACTTACTATTAAGCAAAAAAAAAATTAAATAGTGTCTTTAAGGGAAATAATATTGTTTTGAATTTTAGACTGTCATTTGCAAGTAGCTGTACCTATCAACAGAGAGTTTCACCCTGACTTTATTGGGTAAATCAGGCTGGTCTAGAATTCACAGAGATCTGCCTGACTCTGTCTCATGTGTCTGTTGTGTTTTAGCTCAGAGGCTCATTGTCCCTTTGTATACAGAGGAAGACATTTAAGCCTTCCACCGGACCTTGGCCACAAGAGTCAACCTAGGACTGCATTTCCACATGCCATGAGCACTGAGCATTAATTTCTATAGGACAGGATTGGGCCAACCTGCTGTATCAAGCTTGGGAGAACCTGAAGTGGCTTATCCTACAGCTGTAGTCTCCACACAGGTTCCTCCCCCTCAGATGCTCTGCCCCTCAATTTCTGTGTTCTGCTTTTAAATTTAGTAGGGGCTTCTTTAAAAAACCACTTTCTGTGCTACCAGTTTGTAGACTCCTTTCCAGCCACTAGTCTTGTGCTGTTCCAGGAAATTTCATCATTCTTTTTTTTTTAAGAGACCAGACCTCTTATCCAGCTAGCCTGACTTTTCTCTACTTTTTACGGAGGTCTTTTAAGGCTGTAAGTTTGGGTTCTAATTGCCCCATGTTGGTCAATATTTTATAAGTTAAACAAGGTTTTTCCTCCCAGCCCCATGACCTCAGAAATAAGATTCAGACTCAAAATATATTTACATATACCTTGCTCATATACATAGGCTCTACTCTGACTAGATCAAAACTTTGATAACCCAACTATTAACCTACATTCTGTCACATAGCCAATTATTCCCATGCTCAAATACCATGCTTCTCTCTCCTCACATCTTCCCAGGCAAACTCTCCCATGCCTGGCTCTATCTCAGAATTTTTTCTCCTCCCAGATGTTCCAACTTCTATATCTTGCCTATGCCATAAGCTTTGTTGACAGATGATGCATCCATACAATACACAAGATATTCTCTCTATAGTCAAGAATGTGTGTGTGTGTGTGTGTGTGTGTGTGTGCGTGCGCACACATGTGTGTGTTATATTAGTTGGATTAATAAACTAATGAGTTTTATTTGATCAGGTGGGCTGTTTGTCATTGATTCATTGGTTCATTCATATGTGAATCTTTTCATTCCTTAATCGTTCCAACTGGCCTTTGAATTCACCCTTCATGCCACCAATTCCTCCAGGTATCCACTTAATAACTCGCTCATTTATCTATGATTCATTTAACATTCAATACAAATATTAGTTCTTATACTACTCTTCATTAAATTTAACATTCAATTGATCATTGATTAGTTGTGTTCACTAATTTTTGTGTTTATGAACCAATTATTAATTTTAATTGATTAATATAATGAGTAATAGGTGGAAAATACACACCTTATTTCCATCACTCATCAATCTTTCCTTTTATTAACTGGCTCATCCACTTCTTGGTTGACCTACATACACACATTTTAAAGTTTTAAAAACTATTTGAAGTTATTGTGAGCCTGCCTCCCACAGCTGTATGTAGAGATGAGAGGAGAACTTGGTGTATTCTGTTCTCTCCTTCCACATGCACATGGGCTCTGGATGTCAAAGTCAGGCTGTAAGACTTGCAAGTCAAGTGCACTTATTAGTTGAGACATTTTAGATAACGTATTTATGTTTTGTGTGCAGTTATGCATAGATTAATCGACTTCCCCTTTATTCCTGAGGGCATAGCTCCAGATTCTTAGCTTGGAAGTTACATTTTAATTGGTGGTTTGGCTGCATATGTATCTGTGTGAGGGTATTGTATTCCCTGGATCTGGAGTTACAGTGTGAGCTGCCATGTAGATGCTGTGAATTAAAACTGGGTCCTCTGGAAGAGCAGTCGGTGCTTTTAAACACTGAGCCATCTCTCCAGACCCTTGGATTTGTATATATAAATTCCCTGCAAGAGAGAGAGAGAGAGAGAGAGAGAGAGAGAGAGAGAGAGAGAGAGAGAGAGAGAAGAACTGTGCTGTGCGCGCAGGAATACAATTGATAACATTCATTACATTCTTGCCATTTCCCCTGCAGCCCTCACTCCAGACTGACAGTTGAAATGGCCCTTTGCCGGAGGTTTTCCTTTTCTCTTTTACAAACAAAGCTTGAGCTTGTTGAGAAGAGACTCTAACATGCTCTAAGCATGGTTGGGGAGAAAGGTCCTTAAGAGAAGCACAGGTGTGTGCACCCAAGAGGGCACTGTGTCTTCCTCAGCAATCTCCTTGCTCTGAACTGTTCCTGGGTTATTGAATCCCAAAAAACAGGGTCACTGTGCATTGCCTTCAAGAAGGGAGCACTGTCTATTGTCTCCCTTTTCTATGCAGAGAAAGTCCAAAAGGATATTGATCAGGTGATGCAGCTCACACTGGCTACCAACCCTTGATGATCCCTTTATGATCATACCAAAATGCCATACACTGATGCAGTCATTCATGAGATTCAGAGATTTTCAGATCTTTCCCTAATGGGCCTGCCAGGCAGAGTCACCAAAGACACATTGTTCAGAGGGTACCTGCCCCCCAAGGTGAGACCAGTTGCTATTCTGCATCGATACTCCATGAGCATACTCCACTCTCCTAATCATCAACCTCATCTTGTCTGTGGTTTCCCAGCATTCCGTGTTTCTTAGGGACTATCTGTTTTTGCTTATGGGAGTCAGAGCATGTTAACATATTTGTATCTTGTAACTTCTCGTAGAACACTGGGGTGTACCCCATCCTGAATTCAGTTCTCCATGACCCACAGTACTTTGAACAACCACACACCTTCAATCCCAAGCACTTTCTGGATGCCAATGAGGCAATGAAAAAAAGTAAAGCTTTCTGTCCTTCTCCACAGGTGAGACAGACCTGTGATTCTTTTCCCAGACAGCAGAGGGCAGTCCCAACCTTCGGGACACAAACAGCAATAGGTCTCTGTTTACTGAGTCTGTCAGAGCTGCCTTGCCTGACCATCCTATTCACCCTGGCTGTAACCCCATGTGGGAGTCTTGAATTAAAGAAGTAGCCTAGTCAGGAAGAATTTGAGGGACTATTTAAAAGCCTCTTAATCGGGGCAAATTCATTTTCTTTTTTTCATATATTTATTTACTTATTTGTTTATCTGTGTGTGTGTGAGAGAGAGAGAGAGAAATAGAGAGAGAGGGAGGGAGACAGGGAGGGAGGGAGAGAGAGAGAGAGAGAGAGAGAGAGAGAGAGAGAGAGAGAGAGAGAGAGAAAGAGAAAGAGAGGTCTGACTGTAGTTTTCTATATCTGTTCCCATCTGCCTCGAGTGAAACTATCTCTGATGATGGTTGTATAAGGCAACAAATTACAAAAATAACAACATATCTTTAAGATTCCTTTTATTGTTGCCTTTTTTTACCAGTAGCATTTGGTTTTGTCCTAGGTATCTAGGCTATCTAGTCACTGGCTCTTTGTCAAACCAGACATTGGACGGCGATTCCCACAAGCTTTGTGCCACCATTGCACCCCAGCACATTTCACAGGCAGGACAGCATTCTACATCAAAGATATTATGGCTGGGTTGGTGTATACATTTCTCACTCAGTAGTCTGCAAAGCACATTCCATATCAAAGACGCTAGACCATGCCAATGAAGGTTCTCAGTAGGCACCAGCTCCCTGTGTCCAATGAATTGTGTGGATGCTGTTTTCAGAAACGGGTTCTTGCTGTCGCTTCTGTGGAGAAATCTATTGTCTTGGTAATATTCTGGGTTATTTGGAGATTTCTATGAGACACCTTTAGTTGACAATCCAATGTAGCCAACCCCTGGTACTAGTAGCTTCATTTGGTGATAAGAGATGGCCATTTAGGACTATGTCTCTCTCATTATTTTGAGACATCATTAGAATAACCTTCATATATTGTAGGAAGTTTATACTTAACTAAGTTTCCCTCAGATGCCTCTCAATTCTAGCTGTCTCTCCCCACATTGTATCCCTCAAATCTATCATTCCTCCCCATCTGATCCTCCCATTCCTGTTTCCGCTGCTGTCACTAGTCCACCCATATAATCGATTCTATTTCCCCCTCCCAGGGAGATTCGTGCCTTGCTCTTCTGTCTATTCATAACATTCTGGGTCTATCTTACACTTGTAAGAAGGCTAAGATCAATAATGCAAGTGACAGTTCATACTGGCAAGGATGTGGACCAAGGGGAACAGTCCTCTGCAGTGACAATTTTAGAGTTTCTGCATCTTTGAAAAACACAGAAATATTATGAAAGTGTGTTTTTGTTTGAATCCCAGGTGTGGGATATGGGGCTGTTTCTGATTTTTCACAGGAACTAACTATAGTTTGGCATGATTTAGACAGCTGCATATAGTTCCTGAGATTATGTGACATTTGAAATTCTGGGGACTTTTGGGGGAGTATATAAATGCTAGGGCCCTGAGAGGCTGGGTCATTGGTGGTTGGTTGGTTGGTGGTAGTCATTGTTTGTCAATTATTTGAGGATGCAGTAGAAATAAGAAGAATGGGAGAAGATAGAGGACGAGGAGGAGATGAAAGAAGAAGAGGAAGAGGAGGAGGAGGAAGAGGAAGAGGAACTTAGATATCCTGACCACGAAGATCAAACTTGCCTCAAAGGCCTTGATACCCCTAACCAGCAAGAAACAGTCTAAAATAATGTTACCCCCTTTAAACCCCTGAATTTATTCAGGAATCTCTTTTCTTTCCTATCTAGTTCTAGGGGGTCAAAAGGGTAGAAACCGGGTGGGAAAGGATGGAAGAAAGAAGAATCCACAAAGTAGCAAAAACACAGCTACACTCTTCCATTGCTGGTGTGAGTACAAATTCGTTCAGCCACTATGGAAATCAATCTGGCAGTTCCTCGGAGGAGTTAATCTACCTCAAAATCCAGCTATACCACTCTTGGCCATAGACCCAAAGACTGCTTCATCCTACCACAAGGACACTTTCTCACCCATGTTCATTGCTGCTCTATTCATAATCATCAGAATTGGAAACAACATACATGTCCCTCAACAGTAGAATAGATTTAAAAAAGTACATATTACATTTATACAAAGAAGTATTATTCAGGTGTTCAAAATGATAATAAATTTGCAAGCAAATGAATGGAATTAAGGAAAAATCATCCCAAAGTAGTTTTGATTTGCATTTCCCTGATACCTAAGGATGCTGAGAATTTCTTTAAGTGTTTCTCAGCCAGGACTGGGGGGACAGAGGGAGAGGTGAGATCTACAGGCAGACTACCTGGCTCCCAGGCAGGAGTGGCCTTTGGGTTAGCAAAGAGTGAAGATTCATTTTTATAAGAAACAACAGCAAGAACAACCAACATCATCTATGAACACTGCCATGAGCTGGGTAGGGTCTTGACCACTGGGGAGGCATTGACTTTATCTCTGAACAGTAGGGTGATAAAGCATGTCTTGACACACTCATCTCTGCATTAAATACTCCTTGGTTTGTTATATTTTAAGAGAAATAGCATTGTGAGCATATATTTGAGCAAAGAAGCTATTCGTGATGGATAATATTCTGATCCAGAGAAAGTTCAGAATTACAGCACCCATCAGTGTCAGCAAGCAGTGTCTATGAATAAAAGAGGGGCTGGGTATGTACACACAGCTTGATTAGTGCCAGCTCTACTTTTGACTTACTTGGCCATGAAGCAGAGGTTGGCATCCTGGAATGGGTCAACTGCTTTGAGTGCCTGAGACTTATTCTTCATTAGAAGAATATAATCTCAAGTTACTGTATAGTCCAGTTGACTATGGTTGTTTGGTTAGTTTGCTACACACAGAAGCTGCTTTTAGCCAAATTAAGTCAGTTTATTAAACTCTAAGATGTAAGCACGGAAACTTTGTGTTCCGGTTTCTTTTCTTTTGGAGAAAGAGATGTTCTAGAAACAATTATAAAGATTTTGGCCGCCAACCCCTCCCCTTACCACAACCCTCATGATGGAACCCAGGGCTGTGTGGTTTTAAAGAAAGTTTTCTTGTGAACAGTCCACACCTCCAGCCCCTCCCTGGTGCATTCTAGAAGATCCTTTCCTGGTGATCCTTTAGGGGTCTAGAAGATCCTCATTGCCCTCATCCCTCATTGAGGAGTTTTAGGCAAGTGCTCTCCTGCTGAGCCATGTCTCAGCGAAGAACTGTCTGGTCCTGAGTGTAAGCGACTTCAGAGACCTTGAACTCATCCCTGCTCCTAGATCTGACTGGCATAATGGCCTCTTTCATATTTTATCTTTGAAGTTGGAAACACATAGGGCAGTGATATTAAAAAAAAACATGAATTGTTCATAGAACAGTTCCAAGATTAGAAAGGCGGGTGTATGAAGAAAAAAGACAAAGATAAGTTAACAATAGAGAAGCAAGGACATTGAAACAGATGCCAACAAAGAAAGGCACACAGAGAGAGATAAGGCAGCTCCAACAAGAGGAGACATTTTGTGAGAATGAGGGAACAAACATGAGACAGAAAAAAAAAGTGATGCCAGGCAGTGGTGGAGCACGCCTTTAATCCCAGCACTTGGGAGGCAGAGGCAGGTAGATTTCTGAGTTCAAGGCCAGCCTGGTCTACAGAGTGAGTTCTAGGATAGCCAGGGCTACACAGAGAAACCCTGTCTCAAAAAAACCAAAAACACCCCCCCCCCAAAAAAAAAAGAAAAGAAAAAAGGTGGTGAACCAGACAGGAAGAGAGGGGGAGGACAGAAAAGGAAGCTGGAGAAGAACACAACTAGAAACTGACAAAGGACAAAGGAACATGAGAGAGAATAGAAAAGGAACACTTGACAAGTTGTCCTTAGAGAAAAGGGGTGGTTAGGATGGTATCTAGGAAATTTAGAAAGATACACAGAGAGAACAGATCAAAAGACATGTAGTGGTGATAGATACAGACACAGGTTCAGGGAGACTATGATGGACAGAGAGAGACAGAAACAGAGACAGAGACTGAGATAAGTCATTAAACTTTTCTGGAAAAAATCTAGGTCACAGAACCAGTTCTAGGATAATCATCTCAGAGCTACTCCATAAATTACTAAGCTCATGTCATCTAAATTCTGGAAAGGAGATTCCCAAAGAGATAGGGTACTTTTCTAAATACACCCACACAGGCACAATTTTCTAACAACCTGGAAGGCACAGAGGTTGCTGGAAAATCCTTGCTGAACCTGGAGGCTCCAGGCAGTCGGTTGCAGATAAAGAAACTGGTGTACCATACCTGAGGTTACAAACAGCAAGGGCTCCTCATTCCTCTGAGAATTCAGTGGGTGCCATAGACCCCTTATCATGAGCACCTTCCCATTCTCAGTTATATGAACAATTGTGTTTCTAAGTTTACTTGTTCAACCTCATTAATCTCAAGGTATAGAACAATATCAGAGAAAGAGAAAGAAAAAGAGAAAGAAAGAAAGAAAGAAAGAAGCGGGTGATGAGAAACAGAAGGGACAAAGAAAGATGAAAGACAGAGAGCTCTTGCTATGTAGCCCAGATGAAATCATCTTCCTGTCAGTCTCCTGAATGCTTGGATTACAAGCTTGTGCCTCCATGTTTAATGAATACAGGATTCTTTTTAAACAGTACCTGTTCCCTCGGGGAAGGCCTATGAAATGGGTATCAATCTCCTCATATGGAAAAGGAGGGACACTAAAGATCTTGCATTATAAATGTGTGCACAAACTTTGCAACTATCCTAAGTGGTTTTTTACAATTCCAGAAGAGCTCTGGTAATCTAACAAAAACTACAAATCTGTCAAAAGTGACCATGAGACAGCCAACAACAATTTGTCTTTCATTTTATAATTTACTTATTGTATATGTGTTTGTATATGTATACATATGCACTAAGGTGTGTGTTTGTATGTGTGGGGGTTTGTCTCTCCTTCCACCATGTGGGTCCAGGGGGTTGAGCTCATGTTCTCAGAACTGGTAGCAGGCTCCTGCCCATGCTAAGGCATCTCACTGGTCCTTGCATCAATTCATTCGGTTTTGGGAATCTCTTAACATTCTGATTTGAATTACAGGTTGAAGGTTAAACTCATTCTTACTCATTGCAATGGTCAGAGTTGTCTAAATGGATTTAGGAATGGGACAGTTCAAAAGTTGTATACTGGCCTGGGGCTCGAATGGCTTAATTTCTCTGCCCACAGGAAAGCATGTTTGTCCTTACAAAGGTATTGCCTGCAATCAATTGTTCCTTTTCTTCACCTTTATCCTGCAATCAATTGTTCTTTTTCTTCACCTTTATCCTCCAGAACTTCTGTGTCCAGCACTGTGACTCCTAAAGACACCGACATCCCCCCCCCCAAGGAAACTGGTATTGGAAAAATACCCCCAGTGTACCAGATCTGCTTCTTAGCCCACTAAGTGGGCTGAGGCAGCCAGTGTCCCCACTACTTTTGAGAATGGCCCTATGTTTCTGCCTCTGGGAGGCCTGCTAGAAACCAGGCCCTAGATAGCTGTTCACAAAGCACCAAAGCATATTCAACTGTCTGTTTGCTTGAACAGAGACTTCTAGAGTCCACATCTCATGCTGAACCACTTTCCTCTTACTCCCAATAACCCCAGTCCCCAGCTCTCCATACTCTGTGATCTGTGCTAATGGACTCTGTATAAGGTCTGAATTCTATGTCTATAGACTTGCCTAATATGTATGGTTCAGGTAAATGGAATCAAAATAGTGTGTGGTCTTTGGTGTCTCGTGCCTTTACTTCACATAATTTAACTTAGTTTTCTGTATCCTATAGACCACAGTCATACACCTTCATGGGCCTTTCTCATGTTCTTTCTTAGCATCCTCTTCCTGCATGTTCTGTCTAGGCAGAGGCCTCCTCAGCCCATTGTCCCTGAGCTGCATGTTTCTGAACACTGACCTCAGATTCCTGTATGTTTCTCTTTAAATCTCCCAAGAGTCACACCAATGCCTGCATTAGTAAGGGTTCCCTAAAGGAACAGGATTGACAGCATCTATCTATCTATCTATCTATCTATCTATCTATCTATCTATCTATATATCATCTATCTATGGGAATTATGACACTGGCTTTCAGGCCATGGCTGGGTAGTGCAACAACAGCAGTTCATAGTAGAAAGTCTGAGAATTAGGTAGTTGTCTGTCCATGAGTCTGAGAGTCTCATCTGTCCCACTCAGTGCTATAGCCCTGAACGATGCCTGGAGAGCTGCTAATGTTTAAGTACCTGTTGCAATCCAGGAGAAGTTGGATTTAGCATCAGGCAAGTAAAAGGTTAGACAAACTTGCCAGGGACAATGAGGGCAGGCAGGCAAAAATTCTTTACTTTTGTCACTGGTTCCAATTCAATGTTAGCCTATCTATATTTGTATATATGTGTGTCTTATATCTATCTCTTTTTATCTCTCTATCTCTGTCTGTTTCTCTGCATCTCTCTCTCTCTCTCTCTCTCTCTCTCTCTCTCTCTCTCTCTCTCTCTCTCTCTCTTCTTTCTCTGCTGCTGCTATTTGATCAGTGACAAATTCCCATGTCAAAGCAGAAGCCCAAGCTACCAAGGAATTTCAGGCTAGGAACAGCAAGTTGGTTTTTATCACACAAGAATTCTGTTCCTGGTACTGATTTTCTACATCTGTTCCTGTGTTTGTCACTATGGTTAAACATCTGATCAGAAGCAAATGTTCAGAAGGATTTATTTATGGCCCGTTTCATGGCAGAGAGGCATGGCAGCTGGGATGAAAGTAGCAGCTGGGAAGGAGAGACAGGCTGGGAGGGACGAGGTCCTTGAAGTAATCTTCTTCATTCTGCTAAGTCTTCCATGTAAAGCATGTCAGAAATTCTTAAAAATACTGTTCATTAGAGATCACGCATTCAAACACATGGAGTCAAGGGAGATATTTTACATTCTTCTTTTCTTATTTTATTTTTCTTTTTTACTTTTTATTTTATTTTTGCTCCTCTGTTTTCCCTATGAAAAAGCAGGATTCCTAGGAATATTGATCAAACACAACATGACATGAAGCTATAAGACTAGGTACAAACCCTGATATCAAAGCTCAATGAGGCAAGCCAGTGGGAGGGGAAAGAGTCCCAAGATCAGGCAAAAGAGTGAGAGACACCCCCACTCCCATTTAACCATGGCACTTTGTGACTAGATTGATGACAGTATTATAGAACTGTGTCTTCTATGGTCATACCAGGGTCCTTTTTAGCTCTCCCAGTCTTATCACACTTGCTTGCCCCTGTGACATGTTACAGTGCAGCAGCAAAGGCCTCACCAGGTACTGGTGATGAGTTCTTGAAAATAGCTGCTTCTAAAATGTCTACTAATCATAACCACCCAGTCTATGGCATTCTGCTTCAGAAGAAAACAGACTGAGACAGGCTCTGCATCCTTCAGTGCAGAGTCTTGGGGAGAACCGAGACACTGTTAAGAGAGGGATAGCAAGAGGAAGGTCAGGAAGCTTCATATGCCTTGAAATAGCCAGGAGGAAGGGATCACCATTCACAGTGATCAGAGACCTAAAGGTTTCAACTACTCCTCTTTCAGGCTGAAGCCTCTCTCTCTCCACCTGACTGCTGAGCCTCACCATGCCTGTATCTCTTTCTCTCATTCCTTCTTCCTTTGCTCCCTGTCTGTGGCTATCACAGGTTAGAGAGTGCAATGGGGACTCTGAAGAAATCACATCTGCACTGGGGTTGGGGTTTATACAAACACAGTGAGGCTCACACAGTAACATGTAACTCTACTTCTAGCTACCGCTCTCATGCAAACCTAAAAACATACAGAGTAGCTCCACAGTGCAAGAATATACTTATGAGCTGTGCATGCATCATAAATTTTAATATTCAGGAGGCAGAGACAAGAGGTTCTCTGAGTTGGAGGCCAGACTAGTCTACAGAGCAAGTAACAGGACAGTCACGGCTACACAGAGAAATCATGTCTTTAAAAAGCAACCAACAGAGACAGACAGACAGACAAACAGACACACACATACTCATGCAAGCATATCTAGAGGAGCACAAAAGATCATGTATGCACATTCACTCTGGAAATCAATTTGGCCATTTCTCAAAATATTAGGAACAATTCTACTGAAGACCCAGCTATACCACTCCTGGGCATTTACCCAAAAGATGCCCCACTATACTACAGGGACACTTACTCCACTATGTTCATGGCAGTTTTATTCATAATAGCCAGAAACTGAAAACAACACAGGTGTTCCTTAACCAAAAAAAAAAAAAAAAAATGGATACAAGAAATGTGGTTCATTTGCACAATAGAATACTATTCAGCTATTTAAAACAAGGACATCAAGAATTTTGCAGGCAAATGGATTGATCTAGAAAATATCATCCTGAGTGAGGTAACCCAGACTCGAAAGGACACACATGGCATGTACTCCCTTATAAGTGGTTATCAGCCATAAAGTAAAGGAAACCCACACTACACTCCAAAGACTCAAAGAAGCTAAAAAAGAAAGTCCCAAATGAGGGTGTTTGAATCTCACTTTAGAAGGGGGAATAAAATAGTCACAGGAGGTAGACTGAGGGAGGGAACTGGGTGGGAGAGGGGATGAGGAGGGAAATGAGGGGGAGCTGTTTTCTGGATCAGGTATGGGCAAAGACAAGAGAGAGGGCCAGAGGGCCAGGAGAATGAATGGAAGTTGGTAGCTAATGATGGTGGGGGTTGGGGGAATCTCTAAGATGTACCAGAGACCCAAGATAGGGAGGTTCCCAGAAGTCTAGGGGGGTGTTTTAGCTGAGACGCCTAGTGGGAATATGGAACCTGAAGAGGCCACCTCCTGTAGCATCCCCAGGGGAGGAATAAGGAAATCAACCCACCCACCAAACTTTTGACCCAAAATTTGTCCTGTCTATTAGAAATGCAGGAAGCAAAATCGAGTTGAGACTGAAGAAATGAGCAACAAATAACTGACCCAACTTGAGATCTATCACAAGGACAAGCACCAATCCCTGACACTACTAATGAAATTCTATTATGCAGATAGGAGCCTGGCATAACTGTCTTCTGAGAGGCTCCACTCAGCAGCTGACTGAAACAGATACAGATATTTACAGCCAAATAGTGGACAGAGCTCAGGGACTCTTATGGAAGAATTGGGGAAAGGATCAAGGGCCACGGAGGGAATAGGAAAGCCACAAGAAGACCAACAGAGTCAACCAACCTGGACCCTTGGGGAATCTCAGAATCTAAAACACCAACCATACACAGGCTGGACCTAATTCACACACACACACATACACACACACACACACACACACACACACACACACACACACACATATGTAGCAGGTGTGCAGGTCAGTCTTCATGTGGGTTCCCCAACAACTGGAGTGGGGTTGTCCCTAATGTTGTTGCCAGTCTGTGGATCCGTTCCCCTCCCTGGGCTGCCTTGTCTGACCTCAGCAGGAGAGGCTGTACCTAGACCTGTAGAGACTTGATATGCCAGGGTAGGCAGATACCCAGTGGGGGCCTCTGTCCTCTCAGAGGAGAAGGAGAGGGAAGGATGTGTGGAGGGACTATGTGATGGGCGGGGATCATGAAGAGGAGGCAGTGATCAGGATGTAAGATGATTTAATTAATTAATTAAATAAATGATAAATAAATATATGGAAAAAAGAAATGTTCCTTCACATATGCAGCACACAGAGGTCCATGCCTAAGTAAATAAACAGATAAAACTGAGCTGACAAGTGCAGAAATCAAAATGTGTTACTCCCAATGCCCTTCTGTTCTGTGTATCTATTTCATGATATCTTTGCCAATATCTAGGTTTGGAGTAAGGGAATGAGGACTGAGCAGGTCACCAGCAGCCCAAACAGGAAGTATGGGTGCTCACATACCTGGACAGTGGTGAGACTAGGGGCGGGTACAGCTGGAGTTGCATAAGTGAGTAGGGCGGCAGGTTCAACATAAAAGATCCTGCTGCAGTGTTTACTGAAGTCAATGGTGGTTAGAACAGGACCATGGAGCTCAGTGCCCTGCTCCTCCTCGCTCTCGCTGCAGGCTTCTTGTTATTCTTCATCATCCAAAGCCAGCCAAAGACCCATGGCCACTTACCACCGGGACCTCGTCCCCTACCCTTCTTGGGGAACCTCTTGCAAATGGACAGAAGAGGCCTTCTGAACTCTTTCTTGCAGGTGAGCCATGCACAGGGCCTGAGTCCTGTGGGATTAACCCCTGTTTACTCTTGGAGGTCATTTAGCAGGAAGAGAAAGGGACTCCTTCTAGGCTGTAGATTCAGGTGGGAAGTTCACTAAGTGAAAGGTGACATGCTGTCTCATGATGATAGTTCTCACACGGGCAGGCAAGTCTTTCTCTGTTGGAGTTGTGTAGGGCACTGCGCTTGGAGTGCGAGAGGTATGAAGGTGTTGAGGTGTCGTTTCACTCCTCAGGGTTTGCCTTTTCTAGAAGAGAAAGAAAAGTGTCAGAGGCATCAACTATAGGTTTTGCTCCTGCCAAAAAAAAAAAAAAAAAAAAAAGAGAGAGAGAGAGAGAGATTAGCCTGAGGTGTTCCAGGATAAAGAGGAGAAGAAGAAGGGCAGGAGGTGAGGTGAGTAGGTGGGTAGGTAGGTAGGACTAATCAGTTATAAACACCATGCACGATTCAAGCCAAGGACATTGGCACCATCTTTACCAGTCTATGTATTGTTGCTTCACGAGTGGTATTTCATTGTTCATTAATAATCAATGACCATCCATGACCCCATGTCCCATTGACAGAGCAGATATAGTGGCAGTAATCCCAACTTCCTGCCCTCCTATGGTTTTTTAACAGATCAGCCTGGATTCAGTGGCATAATCATTCATTTTTGTTTAGCTTTCAAGACAAGGTTGTCCCACTTTTCCCAGGCTAACTACTAACTCCTGATCCTCCTTCAAGTTTCACATAATATCTTTCATCTGATCTGTAAATTGTTATTTCACTGTTTCATAAGGTATAGTTCTGTGACCCCACCTAAAATCATAAATATATCAACATCAAACATATAGAGATTTTTCATAGAATTATTCCCTAAACAACATGGGAACTGACCATTTTCATAGCATCTAATCTCTATTAGCTTCATGGAAATCTAGACTGAGCTAAAAGTCCCAAGAGAATGAGAGTGGATTATTTGCAAATGTGCACCGTTCTATTCAAGGACTTTCAGCATTGTAAGGTTTGGATGTTCCTGGGACCAGTTCCGTGGAGATGCGCAGAGATGGTTGTACTGCCAGGTAGTTTCCCAGTGGTCTATACTATAGACATGTTTGACAGTCAGGACCATCATCAGGGGTCATCCATTTCCCCTCTCAAGTAACCCAGTGGATGGGTCAGGGCCATTCTCTCTGTTATCAGAGGCATTGATCAGGTTGAAGCGGGGTCACAGGAAGGATGGTTTCTAGATGAGATGTCAGGAACTGCTGGCCAGACTGAAGGGCATGGTCATGTGTCTGTATCTACATCTGTATCTATATTCATATCCATCTAGAAATCCATATCTATTTTTTTTTGAGATAGGGCCTTAGGTAGCCCAGGAAGGCCTCCAACTAGATATATACCCAAATATAACTACTCATTCTCTGGCCTCTACATCCTCAAAGCTGAGTTTATAGTCATGTGTTAGCCCTACCTAAACCCTACATTTCCGGTGCATTGATTAGAACATACAACCAACAGTGCAGACCTGCTGGGTGGTGAAATAACCCTTCAACTCATATGTCCTCAGAAGGAGAAGGGTGATCAGAGGAGGAGATGCCTATTTATCAATCTGTATCTAAGCATTTAACAGTTTAATGTTTGTGCTGACTAGACACAATCCCGGTGCCCTTGTGGTTTGGCAGCTTCAAGAAAAATATGGAGATGTGTTCACAGTACACCTGGGACCGAGGCCCGTGGTCATGTTGTGCAGCACAGACACCATAAGGGAGGCTCTGGTGGACCAAGCTGAGGCTTTCTCTGGTCGGGGGACAGTTGCTGTGCTTGATCCAGTTATTCAGGGATACGGTGAGATATGGGATAGGGTGGAGAGGAGAATATGGCCCAGGAAGGTGAGTCTGAGAAGTAGGACCTGAGCTATGGGGAAGGACTTGGGATTCTCTGAACTTCCAGTGTGACCCACCCACCATATTTTCCCTAATTCCTTAGGTGTGGCTTTTGCCAATGGGGAATGCTGGAAGACAATTCGGCGATTCTCTCTGACCACCATGAGAGACTTTGGGATGGGAAAGAGGAGTGTGGAGGAGCAGATAAAGGAAGAGGCCCAATGTTTGGTGGAGGAACTGAAGAAATACAAGGGTGAGTCTAGGAGAATGGGCATAAAGAAGATATGAGGGCACAACCAAAGCAAGAGACACACAAGGGTAGAAAAAGACAGTAGAGACAGAAGAGATAAAAGGGAGTCAAGGGTGGTGTGGATAAAGGTGGGGAGAGAGAAATACAGAGACAGAAAAAGAAAAGTGAGGTTTATGTCATCCACAGATATCTCAGAGATGTAGATTAACCATGCTGGTCACTTGTGTACAGAAAAGTCAATCTTCAAATTAATTGTATCTGTCAGTTGGGTATGATTGGTGCACACTTATTATCTGAGAACTCAGAAGGCTGAGACAAGGCGGTCATGAGTCCAAGGCCAGTCCTGTCCACATTGTGAGGTCCTGGCTTACACTGTGGTTGTTTGTGAGTTGGAGAGTGTTTCCAGTACCATATATAGTTGTCATGCTTGAGTGTGACTGTAGTCCTTCAAGTCCAGAGGGGGAGGCAGGATGCTGAGATTTTCAAGGTCATCTTCTACCACATAGAGAGTTCAAGACCACTTTGGCTTAACCTTTATCATGTCCTCCCAGCCCCACAATGGTCTTAGTCCCATAGTTCTCAACCTTCCTAATGCTATGACCCTTTAATACAGTTTCTAATGTTGTGATGACTCCTCAATCATACAGTTATTTTTGTTGTTACTTCATTACTATAAATGTGCTACTGTTAGGAATCATAATACAAATATCTGTGTTTTCTGATGAACTCAAGTGACCCCTGTGTTGTTTGATCTCCAAGGAATCATGAACCATAGGTTGACAACCACTAGTTGTCAGGAAAAACGGCAGACGTGTTCAAAGCAGGAACTGTGTTTCTCCTTGTCCTTGTGCTGATGGGAATCAGTGAGCACAGAGGTTCATGGGAGTTGTAGATTGGTAGAATTCTGAGGCACTTTTGGGTCCTTCATGATTCCCTATAACAAGTGCATCTCGGTGGCACAGACCTTGATTTGCAGCTCCATTTCTTTACAGCAGGCATTTGGTGTCTCTTATTGACATTTCTCAGGAGAGCTGAGATGATGCCAATGCAGAAGTGGGAGAGGAAGAAAGGCGCAGAAACTGGGAAGAATGTCTGGAGAGAGAATGCATAGAGATTGAGGACCCAAAGAAAGACGAGCTATAAGGTTGAGAGTGAAACTGACTAGCCTCAGAGAAAACGCTACAGGGAATCAGAGACTGTAGACAAGCCAGCTCCAGAGAAAGGGCAACAAGGGCCCAATACTGTTGGACAGACAACAACCCTCCAACCACCAGGGTCCATGACTGAACCTGGCCTGCAATGACAGCAAGTCCTGATGGCTAGTGAAACACCACAGAGCCTAGAAGTCTGAGAAGGGATAAAGACTGGCAGAATGGAGTGGAGCATTCAGGGCTTGTGAATCCACACAGACAATCCCTGAACCTTTCTCTGTCCTTTTCTGCCACTAGGAATTAACTATCATCTCAAAGTCAGAGTGGTGACCACGGAGAAGGGGCATTGTGGAAACTAACTATACATGCTGTCTCTCTCAGCTCTTAGGGGTCTGAATTCTACCCCTAGTCATGAGTAGCTATGTTTTCTTAGTGGACTTAGCTACCCTCTTTGTATGCTAACAACACTGAATCTTATGTCCAATATCCTGGGGAAATTAAATAAAATGATGTATTCAGTGCTTAGAAGAGGGCTTGGTCCATCATATGTGCTAGTGAGATTAGCTGCTGTTGCTGTTCTTTGAATAGTGAGTGGTGGGGGCAGCCTCAGAAGATGGAAATAAATTCAAATATTCCTGTTTCTGTATCTTCTGTCTCCTGTCTTGCCTCATCATCCTCTAGGAGCCCCCCTGAACCCCACCTTCTTCTTCCAGTCCATTGCAGCCAACATCATCTGCTCCATTGTCTTTGGAGAGCGCTTTGACTACACAGACCACCAGTTCCTGCGCCTGATGGATCTGATCTATCAGACATTTTCCCTCATGAGCTCATTGTCCAGCCAGGTCAGTGGGTGGGAAGAGAGGAGCATCCAGGGCAGAAGAAACAAGAGAGTGCTTTGTGGGTGAAGGAGGGAGTGTCTTACAGCTGGAAGGGAAACAGAGACAGCATGAAGAAATAAAGAGGCTGAGACCTGGAGGCAGGGAGGGGGCATGTTTAACAGGTTAGAGAGACCTGAATGTAGAAATACAGAGCCATCCAGACATGAAGAAAACAATGATGTGTTATAAAGATGTAGTTCAGAGGGCAGAATACTATGTTTTCATGCATGATCCCCTGGGTTCATCCTGGGTTTGGTGGTATACAAAACATGAAATTCCAGCACTTGGGTGGTGGAGGCTGGGGGATCAGAAATTCAGGGTGATCCTTGGCTACATATTGAGTTTAAGGCCAGTCTTGCTTAAATGAGACCCTGTGATTCCCACCCCCCCAACTCACAAATTAAAACAAAGAAAGACAATTCAGCAAAGGGGATTGGGAAGGAACATAGAGGAAAGGAAAAGAGAGATACAGAGAATGCAGGACAAAGGTTAGAGATGATTCAGAGCTACAGTTCAAAAGCATGCATGTGTATGGTATATATAACTGTGTGTGTGCGTGTGCGTGTGCGTGTGTGTGTGTTGCTTCATGAAATCTGAGTACCTAGGAGCACTGCCCACTTCCTGTGACCCAATAGCTCCAGATGACCCCCTGAGTCTCTCCTTCTTGCAGGTGTTTGAGCTCTTCCCTGCCGTCCTGAAGTACTTTCCTGGTGGCCACAGACAAATCTCCCAAAACCTCCAGGAAATCCTTGACTACATTGGCTATAGTGTGGAGCAGCACAGGGCCACCTTGGACCCCAGCGCTCCACGAGACTTCATTGATACCTTCCTTCTGCGCATGGAGAAGGTTAGTCCTGCATGGATGAGAGAGGGGGTGGGTGAGAGTGAAGGATGTGGATGTGGTCAGAGAAAAAGATGGAAGGGGACAGCAGATGACAAGGAGAGAAAGAAACAGAGTGGAGGAGATGAAGAATGTCTGGAAGAAAAGAGAAAGGGAGGAGAAAATGACTGACATAGGGAAAGAGAAGGGGTGTGGCTGGGGAAAAAACACAGGGCAAAGAATAAAAAGCAGACAAGACCACAGAGTCTGGAGAGAAGGCTCATGGTTTAGAAACACTGTCTGCTATGGCAGATGACCGAAGTTCCTTTCCCAAAACCTATGTTGGGATGCTCACAATTGTATGTAACTCCAGCTTTATGGACTCCAATTCTGTCCCCTAGCTTTTCTGGAAAACACAGACACACAGAGCCATAGACAGACAAACACACACAAACACGCAGATACACATACACACATACTGCAGACACCCACAGTCACATATACATAAATATACATAAAATAAATTTTTCTGAAAAGAGCTGGAAATGACAAAAAATGACAGAAAAGTGAGATTCTAAAGAGCAGAGTAGTCCAGTGATGACTGAATAAAAAGAGGCAAAGAGGCCATGAAACAAGTGGTGTGAACTGCTGAGGGGACACATGCCCAGTGGCCCAGACAGTGTGAGACACAAGCACAGTGACTAGAAAGACACACGCATCTCACTGCAAGGATCCAGTCACCACGACCTCTCTTCTCTCTCCCATCTGGAACCAGGAGAAGTCCAACCGCCACACAGAGTTCCATCACCAGAACCTCATGATGTCTGTGCTCTCTCTCTTCTTTGCTGGCACCGAGACCACCAGCACCACGCTGCGTTACAGCTTCCTGATCATGCTCAAGTACCCCAATGTCGCAGGTGTGCCATGAGTAGACAGTTGGGTGATCTTCAACTCTCTTTTGGCTACAGCAGGTTATGTAGATGAGACATAGGCCTGTTACATCTGGAGCTCTGAAGGCTTTGTTTGGTTTCCTAAACTAAGGCAGTGCTGTAGTGGTGTGTGAATGAGCAATAGGCTGACCTGTTTTCTGTTGTTTCCTCCTATCACTTAAAGGTTGATCCAACCATCAAATCAGCCTTCCTTCCCTCTATCTGTCTTTCTGTCTTTACATCCATGCATGAATCCATCCAACCTTCCTTCCCTCCTTCTGTCTTTTTGTATTTACATCCATCCATCTATCCAGCCATACATCAATTCAACCTTCCTTCCCTCCTTCTGTCTTTCTGTCTTTACATCTATACATCAAACATTCCATCCATACATCTATCCACCCATCCATCCATCTATACTTTCTTTCCTTCCTTCTTCATTTCTGTCTTACATCCATCTATGTGCTCATCTTTTTATCTATCCACCTCTTCATCCATTCACCCATTCTAGTCACTATCCCAGACATCTATCGTCTATACATATATACATTTTCCCACCCATCCAGCTATAAGCCTGTTCACCCACTCATATAGTCACCTGTCCATCTTTATAGCCATAGGTTATTAATCCTTGAATCACCTGTCCATCTTCTCTATATCCATAGATTATTAATCCTCGATTTATTCATCTCTGATTCACACAAGGATATGCCTTTCAATCATTCATTTGGATTATCAACTCATGAATTTTATTCTCTGATCAGGAATATTTGAGTGGGCTGTTGTTACTAATTTGTTGGTCCATTGAAATATAAATCTTTTCATTCCTTAATCGTTCCAACTGGCCTTTGAATTCACCCTTGATGTGTCCACCAATTCCTTCAGGTATCCATTTAATAACTCACTCATTTATCTATGATTCACTTAGTATTCAATACAGATATTAGTTCTTATATTACTCTTCATTAAATTTAACATTCAATTGATCATTGATTAGTTGTGTTCACTAATTTCTGTGTTTATGAACCAATTATTAATTTTAATTGATTAATATAATGAGTAATAGGTGGAAAATACACACCTTATTTCCATCACTCATCAGTCTTTCCTTTTATTAACTGGCTCATCCATTTCTTGGTTGACCTACATACACACGTTTTAAAGTTTTAAAAACTATTTGAAGTTATTGTGAGCCTGCCTCCCACAGCTGTATGTAGAGATGAGAGGAGAACTTGGTGTATTCTATTCTCTCCTTCCACATGCACATGGGCTCTAGGTGTCGAAGTCAGGCTGTCAGACTTGCAAGTCTTATTAGTTGAGACATTTTAGACAACATATTTATGTTTTGTGTGCAGTTATGCATAGATTAATCGACTTCCCCTTTATTCCTGAGGATATAGCTCCAGATTTGTTGGGAGCCGCAGTGATTTGCCATTCCAAGATGGCGCGGACATCCTGTCCTCCCACTTGTAAACAACTGACTGCACAGGTGCAAAAGGCAGAAAGCACGCCAAAGTCACTGCCCATCCTGGGGCGTAATATGGGGTGATGAGTGAACAGCCAATCAGAAGTGAACACGCCACTCTAGGGTATATATAGCAGTGCACATATGTATCTGTGTGAGGGTATTGTATTCCCTGGATCTGGAATTACAGACAGTGTGAGCTGCCATGTGGATACTGTGAATTGAAACTAGGTCCTCTGGAAGAGCAGTTGGTGCTCTTAAACACCAAGCCATCTCTCCAGGCCCTTGGATTTGTATATATAAATTCCCTGCAAAGGTGTGTATGTGTGTGTGTAGACCTGTGCTTTGCATGCAGGAATACAATTGATAACATTCATTACATTCTTGCCATTTCCCCTGCAGCCCTCACTCCAGACTGACAGTTGAAATGGCCTTTTGCTGGATGTTTTACTTTTCTCTTTTACAAACAAAGCTGGAGCTTGTTGAGAAGAGACTCTAACATGCTGTAAGCATGGTTGGAGAGACAGGTCCTTGAGAGAAGCACAGGTGTGTGCACCCAAGAGGGCACTGTGTCTTCCTCAGTAGTCTCCTTGCTCTGAACTGTTCCTGGGTTATTGGATCCCAGAAAACAGGTTCACTGTGTATTGCCTCCGAGAAGGACGCACTGTCTATGGTTTCGCTTTTCTGTGCAGAGAAAGTCCAAAAGGAGATTGATCAGGTGATTGGCTCACACCGGCTACCAACCCTTGATGACCGCTCCAAAATGCCATACACTGATGCAGTCATCCACGAGATTCAGAGATTTTCTGATCTCGCCCCTATTGGTCTACCACACAGAGTCACCAAAGACACATTGTTCCGAGGGTACCTGATCCCCAAGGTGAGACCAGTTGCAATCCCCCATCGCTACTCCATCCATGAGATACTCTACGCTCTTAATCACCAATCTCATCCTGTCTGTGACTTCCCAGCATTCTGTGTTTCTTGGGAACTGACTGTTTTGCATATGTGAGTCGGGGTTTGTTAACATCTTTGTATCTTCTAACTTCTCCTAGAACACCGAGGTGTACCCCATCCTGAGTTCAGCTCTCCATGATCCACGTTACTTTGAACAACCAGACACCTTCAATCCTGAGCACTTCCTGGATGCCAATGGGGCACTGAAGAAAAGTGAAGCTTTTCTGCCTTTCTCTGCAGGTGAGACAGACCTGTGATTTCTTTCCTAGACACTGGAGGGCAGGCCCAAATCTCTGGGACACAAACAACAATAAGGTCCCTGTTTACTGAGTCTCTCCCAGCCGTCTTGCCTGAACAATACCCTTCACCTTGCTACAGCCCCATGAGGGGATTCTTGAACTAAAGAACATGGTCAGGAGAACTTTTTGAAGGCGTATTTAAAAGCCTCTAAACACAAGAACATTCATTTTCTTAAGAAACAACAACAAGAACAACCAACATTATCTATGCACACTGCCATGAGCTGGGTTGTGTCTTGACAGCTGAGGAGGCATTGACTTTATCTGTGAGCACTGAGGAGATGGCACATGTCCCCAGGACATACTTGTCCCTGACTGCATTAAATACTCCTTAGCTTGTTAAATTGCAAGAGAAATGGAAATTATGACCATCTATTTGAACAAAGAACCCATTCATAATGGTTAAGATCCTGAACCAGAAAAAGTTGAGAGTTACAGCAGCAGACAGTAGTGTTGGTCAGCGGTGAGTCATTTGGAGCTGAGCATGCGGGTATAACCTGACTTTGCCAGCTCTACTCTTCTCTTACTTGGTCACCCTGTAGTAGTTAGTAGCCTGGGATTGGTTTGCTGCTATGTTTGGCTGTGATTCGGTTATTAGCTAGCAGAAGAGTTACTTGCTAGTGCAATATAACCTCAATACAGTTTGCAGTATTATCACTAATGATTCCACTAATTACCACTAATGAAGTTAGATTAATTTTTGTTATGTATATGGGCGGCCTTGTGCCAAATTGAATTCATTTTAACAAGGTCTAGCCCTGAAGAACTCTATCTAGATAGATTCCTTATCTTGGAAATAAAGGAAAGTCCAAGAAAGAACTCAGACCTTTTCATTCTGTGGTAATGATTGAACCTAGGGTTTGCAAATGTTAGGCAGGGGCTCTACCACTGAGCCACGCCCCCAACCCCTCACTGGGGGATTCTAAGCAGGGGCTCTACCACTGAGCCACACCCCCAGCCCCTCACTGGGGGATTCTAGGCAGGGGCTCTACCACTGAGCCACGCCCCCAACCCCTCACTGGGGGATTCTAAGCAGGGGCTCTACCACTGAGCCACGCCCCCAACCCCTCACTGGGGGATTCTAGGCAGGGCTTCCGCCGCCACTGAGCCACAGCCCCAGACCTTGTCTAGAGTTGAGTGTCTTAGTGACTTCAATGACTCAGGGCTCAGCTCTACCCTGAAATATCCAACGTATTGGCTTTCTCCAATATTTAATCTTTATTCAGTGTGGGAACAACGAGTTGGATAAAAGTGAATGTCTCCATTCCACAGTTGTAAGTTTAGAAGGAGGCAGGAATGGAGATAAATAAAGCTAGAGACGGAAAGTAGACGATAGAGAAATAACAAACTTGAAACGGGAGGCACAGGGAGACCAGGACAAGGTATATACTAGTAAACACTAAGAGGGAGAAGGGGAGAGGGAGAAAAAAGAGAAGAGAGGGAATAGGTTGGGAGAGAGGGGAAGGATGTGAAGATATAGAGAAAGAGAAGGGAACAGAAGAGAAAAGGGAGAGAGATGGGGAGGGGCAGGGAAGAGAGAGAAAAATAATGGGGAGTATAGAAAAATAAGCAGAAAGGGGGAAAAGTGAAAGAAAAATAATGTCTGCTAGGTAAAAAAAGATACATATTGACTGTCCTGGCCCACAAGAAAAACAAAAGAAGCGAAAAGGCGTTAGAGCCAAAGAGCCATGGAAGGTGTCCAAATCGCCAGCTCCAGGCCTGGGGACATCATATTGAGAAAGACATAAGTCATTAAACAGTTCTGGAAAAATCTAGGTCACAAAACTGGTTCTAGGAGAACCATCTCAGAGAGCTACTCCATAAATTTTTAAGCTCATGTCACCTAAATTATGGAAAGAACATGCCCAAAGGGATGGGGTGCTTTTCCTAAATACTCCCACACAGGCATAATCTCCTAACAACGGGAATAGGGGGTGTTGAGAAATCCCTCCTGCACCTAGAGGTCCTGGGGGAGGAGAGTTGCAGATTAAGAATCACTGAGGTGAGGGACAGGCTGTGGTGCCTGTACATGGGTTTTCAGGCTTCCGTTGCTCTATGGTGCTCCATACCTGAGGTTCCAACCAGCAAGGGTTCATTATTCCTCTGAGAACCTGGTGGGTGCCACAGACTCATTATCACATTTACCTGCCCATTCTCAATTGTCTGAACTACTCAGATAGGAGCTTGTTGAAGCTCATTGATCTAGGGCTGAGACCAGAAAGGGGATGGGGGAGATCCAGAAACACCTTCTGCACTCCCACATAAACACACTACACGGATAAGAGCCTTTCTTCCTTTCTTCTTTTCTTTCTTTTCCTCACTCTCCTGTGTTCATCCCACTTTCTCTCCTTCTCACCCTCTCTTCTTTTCTCCCCTTCTCCTCCTCCCCTCCCCCTTCCTCTTCCTTTTTCTCCCCTTCCTTCTCTTCCTGTTAGTTTTTTAAGATGGTTAGGGTTGGTCTTGCTATACAGTCTAGGCAGTTTGGGAGTCATGATCCATCTCCATCAACTTTCCCACATGCTAGAATTATAGGCATCGACCACCATGTCTGGTTCACAGAGAATTATTAATACCAGCCAGGTGTCAGTTTAAGAGTCTTTACAAACATTGACTTTGTGCTCACAAGAACTTCACGAGCTGGCTGCCATTGTCCTCATGAGAGGAATTAAAAAATCCTAAAGACATCATGTTGTAAATGTTCACACCCACCTACTCACCTATCCACCCTCAACTCCAAGGTGGCTCTAACTTCCTCTGGGGCAATGGATGCTTTGAAAATCCAAGTCTCATAAGTGAATGCTAGCCATCCACCAAATACTTTACATGCCTTTTTTGAGGTTTGGAGGGTTTTTTTTTTTTTTTTAATAGTCTCTTAGCATTGTGGTTTAAGGGGCAAATTCACACTTTTCATTGCAATGGCCACCATTGTCTGGGTTTAGGGATTAAAACAGTACAAAGGTTATATACTGCCACAAAGCTAATGTGACTTGTCCTTTGTGCCTACAGGAAAGCGTATTTGTCTTGGAGAAGGCATTGCCCGCAATGAATTGTTCCTTTTCTTCACCACCATCCTCCAGAACTTCTCTTTGGCAAGCCCTGTAGCTCTTGAGAACATTGACCTCACTTCTAAGACCAGTGGTTCAGGCAAAATACCCCCGCCATACCAGATTCACTTCCTGTCTCGCTGAATGGGCTGAGGGAGGAGAGTCAATGGACTTCAGGTCCTCACATGTCCCTACTTCGGTCCCATGAATGGAATAGGAAAACCCAGTGAAGTACCTTTCTTGATGTATGGACAGAGAGACTTCTGGAGGCCACAGCTTGTTCTGAGTCACCTCTCCCATGTTTGTTAACAGCCGTAGTCCCTACTTGCCAGCAATCTAGACTCCATGATCTGTGCTAACGGACTAGAGATGGTCTCTCTTGAGTTGACTCCATCATACTCCCAGGTGTTGTGTTGGAGGGTCATATTTGAGGATTCCCTTTATGCATGAGTAACAGGCCACACGATGACATCACACTGCTAGTGAGTAGGGGGAACAAGATCACACTGTGAATCTAGAACAGCACTCCCCTCCCCTACTTGTGTTTAAATCGAGATGAAATTCATATAACAAAGCTGATAAATTTTTTTAGTTTTATATTCCAAGAGAGTCTCATGTAACTCAGATCAGCCTCAAAATCCTATATACATCCAAAGATGTCTTGAGTTCTGGATCTGCTTTCTAGTGCAGGCGTCATAGGCACATGAACCCACACCCAGATTTTAAACTGACTATATGTTTAGATTGTAATGTCTTTTCATTTTTCCACAATACTGTACGACTTTACTATCTAATTCCAGGTATTTTGTCACACTTAATCAATACCACCCCAAGCCCCAACCTATTAAAAGATCAGTTCCTCATCCTCTCTCTCCATAGCCTCCCCCGCATCCACCACCCACCCCGCCACACACAGTCTTACTTCTGTGTCAATGGACTGGCCTGACTTGTGTATCTCGTATTAAAAACAACAATGTGATCTTTTATGTCAGCTATCTTTTATGCCACACCCTACTTCTCAGGTCCCTGTACTGTGCAGGCCACAGTCACATAGCTTCACAGGCCTTCCTCGTTCTCTTTCTTAAATTCTTCTCCCTGCATCTTCTCTCTAGACAAGAATCTCCTCAGCCCTTGGCCCCTGAGCTACATGACTCTACTTAGATTCTCGAACATGCCCCTGCAGATCTCATAAATACATAAAGCCTTCCTCACCAATCAAGAAAGAATCTCTGCTATGAATTTGAGTGTGGGCTGCTTGTTTGTTTTTTGAGACAAGATCTCACCTTGTAACTCTGAGTGCTGGGATTAAAAGTTTGTGCTGCCACACTTGGTTAAACACTGCTTGGGGTTTTTGTTTTTCTGTATTTGTTTGGGTGTGTGTGCGTGTGCGTGCGTGCATGCGTGCGTGCGTGCGTGCGTGCGTGCGTGTGTGTTTGTGTTGGTGTTTTGTCTGCATGTATGTCCCTGCCCCATGTGTGTGTCTGGTGCCCATGGAGGACAGAAGACATCATCGAATCCCTTGGGATGGAGTTACTAATGGTTGTGACTACCATGTAGGTGCTGGGCATTGAACCCAGGTCTTCTGGAAGAGCAGCCAGTGCTCTTAATCACTGAGAAATCTCCAAAAGGTCTTTTGGAGAGAACTTTTCCATCTCATCCAAGCTGGGTGAGAGAAGGGCCAACCTACACTTGGAACAATAGGTGGCTGATGCCACACATCTGCCAAAGAGGGAATAAGTAAATACATAAATAAAGTGATGAAACCAGCCACTCATTCAACTCACCCATTGTGTGGCCATACCTAGCTCACTTTCTTATGATGCCCAGAATTAGTCCCTGTCCCCAAAGGGTTTACCTTTGCCCCAGTTCTGCAACCTATCTGCTCTTGGGGCCTCTTGCTGCCTTGACACTTTCTGACAGAGGTGGCCCTGAACCACACTTTTACTGGAGCCACCTGAAACTCTCAGCCTCCACACAGCACACTGTTGGGCCCCGCAGGCTCCCTTAAGGAGAGTGCTATTTGCCTAACATCCACAAATGCACTGACATTTCCCAACAGCCATTGAGGCTTTCAGCCTCAAATCTGAGTGACTGAATTTCTACCTGCGTGCCCTGTAGCCCTTGGAGAGTTACCAGGAGCTTTGCCAAGGTAGATTCTCAACACACCCTCCTCCTCCAACCACAAAAATATAACATAGAAAACTGCCCTTCAAGAAAAACAGGGGAAAGTAAGAGAGGAGGCCATGAAGCTCCAGCTTCTGGTTTTAAAAATTGCCTCTTTTTTGAGATTATAATATATTTACAACATTTCCTTCTTCCCTGTCCTCCATCCAAATGTTAGCATATACTCCTCCTTGTTCAGCTTTTCATTAATTGCTGTTACTTGTGTGTGTGTGTGTAAGTATATATATGTGTGTGTGTGTGTGCAAGTATATATATGTAAGTATATATGTGCATGTATATACATGCAAGTATATACATATGCAAGTATATGTGTG
Source organism: Arvicanthis niloticus (assembly GCF_011762505.2). NCBI lineage: Eukaryota > Metazoa > Chordata > Mammalia > Rodentia > Muridae > Arvicanthis > Arvicanthis niloticus. The sequence continues at coordinate 5,493,022 of NC_047658.1, forward strand.
TACAAGTAATATATATACATGTGTATATATACATATATGTGTGTGTGTAAACATATATGTGTATATGTGTATGTATGTGCATTCCACAGTCTCTCATTCTCAGCATCCTTGCCAGCTGTGGGTCTTCATCAATTGCCGTCTACTGCAAAAACTAAGCATCGCTGCTTTTTTTGTTCGTTTATTTTTATTTTTGCTATTGTTGTCTTATTGGGACAAGGTCTTTCTATATAGCCCTGGCTACTCTGGAACTCACTCTGTAGACCAGACTGGCCTCCGACTCACAGAGATCCGCCTGCCTCTGCCTCCTCACAAGTGCTGGGATTGAAGGTGTGCGCCACCACTCCCCTGGTAAGAAACTTCTCTGATAGTGGATGACAGCTGCACTAATCTTTAGGAGTGGGTTTGGTATGATATCCAATTAGCAGAACAATAGTGGGTTCTCCTCTCGGGCCTATGATCTACCTGGCCATGGGTTCTTGGCCTCCATACTGATGCTAGGCATGGGCTGTATCTTATGAAGTGGACCTCAAAATCCAATCAGAAAGTGTTCCAAACTAAGTGTCCCATAATATTAGTTTTTCTATTGCGCAATGGATATGCACAGGCTTTTTTTTTTTTTTTTTTTTTTTTTTGCAGGCTTGTCCTCACTGTTGTTCACAGGCTTCACAGCTGGGTAAGGTTGATGACTGTATTTCTTCCCCAGTAATCAACATAGCACCTTCTAACACTATGAATGCTAGCCAATAGGGGTGAAGCTTCCTGGCAAGTCAGCACCTGCTTGATTTCTCCATGTTCTACGATTCAAGTATGTAGTGTCTTCAGCAATAGGGTTTTACTATTCATCAAATTTTGGAGGGTAACTGTCTTAGTTGGGGCTTTATTGCTGTCAAAAGATATCATGACCAAAACAACTCTTATAAAGGCAAACATTTATTTGGGTCTGGCTTGCAGTTTCAAAGGTTTAGTCCATTGTCGTCATGGTGGGAAGCATAGCAGTGTGCAGGCAGACAAGGAGATGAGAGTTCTACATCTTTATATAGAGGCAGCCAGAAGACTCTCTTCTGCAGGTAGCCAAGAGGAAACTATCTTTTGCACTGGTTATAGTTTGAACTTATATATGAGACCTCAAAGCCACCTTCATAATGGCACACTTCCTCCAATAAGGCCACACCCACTCCAATAAGACACACCCACTCCAACAAGGCCATGCCTTCTAATAATGCCACTCTCTATGGGCCAAGCATTCAAACACATGAATCTATAGAAGCCAAATCTACTCAAACCACCACAGTAGCCAAGACAATGGCAATAGCCTGTACTATTGGGGGGGGTGTGTCTGCGAGATCCCTCCAGCCAACAACTCAAGGAGAGGCAAACTCATCCCATCACTGGGTGATGTGGTTAGTTTTCTATTGCTGTGCAGAGATACCATGACCCAGGCAACTGATAAAAGAGAGCATTTAATTGGTCTGGCTTACAGTTTCAGAAGTCTAGTCCATTATCCTCATGGCAGGGAGCAGGGCGGCACACAGCCAGACATGGTAGATGAGAGTCCTACATCCAGCTCCGGCTCTGCAGGCAGCAGGAAGAGACAGACACTGGGCCTGGCATGAGCAATTCAAATCTCAAAGTTCACCCCCAGAGACACACTTCTTCCAGCTAGGTCACGACTACTCCAATAAAACCACCCCTCAGAATCCTTTCAAATAGTGTGAATCCCTAAGCATCCAAGTATGTGAGCCTATGGGGACCATTCCTATTCCAGCCACCACATGTGGCTTTTTATATGATAAAAAAACAAAAAACAAAAAACAAAACCCCACAGGTTTTTTTTTTTTTTTTTTTTTTTTTTATCTTTGCCTCCATTTAAATGCTTCAAAAGTGTGTATATAGTTCAGCAAGCTTCTTCTACAGTGGTTGATTCTCGCTTGACTTTCCCTGAGGTCTTAGGATTAGCCATCCCTCTCCACACTTCCTCCCTTCCTCTGCCCTCACATTCCTCACATCACTTAATCCGTCTTGCTCCATTACTCCCCATCCCACCTCTGCTGTCAGAATTCTACCCACCCTCCCAGGCTGTGCTACCTATGAGTCCTCAAGTGTTGTTTCTGGCCAGTAGATGGCAGTACTACATTATGAGATGCACTGATTGGCACCTGGTTAGTAAGTTAGGTCAGCAGGTGGGCAGGGGATGCAGTGTGTGTGGGGTGTGTGTGTGTGTGTGTGTGTGTGTGTGTGTGTTGCGCTGTTCTTTGAGGCCCTTGGAAGACAGGAGATGGGGTTGGTGGATGAGACACAGGGGAAGGTTTAGAGCCCTGCCACAAACTTATTTTTTAAAGTTTAAAGGATGGAAGGGAACTGGGGGGGGGGGGGGGGGGGGCTCCTAAGCTCTTTGACTCTTGCACTTGATTGCATAAAGTCTCTCACAATCAAAGGTCCCTCAGAACAGGCTTCATGGTTGACCTAGGAGGAATCTTTAGGATTTCAGGAAATATTTTAATAGTCTTAGTGTTAACACCACCATTAGCAATCAAGGGCCAGATGGGCAGCTTAGCAGAGAAAAGCACATGCTACTCATGCAGGGGACTGGAATTTAGTTCCCGGTACCCATGCATGGTGGCTCACAACTGCCAGTAACTACATCTGTGGGGATCTAGGGCCCTCAACAAAGAGAGACAAAAGGAGAAAAAAGAAAAGAAGGAAGGAAGGGAGGGAGGGAGGGAAGGAGGGAGGAAGGAAGGAAGCTATGAAAGCTAGGACAATGGTGCTAGGGGTGAGGACAGGGCAAGCATGAGGACCTGAGTTTGGATCTCCAGTACCTACATAAAACACCCAGTGCCTGTGCATGCCACACACACACACACCACACACAGCATGCACATACACACATACACACACACATCTTACATGTCACACACAAACATACACCACATACCACAAACACACCACACCACACATCGTGCACACACACACCACACATCACATACATACACACACCATACATCACATACATACACATACCACACATCACATATCACATACATACACACACCAGACACACCAGACACACAGACACAACACACATCACACACACAACATGAACACAACACACATACACCGCACACATACTATGCATGACATGCATACAAACACCACACACATCATACATACACACATCACACATATACAACACACATCACACACACACATATACACACAAGCACACACATAACATCAACACTACACACACATGCACACACATCATACACACACATGTATACACACCACACACATACACACTCATAAACACACAAACATAAATTTAATTAAAAAATTTAGTGTGTGTTATATAATTAAAAAGGAATTCAATATAGAGAATCTCATTACAATAAAAAAAAAGCTGTTGTTGTCTTTGTGCACCTGTCTTAATGTTTATAGAACACTCTACAGTATAAAAAGTCTGGCATTTATAGAATATTTTGTGGGTTTTTTAAGAGCTTGAAAGTTTACAAAGCCCTTTAAAATGTACAATTGTAGATTATACACAGGACTGAACCCTTATAAATACCATGTGGCTTAAAAAGTATCTTACAACCCACAAAGACGTTTTGTTTGCAAAATTCTTTTGGCAGAATGCATTGTTATAAGGTGATTTTCTATTGCACAATGTAAATATTTTGTTAATTCCTGTGTAGTGTTCACAAAGAAGCTTCCACAAATAAAAGTATTTTGCCTACAAAGCTCATTAAGTGAAAAACCACTTGATGATAACTTAAATTTTTCAACGCCCATAAAGGGAGGGAGGTGGGTGGGGGCGGGGTTGTTGGTTTGGTTGTTTTTGTTTGGTTTGGTTTGATTTTTTTTCAGTCTTCCAACATTGATATAACAAGTGCTTCCTGGGTGTTCACTAGAGGGCAGGCAAGATGCTAAATGTGAGATTTAGCAATTAAACTAAGGAGACACACCCGCTGTTTTGGTTCCATTTTTATTGGAACGATAAAATACCCTGACAAACATCAGTACAGGGGAAGAAAGATTTATTCTGTTCATAATTCCAGGGTTTGGTTCATCAGTGGAAGGAAAGTCAAGGCAGGAACTTCAAACAAGTTCACATCACATCCAAAGCCAATAGCAGAAAGAACAAATGCACCCTTGCTTGTGCTTAGCTAACTTTCTCTACTCTTCAGGTCCCCACACCAGGGAATGGTGCCGCCCACAGTGGGCTGGGTCCTACTAACTACATCAATTAACAATCAAGACAAACCCCCACAGACATACATCAACCTCCTGAGTGCTAGTATTATAGGCCTGAGATGCACAGCTGGGCTTGGTGTGACCTTGGACTTTACAGAATAGGTAAGACTGTGGCACTGCAATCGCATTCTCTCAGCCTAAGAACCTATGTTTCGATCTCTAGAATCCTTTCCCTCCAAGTCACTCTTGCATTTCCAGTGTTTGACCTACAGGGGAAGCACCAGTCCCAGGAGAGCAGACTGTCCATTCTTGGCTTTTCATTACTCTAATGACAGCCAAGACAACTAACTTGCACAGAGAAATGCTTCTTTTTGGCTCAAAGTTTCAAAGGCTCCACTGTAAATAGTAGGGCCCGTTGCTGTGGCCATCTGGTGGGCATGTTGTGTAGCAGCGCTAGGGAACGTGTAGTGCAACAAGTTATTCTTACTTCATCAACAGAGAAGGAAAAGAAAAAGGGAAGGGAAGGAGAGGAGAGGAGATGGGAGGGAAGGAAAGAAAGGAAAAGAAAAGACAGAAAAATAAAAGAAAAGATAGCCCCCCCCCCAAAAAAAAACTTCTTCAACCATACCTCCAGGACTAAGGACATCTCACAAGTTCCCACCTCCGAAAAGTTTCACCATCTCAACATAGGATCATCCTGTGGATAGAATTACCATACAGACCTATGGGGACATCCAACTTCCCTCCACTTTTTCAAAAACCTAACTCTCACACACTGAGTTTCTGTTTTTCCTTCCCTCAGTCAGCTTTAGGGAAGGTGTGGGAAACTACTGAAAATCAAAACTAGACTGGAGAGGTGTCTCTCTGGATTATGAGTGCTTTCTGTGCAAGCATGAGAACCCAAGTTTAAATCCCCATCACTCATGTAAAGATCTGGACATGGTCATGTACAGCTGTACCAATAGCACTGGCGAGGGGAACAGAGACAGAGGCGTTGCTTGGGCTGCTTGGCTTCCAAACAACAAACTTTCAGGCTCAATGAGAGATCAGGTTTGGAGTGAATAAGGTGGAGAATGAAAGAGGACACCTGACAACCCCTGATCATGGGCACGGACACACACAAACACACACACGAACACAAGTGCACACCCATAGACACACACAGAGGGGTGGGGATTGTTCAAAATCATTACCCTAGCCTGTTGGTGCTGTCCTACCTTGCTTTTCTCTAGAAACCACAATAAATTCCTCTCTTTTTTGTTTGTGACAATGTGATAGATGGAACCCAGGGCCATGAGAATGTGAAGTGTTCCACAAATGAGCCACTAACCCAGCCCCCTCACTAGTGGGTTCTAGGCAGGTGCCCTGCTATGACTCTGTTCCCATCCTTAAAACCCCTTGCTCCTTCATGCCCTCTGCAATAGTTCTTCCTCTGTGCAGCATGCCACATTCTAACTTCTATGAGAATCTAAACTTCCATAGTACTCATCATAAAGTATCATTTTAGATTTATTTATTTTTACTTTATGTGTATGAATGTTTGCCTGCATGCATGTGTGTGCACCACTTGTGTGCATGCTGGTTCCCTTGGAACCAGGGTATAGGTATTTGTGAGCTAACATGTGGGCATTGGGAATCAAACCATAGTCCTCTGCAAGAACAACAAATGCCCTTAACCACTGAGCCATCCTTCCAGCCCCATAGTCACCTCTTTCTGTCATTCTGTCTCTACATTAAAATCTTCACAGTCAGCTGTAGATGCTTGCGAGTCGGATCTTATTACAGTGTTATGTGGCCCCATCATACCAAGCTAGAACTGGGACAGAAACATGGTTTTGCACAGCCAGCAGAGTAGCAAAGAACACAGGACTCAGAAGCCAAGAATCCGAACTTGGCATTTTCTATTACGTTCAGTTTAAGCAAGCTTAAAAATCTGCACCTCTACCTTCTAAGCCTACAATTAATCTCTGCCGCCAATAGCTGGTGAGATAGGCCAGATAATAATCTGGCCTATGGTCATATGTACCAAGGTGATAAAGATTGATTCAAGATGATCTCTGTGTACAGTGAACCTTAAACAAACAACAGCCTAAGAATATACTCTGGGGTAACCAAGCAACTGAGTCTCATCCATTCACAGCATTCAAGCCTCAGCCAATCACAGCAGTCGTGCTTCAGCCAATCACAGGCTCCCAATTGACTAGACCATTTCCACAGGAAGCAAACTACAGCCAATCAAGCTGTTCCTGGTTTTTTTTTTTTTTTAATATATACTATTTGAGAATTTCATAAAGTTTTTAAAATCATATTCTTTCCTGTCCCCTCAACCTCTCACGGTCAACTTCTCCTGAGCATGGGAACAGTGCTGGAGTGTGGTTGATGAACCCAGTGTCATCCCCTTAAAGAAAAATGTTCTTTTTTCCCCTCTACCACCAGCTGTCATTTGTGAAGAGCTTCTTGGATTGGTGGGGCTTTGTGCTCACTCCCTCATTCCCTGCTGGGGTTGCGTCTGGCTTGAGCGTGTGCGGGTCCTGCGCATGCGCAGCCTGTGCACATCCCCTTGTGCTATCAGGGTATCTATGAGTTCATACGTGCACCTGCCTCTTGTCTAGAAAATTTCATCTCCTGTTAGTCACCTACTGCCTCTGGTTCTCAGTCTTTGGATTAATATTGTGAAAATAGCCATTGTACCAAAGCAATTTATAGATTTAATACAGTTGCTGTCAAAATTTCAATAAAATTATTTATAAAATTGAAAAACAATCTTAAACTTCCATATGAAAACATTTTGTCAAACTTATCTCACCTTAGGTCTTTCTTTAACAAGACATTATTTAATACTGCACGTGGGAAGTATGAAAAGGTCGGTGTCTGTTCTGGATACTCCAAGACCAAGTTCTCCACACAAAGGAGAATTCACTTGCCCCTGGGGGGTGGGGGACCAACATGAGAAGACAAAGACAGGAGATGGAGGATGAGGGAGAAGGAAAAGGGAACTAGGAAGAGGGAGGAGGGGTATTTGTCCCAGAGGAACAAAGGACTGCCAGTGGGCAGAGAGGAGACAGACTGGCCCATAAGCAAATGACAATTTATAACTGTAAAAGGAGAAACCCCCTGTTAGGATGAGGTGTTTAGTTCTAATTGGGCATGTTAATTAGGACAGCCAAAGGGGACTTTTGATGGCTGAACTTCAATACTTTGATAGCTGGACTTTGATAGTCAGTCTCAGGAGGAGGAAGTGACCAAATAAGAGAATAGAGTTGGTGGCTAGCTATAGGAATATAATCGAATGGTTTCTTAGCAAGGCAGAGAGAATAGGGGAGAAAGGCAAGGCCTACCAGAAACATGTTTGCCATGTTCAGGCTGGCTAGAGTCCCTGCAAGATGTGTGAGATGCTTAATCCTTTGTAAGGAATACTATATGTGTTACTGATATCAGCCAATGTTCAGTAAGCTGTACATAATATCCTAGGTTCAAGGTTGGGAAATGGAAGAGTAAGAAAATCCTGTCCTCCCCCCCCCATATGTAAACAACAGCAGATGCAACAGAACACAAGCAGGTCATAAGGTGAGCTCAGTTAGTTACGAACTGTGAGGGAAACTGACTGAGGACAGGTGGGTAATGTCTGGTCACGGTCTTTTTAGACTGAATAGTGGGAGGGCTTTCGGAAATGTGAGCTCTCAAGGTAGGAGGGGTATGGAAAAAAACAAAAAAAACATTCCTTTTGTACAGGGAGCCGCAAGGGCAAAGTCCTTGAGGTGAGATCAGGTTTGGCAACTTTCAGGATCAATCAAACATAGTATCTGACAGGGTCTCCTGAAAAAAAAAGTTTCACAAGGGCAGAGTCCCCTCTCCCCACCCCTCTGTGTGTGTGTGAGCATGCTTGTGCATGTGTGCATAGCGCGTATCTGTGAGGCATGAGTACACACACTCTTGTATAAGCATGCAGAGGTCAGAGTAGGACACTGTCTTTCTTTACTGCTCTCTGCCTTGAGAAGATCTCTCACTCTTTCTGTATAGGCCTCCTGGCCTGTGAGCTCTCGGGGTCCATTTGTCTCCATTACCCAATGCGGAGATAGCAGGCAACACAGAGTCATGCTCAACTTGCTGGGGGGAGTGGGAGGTCCTCTGGGGATTTGAACCGAGGTTCTCATACTTATCCAGCAAACACTCTTGTCTACTGAGCATCTCCCAAGCTTCATACTTTGTCTTTTGAGATAGGATAGCTCACTCAGCCCTGGGGGGCTGCTGACTAGGCTGGGCTGATCACCAGCAAACCACAGGAATCCACCTGCCTCTACTTCTCCAGCTCTGAGATTAAAAGATTGTGCCAGTGTTCCTTGGTTTCTTTCTTTTTTTTCTTTTCTTTTTCTTTTTGTGTTTTTTTTTTTTTTTTTAATATGGGTTCTGGGGATTGAACTCAGATTTTGTGCCACATATTTTACAAGCTGAACTATCTCCTCAGACCAAGACAGGAGTGTGTGTGTGTGTGCATATATATGTATATTACTATTTTTATAGGAAAGTCCAGGTTGATCTTGAAACTGTGGGCCTGAATGCTGGTATTACAGACTGTGCCTGGCTCAGCTTACTAATTTTCTGTTGCTCACTTCTTCTCATTCACTTATAAACCCCTCACATGTAGCCAGTACATTGTGGGGCTCACAATAGATATTTGCAAAGTAAATAATAGCCAGATGTTCAACGGATGTGAATATACTTGGACATCATGTTTCCAGGTGGGTACGATAGTCTCTAGAGCCCATAGATCTCCCTGGAAGATCTGTAGGTTCTAGGCTATGCCACATGTCTACAGAATTAGAAACTGCATCTCTAATGTTCTCAGCTTTCCGTCAGCACTGGAATCATGATGGCAGATTCTACTTAAATCTCAGTGTTGAATCTGAGCTACTAGGTGACTTTGAGATGTGGTTTATCCCTACGTCTGTCTTATTTGTGCATCCGTAAGGCCGTGAAGATAACAGGGCTTGCTATATGGAAGAGCTGCTGGTGGGATTAGCTGCGGTATGTACAAATACCCGCACGTGTCTGGGATCCAGCCAGTGTGCTGAAGAACTGGCTGTACTCATCAGTGCTGAAGCCTGTTGCTGAGGCTAAGTGAGCTTTGATTTGCAGGGCCTGGCACTAAACAGGAGTTGGAGAAATGACTGTGCTGGCAGCTCCCAAGGCTTCTGAAGCTAAGCTGGCATGGGGCTCGCTGCTCTGGTTGGCACAGGGCTCACTTCTCTGATTGGACTATACCCTCTCCCTGCAACCACCCTGCTTCTGCCCAGTTGCATTCTTTCTGCTTTTCCCAGTCTCCATCTTTTCCCTGGCTTTTAGCTCATACTCTGGTCCTTGGATGATTGAATCTCTGTGTCTTCCTCATTGAGGTCTTTCCATGGCTCCAAGTCTCTCTGTCTTTACCTGTGTATCTCTCCCTGTCTCTGTCTTTCATTCCATCTCTGTGTGTTCTCTGTGCTTTGGGTCTGTCTCCCTTTTTTCTTCCTTTGACATATGCCCCAGGCTAGCCTTGAACTCTTCATGTAGCAAGGGATGATCTTGAACTTCTGATCTTCTTGCCTCTACCACCTAGAATCTGAGGTGTGCACTACTATGCCCCATGTTTGTGGTACTGGGAATGAATCCCAGGTTGTGCATGCTAGACCAGCACTCTACCAACTGAGCTATATCCACAACCCTTATTTGTGAAGTGATAGCTTCATTTCTCTCCCTCCCTCTCTCATGTCTTCATCCCCTACCTCCACCCCATGAAGTCTTTTAGCTTTTGAGCCCACACCCCCTTTCTTTCTCTCAGACTTCCTCTTGCTGTCTGTGTCCTCAGATGCCCCTTCTCCTGATCTCTTTTTACTTACAGATGTTCTTTGTCCAGGTTCATCCCCTCCTGACTCACTGCTTATGGGGAGAAGTTTCATAGAGGTCATGAACCTGGAGAGGAGTGGAGATAGATGATGAAGGGACCTGGGGAGCGAGTGGCCATAAAGAAACATTGGGTCCCTCCTCCCTATGCAGAGTCTTCTCTCCTGTCAGTCCACTAACGTAGCCTTACAAAACCTCCTTTAGCCAGGCCCATTGTGCAAGCATGTGATCCCAGATACTAGGAAGAATGAAGGAGGGGGTTAGTGTTCCATACCTACATGGTCTGCAGGGAGAATTCAAGGCTAGTGTGGGCAGTTTAGTGATAAACTAAAGAGAGCAGGGGATGGAGATGTCAGTGTGTCAGGGGTTTTGCCTAGCATGTGTGAAGCCATGGGTTCAATCCCCAAGACCACAAACACAAAATAAAGACAAACCCAAATGAAACTCTCCAAAACCCTTCCAACACCTCTGTTATTCTTAGATTGAGTAGAGAGATACGATCAATAGCTCTCTAATGTGAGATGTTATGAAAATGAATAGCACAGGGCCAAAGGTCCTGGGGGACCCAGCCCTGCAGCTATGTAGAGTTTCCCAGAAGAAAAAGGCATGGGTCCTCTCCAACTCCCAGAAAAAGCATAAGGCCCCGTAATTAAGCCATTGTTAGATATTTAAGGGGTGCCTTCAACATGGTCAAGGTTACTGCACCATTTACTAATCAATCAAACCAAGATCTCTGAAGATAGAAAAGTATGCCTGATACCCTCCCAAGCACACAGCTGTTGGGTCTCAACTAGGAGAGAATGCTTATCTTCCTTGTGTGTGTGGTGGGGGCTGAAAGCTCCTGGAGGGACAAACTGATGTTTGACACCAGCTCTGCCCCTTTAGAGCCAGGTTCAGAACCTGGGAGATAGCTTAGTTGGTAGAAATGCTTGCTGAGCAAACACAAGGACTTAAGTCGGATCACCAGCACGGATGTAGAAAGCCAAGCATGCCTATGTGCATCTATAACCCTAGTGCTTGGGAGGCAGAGACAGATGGATCACTGGAGCTTCCTGGTCATCCAGCCCAGCCAAAGCAGGGAGTTCTCAGTTCTCCAAAATTATGGTGGTAGACCAGGCATAGTGGCTCACACCTTTAAACCCAGCATCAGGAGGCAGAAGCAGGAGGATCTCTGTGGCTAGCCTGGTCTACATAGATGGTTCTAGGGCAGCCAGGGCTGAGTAGAGACCCTGACTTAAAGAACATAGAAATGATGAAAAGCAATAAAGGAAGACATACCTAAGGTCAATCTCTGACCTCCATATGCATGTACATGTATGTGCCACTCATGTCCACACACGCACATACAGAGAGAGAGAGAGAGAGAGAGAGAGAGAGAGAGAGAGAGAGAGAGAGAGAGAGCGCCAACCAGCCTCAGGCAACTCTTCATATGTCCATGTATAAATAAAATGAGACTGACACACAAATTCCTATTTCAATAAAGAGACTTAACCCTGAGGGAGGCTAACTCTTCTCCCAGCAGCCATTAATCATCTATAATTCTTTGCTATTGGATGGGGTCCCATGAAATTTTCTCCCTTCCATATTTCCATTGATATTGCCATTGTTCCTGTATTGTTTATGCAGCTATGAAAGATGGCTTCATAGCAGACTTCCTGGTATTCCAGATGTGTCTTTCCATCAGGATGATTGTCAATAAGAAAGGCCATTACAATTTCTCTTGTAGGGAGGTATCTCTGTCTCAGATAATTTCTGCTGAACTGAAACATTCTCTCCTGGAGGGAAGAGGCAGATCCACAAAAATCCATGAAGTAAGCTAAAACTTACTATACCTGTTGAGATTTGGTCTTTTGCTATGTATTGTAATTTTAAATACTGGTCCCCAAGGCCTGGTTGCCCCCAGGAACAAGAGAATCCACAGGTAGACCTAAACAACAATATGTAATCTTGCCCCCCAAATTATCCCTGGTTGGCAAATAAAGATACCTGCAGCCTATAACTAGGCAGAAGAGAGAATCTAGGCAGAGTATTCAGTGGGAGGCAGTAGGCCATGAGGAAGGAGAGAAAGGAAATAGAGAGAGGACAAGATGACAGGGGATAGGAATCATGAAAACATGGTCATGAGGGCTGGCCAATTGGAGTTAAGTGCTAACCAAATCAAACACAGCAAGTTATAACTTGGGGTTATTGATGGGGAAGTAAATTCTAATGGCTTAGAGGGTAGATATCTGCTCAGCTCTAATAATATAAAGGCTTATTATAAATATAAAAGTTATGTGTCTTTTATCTGGGAACATAATGGTCAGAGGAGAGGTGACCCTGCCCCTTGCCTGGGCTAAGTGGGAGAGCTGACTTTGGTGACATGGTTGCAGGTGATCAGGTCAACTCAGCCTCCACTAGGCTCAGATCCAGGGCTCTGAGTGGGCCTACCTCAATATCCAACCCATCTATGGACTGTTGGAGTGTGTGAAGGGGCCAGTCCTGCAGAACCAAACCTGCAGGATCTCCAAGACACAAGACAACAACAGGATATCTCAGAGGGGTCCCCATGAGAGTCCAGTATTGATGGTGTAGCAGAAGCCAGAGGTCTTGTATCAGACCAATATATCACTCATTGCAATGAACATTTGCAAGTAAAGCTGTTTGGACAAAAGGGTGTTACTGTGACACACTGTGACACATCATGATGGGATAATTTTTGTTTGGTTGGTTGTGTGGTTTTAGGGTTTTTTTTTGTTTGGGGTTTTTTTTGTTTTTTGTTTTTCTATATTTTTTTTGTTTGCTTTGAGATGGACATTGCAAGGGAAAGGGGTGGATATGAAGAGACAGAGAGATGAGTCAGATTGAGGTTCATGATGTGAAATTCACAAAGAATCAATAATACGTTTTAAAAAACATTTACAACAACTTTATTTATAGCAATCAAACCAAAACACCAGCACCACCACAAAGGAGAGAAAAGCCCAGGTGTCCCTCTATAAGAAAATGAATAAACAAACTACAGTGTGTTTGGACTCAGCAACAGTTACCTATTGAAAAACACAAGAACGCATCTTAATCACACTGAGCTAAAGATGTTATGTACTGGGACAAGGGGTGTAGCTCAGTGGTAGAGCAGTTTAAAAGAATGTGCAAGGCTCTGGGCTTGATCTCAGCATCAAAACAAACAAGACCCAAACCAAACCAAACCAAACCAGACCAAAACAAAAGACCAACCCCCCCACCAGCATTTATTCATAACAGCTCAAATTAGAAACAACCATTGATGGGTGAGTGGATAAATCTCAATGCGGTATACATACACATTATTCTGCCTTAAGAAGAGGGGGCCTCTGACAGTAGCCAACAACCCTAGAAGACAATCTGCTTTGTGAGTTGTAGGCTTATACTTTTCAATACCTTACTCTAACAAGTGTACATAAAGGTTTTTACCTCCCTGCTAGCCCACCATCCACCAGAGTGGAAAGGTTAATAGGGCGAAGGAGGATGTGGACCTATTTAGAAATAGTTTTTTGAAGCAAATCTGATCTGTGTTGTCAGGATATTAGCAGTTCAATTCACATAAATTAGCAGTGGCAGCTCAATCCACTCACAAACATCATTCAAGAGGATCTGCCTATATTTTTAAATTTTTTTAAACCTTACTTTTAATGATGGTTCTTGTCTTAATGAGGATTTTACTGCTGTGGGCAAACACTATGACCAAGGCAAGTCTTATAAAAGACAACATTTATTTGGGGTTGGTTTACAGGTTTAGTCAGTCATCATCAAGGTAGGAGCACAGCAGCATCTAGGCAGGCATGATGCAGGCAGAGCTGAGAGTTCTACATCTTCATCTGAAGGCTGCTAGTGGAAGACTCACTTCCAGGCAGCTAGGATGAGAGTCTTAAAGCCCATGCCCACAGTGACACACCTACTCCAACAGGGCCACACCATCTAATAGTGCCACTCTCTGGGCTGAGCATATACAAAGCATCACATTCCACTCCCTGATCCCCATAGGCTTGTTCAAACATATTGGTCTATGGGGGCTATACCTAAACATAACATAATAAAAAAAATACATTTAGTCCAACTTCCAGAGCCCCCAGTCTATAGCAGTCTCAACAATATTAACAGTCCAAAGTTCAAAGTCTCTTCTAAGACTCATTCAATCACTTAAATGTAATCCCCAACCAAGACAGGAAACCAGCTGGGTAAACTCCAAACTCTGCGTCTTCATGTCTGATGTCAAAATGATCTTCAGATCTTCAACTTCGTTTTCATCTTTGTTAACTAGAACAAACTCCTTTCCCCTGAGCTGTTTTCACTCCCTGTTAGCAGCTTTCCTCGGCAGATAGACCATGGCTCTGGCATCCCAAAATGAGTCTCCAAGGAAATTTCAATGTTACCGTTTCTTGTTTCAATGTCTGGGATCCACACATGATCTTCTGGGCTCCTCCAAAGGGCTTACCTCACTTCTCCAGCTCTGTCCTCTATAGTAGTCTAAGCTCAGGTTGATCCACTCCACTGCTGCTGCTGTTCTTGGTGATTATCCCATGGTTCTGACATCTCCAGTACACTGGGGTCTTCCACTGCAACTAGGCTTCATCCATAGCCTCTCATAGGCTCTCTTCATGGTGCCAAGCCTCAAATCCTTTGCATGACTCCTTCAGTCCTGAGCTGTCAACTGCAACTGATGCTGCACCCTCATAAATGGCCTTCCATGGCCTCTCACAGTGCCAAGCCTCAGCTGCTCTTCATGACCCCTTCATGCCTTCAAAACCAGTACCACCTGGGTGACTCTGACACAGTACCAAGTACAGCTGCAACATGAGGTACAACCCTGGCTATTTCTGGAACACAGCTTCTTTGTGCTCTCAGAAAACACTTCCCAGATTTTACCTCAGTGATGCCGATCTCTTCTTAATCACTACTAATTTCTTAGCTCCAGCTACCCAGCATCAATTGTTCCAGTAATCTCCTCCTCTTGACTATAAATCCAGAGCCACATGGCCGAGCTGCTGAGTTCTGCTGCTTGTAAGAGCTGGAACATGGCCCTGAGCCCCTCCGTGTCCCCTTCGCCCGTGAAAGAGACACGTGAGGCAATGTTCGGGTGGTTACCACAGCGAGGCTTTATTCTTGTATCAGCAGAAGCGGAAAGACCCCAAGCCCGGAAAAGGCACTGCTATATGTACCCTAGAGTGGCGTGTTCACTTCTGATTGGCTGTTCACTCATCACCCCGGGATGGGCAGTGACTTTGGCATGATTTTGCCTTTTGCACCTGCGCAGTTAGTTGTTTACTTGTGGAAGCACAGGAGGCCTGCGCCATCTTGTAATGGCGAATGTTGTCACGCTCACACGGCTCCTAACATATTACATTGTCAGTAGATTCTGCTTTTCCAACTCCTTCACTGCCTAAACTTGGTTGTCCTGGATCTTGCTCTGTAAGATTGACCTTGAACTCAGAGATCTGCATGCCTGTCTCCTAGAATTAAAGGTGTGTGCTGCCATGCCTAGATCTAAACTTAGCTGGGTAGGATCTGGCCCCCAAGTCCCATGCCTTTAATTTGTTGTCTTCTCAAATACAGGATTCAATTCCATTTCATTTCTTGGGACTCCTTTAATATTTGAACCATATATTTTATATTTTTCCTTTCTCAGCTTGCTACACTTGTTTAAAATGCTCTTCATGAGACAACCAGAGAACAAAATCTCTGCTGGGCTTTTTTGAGACTTCTTTTGTCAATGCAATTAATATAAATCTTTTTACCTTAAACTCAGGTAGACTCTTCAGGCAAGAGCAAAAAGCAGCCACATTCTCTACCAAAATACCACAAAAAACAGTGTCTAGGCCACATACTGAAATTCTTCTCCACTGAACCCTCTTGGGCCAAGTCTGCACAGTTCAAATCAATCTCAGCAACAAAGTCTTTCATATTCTTACTAAGATAGCCTATTAAGCCTCATTTAAAGCATTCCACTGCTTTCCAACTCCAAAGTCCCAAAAATCCACACTCTTCCAGACAAAAGCATGGTCAGGCCTATCACAGCAATACTCTAGTCCCTGGTACCAACTTCTGTCTTAGTTAGGATTTTACTGCTGTGAGCAAACACCGTGACCAAAGCAAGTCTTATAAAAGACATTTGTTTGGGGCTGGTTTAGAGGTTCAGTCCGTCATCAAGGTGGGAGCACAGCAGCATCTAGGCAGGCATGATGCAGGCAGAGCTGAGAGTTCTACATCTTCATCTGAAGACTCCTAGTGGAAGACTGACTTCCAGGCAGCTAGGATGAGGGTCCTAAAGCCCATGCCAACAGTGACATACCTACTCCAACAGGGCCACACCTACTCCAACAGAGTCACACCATCTAATAGTTACTAGGTACAGGACATAGTAATTCGTTAGCTTTTCATATATGATGGGAGGCAACCATCATAGAATCAAACATAATTTATTACTGTTGTTAACACAAGTGAAGAAACTGAGCTATAGAGAGGCAAAATGACTTACTTGACTTAAGGTGGCATCATTCACGGATGGTAAACTCGTGTTGTAAATCCTACAGTATACTCTAAGGTCCCTCTTCCAAATTTTTCTTGCATGAGAGAAGGTATAAATTCTCTAACTAAAACAAAACAAAACAAAAAAGTGTGCACACACACACAAACACCTAGGTGGTTCATTCTATTGAGGGGTGTGTGTGTGTGTGTGTGTGTCTGTCTGTCTGTCTGTCTGTCTGTTTTGATTTTCACTTTTTGTTTTGAGAGAGAGAAACAGCCTAGACTTCAGTGGATGTGGAGGTGGGAAGGGTCTGGGATGAACTGACAGAGGAGTAAGAATATGATTAAAATATATTGTATAAAAATTTGTTGATAAAAATTTTAAATGATAAAATATTACAAACAAAACAGAAACAAATAAAAAATTTTGTAACTAAAGAGAAAGAATACACATAAATAATGGATATGACATTGTGTCACCAACTCCAGGAGTGCAGCCATTTCACTATGACCTTTGGCAGGCCTGTGTTGTGATGTCCAGAGTTTGTGAATAAATAACCAACCTGCTGTGCTCTCGACTTGACTTATTGTTCTTTTTTAAAAACTTTTACCCCATTTACTTATCATGTGGGTGTGTACATTCGAGCCAGGGTATACACATGGAAGTCAGATGATAAGGAACTAGTCCTTATCAACTTATTCTTAGTCCTTATTCTGAGGATCTAGTCCTGGGAACAGAACTTGGATTATCAAGGTCAGCAGAAAGTATCTTTCTCGTTCTTTGATAGAGAAGTTCTGTCTGTAGAAGCTACATCACTTTAGAGGGTATGTGTGCACGTGTGTGCATGTGTGCGTGTGTGTGTGTGTGTGTGTGTGTGTGTGTGTGTGTGTGTGTGTGTTTAGTCAATATATGGAGATTTGGTCCATGCCTTCAGCTGCATCCTCTATTTGGTCTCTGCATACTTTGCTCCTTTATCTCTATTCATTTAGATAACTTCTAGCTTTGGAACTGTCTTAAGCTCCTTCAGTGATTTAAGGACACACATAATGTCTCTCTTACTTTGGATAAATCAGTTTCACCTTTTACTTTCCTTAGCCCTTGTGAATTCCAGAGTCCTATAGAACAACACAATTGTGTTCCTTCATGGTTTTTCCAGCCTGTAGCTTTTTCTCAGTGTTGATAGCCCATTGATCCATAGCAAGAAAAATGTTTCACCAGGGATACCTGGAACATCTATTCTTGGCAATATGCCAAGCTTTTGCTTTCAGGTACTTGGTAAAACTCTACCTCCAGGACCAGAAAACAAACCAAGCAGAAATCTTTCCTTCTTGCTCATCAATGTGATTTCAGAAGTCAACAAAATCGTGAGATCTTATCAAAGTCAAAACCTTGTGTTTGAGTTGCCCATACCCTTCTAGGCAAGGTCAAACAGAAGACTCTGGGAAGCTTTATTCTGTGTCTTTGCTATCCTCCTGCACCTCTGATACAGAATCAAAGGAGGACTCATGAGAACGTCTCTAACATATATGGACAGTTTTCATATACTCTGCTTGTAGCAAGAAGGCCAGAGGGACCAGAAACCTTTTTTCTTGTATTCTCATGGATTGACTTGTGAGAGGACATCAACTAGTGAGTTCAGTGGTCACTGTAAAAGACATGTGGACAGGTATGTGAGCATTTCAGAAGCTGTTTCCTAAGAAGTACCTGGAAAGAATATAGCTATAATTCCAGGAGTGTGGATGACCCCCCTCCCCCAAAACAGCATCATTACAGAACTCCATTCATCACAAATGATAACCTCATTGTTGTGTAACACTTTTCATATGGAGATGTCAAGAACTGTCTACTTACCTAGATAGAGAATTGATGAAAAGCAAAAGTAGAGAGAGCATCGAAGCCAGACTTGGCGAACCACTGAGTTTATTAGAGTCACATATTGGAGTACAGGTGAGAAGTACAGGGGCTAACTCAAAGGAAACTATATCACTGAAAGCCCATTCTGGCATGGGTGATGAGACTTGTGTAAACTAGAATCCTGAATCTCTCTGTATGACCTTCAGGCATCTCCACAGGTTGAAGGTTCTTCTCTAGGCATTTTGAATTATTTTTCTTTGAAAAATAATTCAAAGAGTCAATGAGAGGTGAACTAAAAGCCAAACTTCACAGTACAGCTTCCAAGATATACAGCAATTTCCTCTGGACTGAAGTGTTCTATCTTGGAAACAAACTACTTAGGACTCAGAAAGTTCTAAAAGAAAAGTCATTAAGACTCAAGAAGTAAATAACTCACAAGTCACAGGAAGTTCCTGAAACTAAACAGGTGCACAAGGCCCTTTTTTTCTCTAAGTTTATAAGAGCACTGACTGTTGAGACAGAGACCAACTGAGTGTGTGTGTGTGAGTTCTATAGTGTGTGGTTGGAATACTGTATAAAAGTCAACTAGGTCTATTTAATCTATGAGGCTAACTTCAGTGTTTTTCCACCTTTTTCTGTCCAGATAACATGTCCTTTGGTGAGAGTAGGGCATTGAAATCACCCTTTACTACTGTCTTGGAATTAATTTTAGCAGGATTTTAGCAGAATCTTTGTATCTGGAATTGACTTGCTAAGGTACCTTTTGTGTAACAATAAAAAGAGCTTCAGAAGGCTCTCTGGGGTTCAGTCCTGCAGAGGCTGTTCCCTTGCTGCTAAGAAGCCTGAATTCATCCTTTAGTAGCTCTCTTTCTTTGATCAGTTGTCATCCTGTGGAACCCCCCAACACCAACAATTAATCTTTAATTAGACCTAATAGTATTTTTTATAGAATTGCATGTACCGAAACTTTGTGTGTACATGTTTGTTGGGAGCGACCTTGCTTATACATTAATGGCCTAAGTCAGCCATACATGCCTACTGACACAAAGTCTTGGTCTCTGTGGGAAAGCACTAACCCTAGAACAGATAACTATAGATCTTGTAGACTAGACAGGTAGCCTGGTGGGAAAGTACTAGCCTAGATAAGAACAAATGAATAACAGATCTTATGGACTTTGGTGGGTAGCTTTGGTGGGAAAGTACTAACTTAGATAAGAACAAATGAATAATAGATCTTATGGACAGATACATAGTGACCTGTTCCACCCTGCTTCTTCTGTGAACTTTTCACCCAGCCAATATCCTGTTCTGAAAGACATCTGTACTCCCCCTGAGATCACCTGCATGCCCCAGAAACAAAGAAGACCCTACATCATTCCCCTCCCCATATCTTGCTTCTATGTGTATATAACACAAGTGTGGAAAAATTAAAATTTGACAGCTTGATCAGACTCTAGACAGGCTGTCAGTTTCTTGCATACCTTTGTCCCCCGGTTCTCTCTTCCAGGTCTTCTGATCCCAGTTCAACGCCCCGTGGGACTGGGGCACATGTTTAGAATCAGAGTTTCTTCTTGATGGGTTGTTCCCCTGGTCTATAAGAAGTGACCTTTTTATCTACTCTTAGTTATGGATCAAGTCTATTTTATTAGATTTAGAATAATAACATCTGATTCCTGGTTCCAGTTACTTGGAATGCTTCTTTCCCCCTAATGTAGTGTCTATCTTTGATAATGAAATGTGTTTCTTGTAGACAGGAAAATATGGAAAGATAGACCCAATTTGCCAATGAAACTGCTAGCCCATATCTTTTTATTTGAAAATTGAGACCACTAATATTCAGTTACTATTAAAAGGCATTGTTAATTCTTGTCATTTTATTAATTTCATAGAGTTTGGTGCTTTCTTAGTTGTTGCTTGCTAAATAACTGCTCTAGCACCACTTGTTTTATATTGTTTGGTTGGTTTGTTTTGTATTTGCCGTAGCCACTTTTGGATCCCCATCTATACCCATCCTTCTTCTCATCTCAAGACAGGTAATCATACAGAACACACTCTGTAGCCCAGATGGCTTGAATAATTGACTTTTTCTGGTTCTGTCTAACTAGTATTGAAATTACAGCTTTCTCTCTCTCTCTCTGTCTCTCTCTCTCTCTCTCTCTCACACACACACACACACACACACACAGAGAGAGAGAGAGAGAGAGAGAGAGAGAGAGAGAGAGAGAGAGAGAGAGAGACAGAGACAGAGACAGAGACAGAGACAGAGACAGAAAAAGACAGTGCCTTTACTTTTACTCTTTCTGCTTTTTTTATTTCTTATTCTGGGCATGGAACCCAATGGCTTTGCACATGCCAAACAGATGCTCTGTTGCTTAACTACATATATCCTTGACCATTTTTCAGTCTCTCAATTATCTCTGCAAATTGCCTTTGTTCTGGTAGGTAAACCCTGTTTATATTTACAGTATCAAATATTGGAATTGAAAAATCCTAAAAAATACTTGCTGAATTATTTGAAGATAACAGCAATGATGAAAGAATTGCATAGTTACATAAAGACTATCTCAGCATCCTTCCAAACATTTTGATTTTGTACAGAGAGAGGAGGAAGGGCATGAAGTGAGCCATGGGGCAAGGAGTCGGGGGCATGGGTGGAGGGGAAGGGAGGTAAGGGTAAAGTCCCAAATTGTTTAAGGATATAAAAGAAGAAAATAAAAGATAAAACTTGGAAAATAACCCTTGCTTGGCTTTGATTATAGTTTCTGAGTATGGATAGAAACTGAGAAATGTTGAAATGTTGACAGAGTCCATTCAACTTTGATGTTCTTAATCATTAAACATCAGGCCATGGTTGAAAAAGTTATTCTTTACTCTTCATGTAGTCTGTCCAAACAAAGATTGTGTTTGTCAAAGATTGTGATCCTCACTAGAGCAACTTCTCATGCTTTGTGTTGAGTTTATTAATAATCTTCACTATGCATCATTTATCAGATATGTTTGGCCCTACTTAGCACCCAATTCTCTGATTTTTATCTTCACAAACTGAAATAAATAAATTAAATAAATAAATAAATAAATAAAAGCTTTGTGCTATTGTTTTGCACTTAAAATTACTTTTATATTTTCTGAGAGAAGACCTGGGTATACGGGAATCACAGAATGGATTTTTTCAAAATATAATATTATGCTAAAATAGTTAGACAAGTTTGAAAATTTGCATGTGAAGATGGGCCAAGTTAGAATTTAAGTCAGATCTTCCCTAGTTTCAGTTGCTATGAATAAAAGTTTTCTATGGGTAAAAACATGTTGAAATTGTATATTTTATGAAGATCCCTTGATGTTTTGTCAAACAGTATGCTGTCATCAAGATGAACATGTTATTATCCAACAGCTGTGTTCAACTTTTCTGTATTTTCTCAAAGACCTGTGACTCTTGTGCCTAGTAGCAGGTAAGATTAGCATAAAGCTGCCATTCATAATTTCAGGTGTGATATGAAATGTCTAGTTGTCTATAGCCTTTCTTCCTTCTTCTGAATCTAGCATCTTCTAAAGCTGTGTATCCAAGTTATTATATAGGGTATCATTTTTTTCTTTGAGAATTTCATATCATGTGTTCTGATCAAATCCACCCTCATTCCTTCCCTTTCAATTTATTTCCACCCACCACTATTCCCTCCCCAATTATGTATTTTTTTAATCCATTGAGTCAACTTAGTGCTACTAGTATGTACATGGCTACTGGACCTGGTGAATCATGAGTAGCCTCTTGGGGGCCACAACCTTTGAGAAAACTAACTTTTCTTCTCCGAGCAGATATCAATAGCCACTGGCTCCTCAGATGGAGTGCTCCTTTGTGACCACCTCCTACATCCATGGTAGGTTTTTGTCTAACTTAATCTTTCATGTCATGTGCATGCTGTTACAGCTATTGTGAGCATATATGTGCAGCTGTTCTGTCACGTTCAGAAAACAGTCTTGCTGTAGGCATTCACTACCTTTGGCTCTTACAATCTTTCTACCCCATCTTCCACACTGATACCCCGATCCTTGAGAAGAGCATAAATTATGCACTTATAGATGCACTTTTATACCTGAGCTTGAGACAATAAACCTCACAAAACCAAAACATTTCTTACAACCAAGAGCACCATCATTTGAGTAAAGACACAGCCGATAGAATTAGAAAAATCTTTACCAGTTATACCTTTGACAGTGGTTTAGTGTATACTATATACAAAGAAACACCAAGAAAAATATAATTCTATTAAAAATTAGAATATAAAATAATGCAACATGGAACTAAATGGATAATTCTCAAAAGAAGCTACAGATAGCTAAGAAATATTTTAAATTTTTGATAGTTTTAGCTATCATGGAAATGCAAATTAAAACTATTTTGAGATTTTATCTTACCACAGCCAGGTGGATAACATAAAAAGTAACGACAAATGCTGACATGGATGTGGACAGGAATGCATTTAGTCACTGCTGGTGGGAGTGCAAACTGTTGCAGCCACGGTGGAAATCAATGTGAAGTGTCCTCACCAAGTTAGACAGAGATTTACTGCATGGCCCAGCTATACATTCCTTAAGCATATGCCCAAAGGACTTTCCATCCTACTACAGAGATATCTACTCATTACTGTTCAATGCTGCTCTATTTGCAATAGCCAAAAAAAAGGGGGGGCAACATCCTAAATTAGATTGAAAGAGCCAGAGGACCAGGAGGCCTGATACAAGAGAGTGTCTTCTAGGCATGACAGAGAAGCTGTACCCATGGCAACTTGACAATGTGGTTATCTATCTATGACCTGAATATGACAAAACATATTGACATGGGTGGAGAAATTTTCACAAGACCCCACTTGTAGGCAAAAAGCTACAATCAACCTGGCTACAGAGGGAAAATCTGTACTATCCACAGAGGAAACCCCTGATAAGTGTGGGGGCTTTTTGAAAAGAGATGTTTTATAATTGATTCATTTAATTGTCCCCAAAGATCCCCACCCAAAGATCAATGTGTAGTTTTTGAATCATTTTCTGGTAGAAATGCCAAGGCTTAAAAGTGTCCAAGGCTTCATTCTTGGGGAATCTTTAGATTATGTCATTTTTAAAATGGTGACTTATGCTACTAGCCCCAGTCCCCTACTGACCTGTATGAGCCCTTGACTACATACAAGGTCTGAGCTAAGAGATTTGCATTCAGGTTACCATAAGCTACAAGCAACTCTGTAAAGAAGATATTTACTGACCTCCTTATAAATTCTGAATTTTAGCTTGTCCACTGTCCTGGATAGTTTTATGTCAACTTGATACAAGCTAGGGTCATCTAAGAGGAGGAAGCCTCAGTTGAGAAAATGTCTTCATAAAATTGGGCTACAGGCAAGCTTGTGGGCATTTTCATAACTAGTGATTGCTGAGAAAGGGCCCAGCCTATACAGTAGGTGGTGCTGGCCCTGTACAGGTGGTTCTATAGGAAAGCAGACTTAGCAAGCCATAAGGAGCAAGGCAGGAAGCAGCACACTTTCATGGCCTCTGCATCAGCTCCCACCTCCAGGTTCTTGCCCTTTTTGAACTCCTGTTCTGACTTCCTTCCCTAAGTCAAATAAAATATTTCCTCCCCAACTTGCTTTTAGTCATGGTGTTTCGTCACAATAGTAGAAACCCTAAGACAGATGTTAAGTTACATTTGGGGAAGGGTAATTTCAAAAATGGCCTCTTAAGCTCTCTTCAGTCTTTCCTCTGCTGAGGAAAAAAAGTGTAAATGTTATTGGATATAATCCCATTTGTCCATTTTTAAATTTCTGTTGTCTATAATTTTGGACTCATAGTCAACTAATCACTGCTCAGGTCAATGTTCTGAGAAGTTTTCTTCAAGTAATTCTAAAATTCAAGTTTTTAATTCAAAAACAAAGGTCTGCTTTCTTTCTTCAGGATACAGGTACCCTCTCTTTCAGTGCCATTTGGTAAAATCTTATAGCAAGGAGAATAAGTCCTTGTGGTCTTTAAGAAGTGATCATGCTTAACAATAATTAATTGCATATCTTAACATAGAAGAGGGAGGTTTTGAGTTTACTTATCTTAAAGAAATGAAGGAAGGTTAAGGTTGCCATAAAATATAATGTGGCGGGAGTAGGGGAGTGAGTCCATGCCAAGTTGTCCCCCTGAGAAATCATGCCACACAACAGACCTGGTATAAAGATTTATTTAGGGGAAGGGGAGGGAGTGAGGACCTGGAGAAGTGGTAGAGGCAGACGGGTGCAAACAGAGCTATGAGGGCAGAGAATGGGGGGGGGGCAGAGAAAAAAAGACAGAAGAAAGAAAGAAAGAAAGAAAGAAAGAAAGAAAGAAAGAAACAAAGAAACAAACAAACAAAGAAACAAACAAAGAAACAAACAAAGAAACAAACAAAGAAACAAACAAAGAAACAAACAAAGAAACAAACAAAGAAACAAACAAAGAAACAAACAAAGAGGGAGAGAGAGACCAGCTGGGAACACCTGTGGAAGAGAGAGAAAGAAAGAGAAAGAGAGAGAGAACTGAGGTGGTGAGCAGTCCTTTTATACACAGCCTACACCCAATACCAGATAATGGCAGCAGGTGGTGACTTAAGCCATTACTAGGACCCTGGAAGGAGAACAACCTATAAGACAACAAAAGTGATAGATTCATAACTCTTACTTGGACATCACTCAGTATATACATGAAGGAACACTGAATTTTACCCCATACATGTGTGTGTAGTCATGATGTACCCATAAATACAAACTAAAACAAAAAGAATGTTCCATTGTTATCATAGGAAATGCTTAGAGGGAAGTCTCACTTCAGGACCATCAGTCTCCAATACCACATGATCTTCTCAAGCCGGAGAGGACATAATACTGACTATGGTTCTCATCAGCTGTGTCATCTCACTGCTGTGTCATCTCACTGCTGTGTCATCTCACTGCTGTGTCATCTCACTGCTGTGTCATCTCACTGCTGAGTCATCTCACTGCTGTCATCTCACTGCTGAGTCATCTCACTGCTGTCATCTCACTGCTGAGTCATCTCACTGCTGTCATCTCACTGCTGAGTCATCTCACTGCTGTCATCTCACTGCTGCCATCTCACTGCTGTCATCTCACTGCTGTGTCATCTCACTGCTGAGTCATCTCACTGCTGTCATCTCACTGCTGAGTCATCTCACTGCTGTCATCTCACTGCTGAGTCATCTCACTGCTGTCATCTCACTGCTGAGTCATCTCACTGCTGTCATCTCACTGCTGAGTCATCTCACTGCTGTCATCTCACTGCTGCCATCTCACTGCTGTCATCTCACTGCTGTGTCATCTCACTGCTGTGTCATCTCACTGCTGTGTCATCTCACTGCTGTGTCATCTCACTGCTGAGTCATCATCTCACTGCTAGGTCATCTTGCCACTCTCTTTTTCATCTCCAGTTCTTTTTATTTAGATTTCTTCCCATTAGGGTTCATTTTTATTCAGGGAGGAAGGGAGAAAGCTGGGTCCCTCTTGAATCTTTTCTCAGTGACATCACTTTCATGATCTGTCTCACTGTGGTTCTTTTTTTCCAATTCTACCTTTACTCTCTGTTTCTTTGGATTTTCTATTGGCATCTTGTCCTGTTTGGCATTCAATCCTGACTCCTGGAAAATCTCAGCTCAGTGTTGTCGCTCTGGTTTTGTGTCTTGTGCCTCTATCCTCTTGGTTTCTTTGGGTCTTCTTCTCTTTCCATTAGGAACCAGCAAAATAACTTATTCTAAGTACTATCATTTCATTTTCAGGGTCTATTTAATCATAGGGAAAAACTAAATTCAAGGTCTCAGGCCCTAGGGAAGCTGGGGATATCCCTTGGTGTGATTCTAACCAAGCAAGTGAAAGATCTGTATGATAAGAACTTCAAGTCTCTGAAGAAAGAAATTGAAGAAGATCTCAGAAGATGGAAAGATCTCCCATGCTCATCAATTGGCAGGATTAATATAGTAAAAATGGCCATCTTGCAAAAAAAAAAAACAATCCACAGATTCAATATAATCTCCATCAAAATTCCAATTCAATACTTCATAAAGATAGAAAGAGCAATTTGCAAATTCATTTGGAATAACAAAAAAAACAGGATAGTGAAAACTCTTCTAAACAATAAAAGAACCTCTGGGGGAATCACCATCCCTGACCTAAAGCTATACTAGAGAGCAATAGTGATAAAAACTGCACAGAGACAGGCAGGAAGATCAATGGAATAGACTTGAAGACCCAAAAATGAACCCACACACCTATGGTCACTTGATCTTTGACAAGGGAGCTAAAAGTGTCCAGTGGAAAAAGTACAGCATTTTCAACAAATGGTGCTGGTTCAACTGAAGGTCAGCATGTAGAAGAAAGCAAATCCATCCATTCTTATCTCCTTATACAAAGCTCAAGTCCAAGTGGATAAAGGACCTTCACATAAAACCAGATACACTGAAACTAATAGAAGAGAAGGTGGAGAAGAAACTTGAATACTTGGACAGAGGGGAAAAGTTCCTGAACAGAACACCAATGGCTTATGCTCTAAGATCAAGAATTGACAAATGGGACCTCATAAAATTGCAAAGCTTCTGTAAGGCAAAGGAAATTGTCAACAGGACAAAATGGCAGCCAACAGATTGAGAAAAGATCATTACCAATCTTACATCCGATAGAGGGCTAATATCCAGTATATACAAAGAACTCAAAAAATTATACTCCAGACAACCAAATAACCTTATTAAAAAATGGGGTACAGAGCTAAACAAAGAGTTCTCAACTGAGGAAACTCGAATGGCCAAAAAGCACCTAAAGAAATGTTCAACATCCTTAGTCATCAGGGAAATGTGAATTAAAACAACCCTGAGATTCTATGTCACGCCAGTCAGAATGGCTAAGATCAAAAACTCAGGTGATAGCAGATGCTGGCAAGGATGTGGAGAGAGAAGAACACTCCTCCATTGTTGGTGGGATTGCAAGCTGGTACAACCACTCTGGAAATCAGTTTAGCGGTTCCTCAGAAAATTGGACATAGCATTACCTGAGGACCCAGCTATACCACTCCTGGGCATATACCCAGAAGATGCTCCAACATATAACAAGGACATATGCTCCACTATGTTCATAGCAGCTTTATTTATAATAGCCAGAAGCTGGAAAGAACCCAGATGTCCTTCAACAGAGGAATGGATACAGAAAATGTGGTACATTTACACTATGGAGTATTACTCAGCTATTAAAAACAATGAATTCGAGAAATTCTTAGGTAAATGGATGGAAATAGAAACCCAATCACATAAGAACACACATGGTATTTACTCACTGATAAGCAGATGTTAGCCCAAAAGCTTGGAATAGCCAAGACTCAACTCACAGACCACATGAAGCTCATGAAGAAGGAAGACCAAGTGTGGATGCCTTGGTCCTACTTAGAAGGAGTGACAAAAATACTCAAGGGAGCAAATATCAAAACAAAATGTGGGACAGAAACTGAAGGAGTGGCTTATATAAAAATATATAACCAATTGCCTGTTATGCCCTAGCACACACTTAATCTGCTCCTTTGTCCCCTTATTGCTCTGAGATCTGGACCTAATGTCTACAAAAATGAATTAAGGACCTTGAAGCCAGTGCCCTGGATATGGCCCAGTCTCCTATGGGTACTCCCTTGCTTAACCCATAATGTCAAAATACAATTAGATAAGACTGCAATCACCCCAGATCACCCCTTGCTTTGTGTTCCCATCCTTTTAAAATGTTTTACAATTTCCCTTTGGAAAGGAAGTTCAGATCCCAAACTGGCCGCCTCCCTGAGTGCTCAGGAAATAAGGCTTTCATTTTTAAGCCTCTGTATCTGAAGTGAGTTTTCTCGGCTTCCACCCAAACCTAACATTTCCTTATACAACCTAGGACCACCTGCTTAACTGTGGCATCACTCACAGTGGACTGGGCCCTACTGTGTCAACTAATAATCAGAAAAACAGACATGCCCCAGCTATACCACTCTTGGGCATATACCCAAAAGATGCCCCACCATGCCACAGGAGCACTATGTTCATAGCAGCCTTATTTGTGACAGCCAGAAACTGGAAACAACCCAGATGTCTCACAACAGAAGAATGGATACAGAAAATGTGGTTCATTTACACAATGAAATACTAGTCAGCTATAAAGTACAAGGACATCATGAATTTTGCAGACAAATGGATAGAACTAGAAAATATCATCCTGAGTGAGGTAACTCAGACCCAAAAGAACATGCATGGTATGAGCTCACTAATAAGTGGATATTAGCCAAAAACAAACAAAAAAAGTACAGAATACCCAGGATACGATATACAGAACTCGTGAAGGTTGACAAACTGAAGAGCCCAACTGAGGACATCTCAATCCCACTTGGGAGGGAGAAGAAAGCAATCACAGGAGGGGAGATGAAGGGAGGAACCTGAGTGAGAAAGGGGACAGTAAGGGGAAGAGGGCAACGTGATCAGGTATTGAATGGGGTGGGTGGGAAGCAGGACTAAAGCCCTAAGGTCAGCAGAAAGAGTGGGAACAGGTAACCCTGGGAGGTAGGAGGTGGGGGGACCCTATAGAATGCACCAGAGACCTGGGAGGTGAGAGACTCTCAGGACTCAAAGGGAGGGACCTTAGATGAAATGCCCTACAGAGGGAAGAGGGAACTTGTAGAGCCCACCTCCAATAGAAAAACAGGACAACAAGTAGAGGGATGGGGTTGCCATCCCAGTGAAAAACTCTGACCCAGAATTGTTTCTGTCTAAAAGAACTGCAGGGACAAAAATGGAGAAGAGCCTGAGGGAAAGGAGGTCCAGTGACAGGCCCAAATTGGGATCCAGCTCAAGGGGAGGCCCTAAGGTCTGACATTATTACTGATGCTATATGCTCACAAAAAAGGGACCTATCATGATTGCCCTCCAAAAAACCCAACAAGCAGCTGAAATAGTAAGATGCAGATATTTGTACCCACTCAATGGACAGAAGCTGCTGATTTCTGAGGTTGAATTAGGGAAAAGCTGGAAGAAGCTGAGGAGGAGGGAGACCCTACAGGAAAACCAGCAGTCTCAACTAACCTGGACCCTCAAGATCTCTCAGACACTGAACCACCAACCAGGCAGCATACACCAGTTGATAATGAGGCCCCCAACATATATACAGCAGAGGACTGCCGGGTCTGGACTCAGTCAGAGAAGATGCACCTAACCCTCAAGAGACTTGAGGCCACAGGGAGTGGGGAGGTCTGGTGGGGTGGGGGTGGGGGTGGTGGACATCCTCTTGGAGACAAAGGTGGGAAAGGAGGTGTGGGATGTGGAACAGTTGGAGAGTAGGTGGGGATAAAGTCTGGACTGTTTTAAAAAATTAAAGAATAAATTTAAAAAGAAAAGAAAACAGACTTGCCTCCAGACCCATATAACCAAAGCAGTCCCCCAAACTCCCAGACTTCTACAGAAAACTCTGGGCTGTGTCAAGTTGATAGCTAAAGCTAACTAGAAAGCAGGCGTTCTGAAATCAGTACTTCCTTTAATTTTCTTCAAGTTGTGAGTTCAAGCCTTCTTCTACTCTGGAGTATCAATCAAGAGGAGGGCTGTGTAAAGGATGAGTTGTCTAGGTCCACTCTTGTCTAATTGGGAAGACTAAACACAGCTACCACCATGCACATTCACCTATACTTTGTCACCACAACCATATCAGAACTAAGAGACTACAAACTAAGAATCAAGAGAGGGAGACTAGAGCTGGGTGACTACCTTGTTAAAAACATCCTAGGACCTTAAATGAAAATTTTGTTTTATCTTTCTTTCTGAGATAGTACAATCTCAATTAATATTCTGTATTCTAAGTCTGTTCATTTTCCTGCAAATTTTGTGGTTTCATTTTCCTTTTAGAGTGGAACCGGATTTGATATGTATTGATATGTACTGGATTGTCATTATCCATTCACCTGTTGATGAACGTGTACGTTGGTTTCATTTCCTTGCTAAGTGTATAACAGGACTTTCATGTACCCACCAGCTATATAAATAACAACATTGTTATTTCAAAGCTTGTTAAGATCTTAAAGCTTCCACCTTAGGTGAGCTGTCCTTCAGCTACTCTTACTGGAATAACTGACTCTACATCCCGCCATATGATCAGGTCTATCTCTCTGCTCCACTCTGATTTGTCTACCTCTGTGTCAGCTGGCAAATCTCCTCCTCTGATTTCTTCTCCCACAGACCCTCTCTCTGCCCAAAAGATCTTCCTGCCCAGCTATTGGCTGTCAGCTCTTTATTACAGCCATATGACCCAGATATTTCACCCCTGGGCATCTGCCCCATAAACAGACACAATCAAATACAATTCTAGATTACCTTAGACAGGTGAGGAAGAATGAATATTTACAAAATATGAGACTGGTGATGCTCCATAGAAATAACAATACCAAGTTCCAGCTTGCATTTATTTTAGCTCTCTGCCAATGACTATACAGAGACATGCCTCACACAGTGTACCCTAACAATAGTGACAAGAGCAGCAATGGGCATGGAGGTGCAAGCATCTCTACAGTAAGTGATGGGGTTTCCTGGGCAGATGCTCAGGGGTGAAATAGCTAGGCCATATGGCAGCTTTCGGTTTTTGTTGTTGTTGCTTTGTTTTGCTTTATTTTGTTTTTGAGAAACCTCCAAAACTATTTCTACCATGCATGCATGTGTATATGTAAGCAAATGTACACATGTGTGTGTAGTAAAACATGTAGAAGGGAGATGAAGAAAGGGTAATATTAGGAGATGGGGAAGGGCAGAATACAGCTAAATGACACTTGAGTCCTGAAAGAGGATGTAAAGCTGATTGCTTTTCTGGTTTCTTTAGAAAGAAAGATTTCCTACAACAGATCTGAGACAAAGAAAGTGACATATTCAGTCTGCCTAGAATTCCCACCACTTCTCCTGGACACAGGACACCTCAGCTTAGCCAGCTAAACCTTCCTCATTCTCTCTGCTGAATTCTGTCTACATGGCCCCAGGCCAGCCCTAAATCCTGCTTTAGCTGATGAGATTATAAGTGTGGGGGCCATGCCTCACTCCAGCTCCATTCTCAGAACTCGCAGATAAATAAAGGGGACTTCATTTCCAAATGTGAGAACCCAGACATCTGAGAAGAGTGTCGGATTCATGTGACAGTGCCTCTTATACAGAGAAAGGGAACAATAGCCTGTGACTTTGGGGACAGAAAAGAAAATTTTGCAGATATTTGGCACAAAAAGAACTGGGAACTGTTTATTCAGATTCTTAAGGGCAGTGAATACTCAGCAGCATCTCAAATGGTGACTTATCCACAGGCAGCGTTCGGAGAGGCTCTCTGCATCTTAGACATTACATCATGAAGTTAGGATAAATCAACATAATCTAATCTTGCATCATTATTTGTATCTAGAGTAGATAAGAATTTGTATGGAATTCTATAAAAATTGGTTTACTTCTTTTATGGTACTTAGTTGAATACTTATATATGAATGTGTGTTTCTATCAAATCTATGCCCATGGCCCACCCTCCAATTCCTCTCCTATGCCGCTGCCACTTTTGTTTGTTCTCCCCCCTCTCCTCTCTCTCTCTCTCTCTCTCTCTCTCTCTCTCTCTCTCTCTCTCTCTCTCTCTCACACACACACACACACACATACACACACATACACTAAGTTTACATGGTACTGCCCAAATGTACATGGGTGTGGGACCATCTACTGGAGCAAGGGCGACCTCTAAGGGTGTGCATCCCTGCAGAAAACTGATTCTCTTCCAGAAGCCATCAATTGCCAATAGCTATTCAGGTAAGGATGGGACTTCATGAGACACCCCACACATACATCCATGCTAGCATTTGAGCTGGCTTGATTTTGTGCAAGCATTTTGCCTGAAGTCCTATCCATTGTGAATTTATGAGTACAACTATGTTGTGTCTAGAAAATACTTTTTCACTGCACACATTTACTCTATCTGTCTCTTCTCCCTCTTCTGTAATGAGTCCTGAGCCTTGAGTGTGTGTGTGTGTGTGTGTGTGTGTGTGTGTGTTACAGTTATTCCATTTAAATCTGAGAATTCCACGGTCTCTTATTAAGTTCATATTGATTGGTTGCAGATCTCTGTATTAACTGCTATCTACTACAAAAAAAGTTTATTTGATGAGGGTCAAGAGAGGCACTAGTCTATAGGTATGGAGATAAAAACTCAGGGGATCATTTATTACAATTACTATGCCCATTTAGCAGAAAGACAGCAGCAGGGTCTCGTCTACAACCTATATCCTAGCTAGTAATGGGTTTTGACCCAGTTACTAGTGCCATACGTAAGTTTTATCCTGTGGAGCAGGCTTTAAATCTGATCAAAAGTGGTTGGTTACTCCCTTAACATTTGTCCCACTATTGCACCAGTGAGCAGATCTTGCCAGTCCAGTCATTGGCCAGGAGTTTACAGTTGGCGAAAACTATTAATTATCTCTCTCTCCCAATAGCATGCATAGAACCTTCCAAACCTGTGAAAGATAACCAGTGGGACTGAAACTTCTAGGCAGTACCAACTTCGTACCTGTGTGTCCTGTAACTCATGGATACAGTGCTGTAAGAAGTGAAGGAAGCCCGGAGAGAGTGAAGTCCTGAATGAATTTGTACTGTTGATGTGGGCACATGACATGTACCAAAGCCTCAGACCCATAGAAAATTGGCAAAGCCTTTCTCTATATGGCACAAGCTTGATATTGGTTAAAATTTTCTTCCCTTGGTCAAAGTATGAGTATTTATGGAAAAAGCTGGTAACAGCAGCTTCCTCCTCTGGTTGCTCACCCACAGAGAGACCTCCCACAGAGACTAGCTAATCCCTCCATTGTGCTGTACATAAGAAACATACTAAGGTTCTAGGTTGCAGCCTTGGTAGGTGCTGCATCATAACATGCACACTCCCACCTGACCCCAGCTTTCCGTATGCTTGTATGTAATAATGCCTGTCCTTTCTTCATTGCTTCACCTCCCCTAATCAGGGTTCAAGACCTGAGATGTAGGTCAAAACACAATGTCTTCAGTTACAGGGTCTTATGGTTACTTTTAGGAGGGTAACCAAGGCAATGTCAACAGCCTGTAACGTTTGGGAGAGTCTACAACACCACTGACAAGAACTAACACTTCATATTCTTTATGCCTTGTTTTGATAACCTGTGGCGTCTGGGGAGGCACTGTTCCTCTAGTATAGGGAAGTCCATTTAGATCTCTTTTATCCATGTATATGTGTCTACCTTAGGAAACATCAACACTAGTAGATTTCAGTACAGTGTTTTCAACCACGCTTAAGTTGCTTTCATTGAAATCCTAAATTTTCAACCTTTTGATTTCTTTCTTTTCTCCCTTTCTCTCTCCCTCTCTCCTTCCCTCTATCCTTTTCTTCTTTCGTTCTGCACCACAAACTAAAGGATGAAGAGAAGACTCACTCCAGTAGTGCTAGACAGTAAAAAAAAAAAAAACATATTCCTATTTGACAGAGGGTGAAATTGAAGCCCCCAAATAGATGGCTTCCTAGTGAATAAAATGGCTAAGACTTGAACCCAGATAGCCCCTAAATGTTTGAACTCAATACCCGATGTTTGGATGTATCTCAACCATCTAGTGAGTAGTGCCAAGGAATTGAAGTTGAAGTCAAGATTCAACAGAACCAGGGGCTTCGGGCAATTACCACTTCAAAGTCCACCTGGGCTCTCTGATGCTTTATTCCAAGAGAATTAAGGGTTCAAAACTGGAACAGAGAAAAAAATGACAAGTGCACAAAGTAATCCTCATCACTTTTATCAAAGGAGTTCAGAGGGAGGAAAGTCTCAAGGCTGTGTGGGGACTGTTTGCATAATGTCCTTGGACTTACTAAACTAAGGAACAAAACATCTTGCCCCTGGCATTCCATGGCCAGTTGGAGGCATTCCTCCTAGTGCAAAAAAGAAAAGTCTAAGAGAAGAAGGTTCACACAGCAGGATAGTATAGAAAAGTCTACACTTTATTACGATTCCCTATAAACAGACGCCACAAAGACCATGAAGCTGAGGGACAGGTGGGAAAGTTGAACTATGAAGAAAGGAGATAGCCCTGCCTAGGATTTTGCTGCATGAAATCAATATACCCCTGCACAGATGAGAGATTACATAACTCCACACCTACCAAGCAATTTGTCCCCTGATGGCATAATACTGGGATAACTTGACTCCCACGGGGTTCAGATTTCAGTATAAGCTGATCTAGAAGCTATTTAGGCAAGCTCTAGATTTCAGAGCACAAGTCCTCAATTTAGCACCATGGCACTGGGAGGGGCCTTCAGCATCTTTATGGCTCTCTGTTTGTCTTGCCTGTTCATCCTGATTGCTTGGAAGCGGACCAGTAAGGGAGGAAAGCTGCCCCCAGGCCCCACACCAATACCGTTTTTGGGGAACCTGTTACAAGTCCGAATTGATGCCACATTTCAGTCCTTCCTGAAGGTTAGTGTGTCAATTTCTTCTTATGGTGATGAAGGCCACAAATGGTACAGCTGATGTCACACAGAAACTCATGATTTCTAAACACAGATTCAGAAACAAACTTTAGGAAACATAAGATTCTGAAATTACAGAATCTTAAAAGCGAGGGGGGGAAGAATCTTAGAAACGTTGAGTGCAGTAGAAAAATCCTCCTTTTCTAGGGACTCTAGCTCATGATCTAAGGATTTGGGGGAACCTCATTACTTTAAGCACAACTTTCATATTCAATTTGTCTTAGAATGTTAAGATGCTAGAAACCGAGCATTTCAAAGAGAGTGGCTGTAGATCTCGGAGTTCAGCTAGTCCAGCCCCATTATTTCATAAACAAAACTAAGATGTACAAAATCAGGGATATTTGCTGTCCAAGGTCACAGGAGTCATTCTGATGTTTTTTTCCCCAGTAGCCCTTCCAAGCTCAGGACCATCCTCTAGTCTACCTTTTTCATTCTCCTAGAACCTCTGCCCTCTACAATGCCCTGACATGGCTCTGCCATGCTCCAATTTATCCCTTCCTTCACTCCCAGCTCCAGAAAAAATATGGCTCTGTGTTCACCGTATACTTTGGTCCAAGGCCAGTGGTTATCTTATGTGGACATGAGGCAGTGAAGGAGGCCCTGGTGGACCAGGCAGATGACTTCAGTGGCCGTGGTGAAATGCCAACACTAGAGAAGAACTTCCAAGGTTATGGTAAGTAGCAGCAATACCAACAGAAATGATTGCCATGGACTCACTGTGTTTAAGGGTCTCTGATAAGTGACTCATGAGAATTGCCTACACTGACTCCATTGAGAAGGGTATGACTTCTCTGCTAATTTTAGAAGTGCAAATGCTGATGTGAGAAAAGTTAGATAGTATCACACAGTATGTTTGAGGGCTGCTTTGTTTTTTAACTCCAGAAATTGGACTCTATACTGCCTGTAGTGCTATTTTTATGCTTACTTTTAATGAATTACTATGTCATATAATTTATGTAGCCCCCCTAAAA
Organism: Arvicanthis niloticus; assembly: GCF_011762505.2. NCBI lineage: Eukaryota > Metazoa > Chordata > Mammalia > Rodentia > Muridae > Arvicanthis > Arvicanthis niloticus. The sequence continues at coordinate 5,528,964 of NC_047658.1, forward strand.
CTTTCACAACCAAGCTTAGTTCTTATCTGCCTATATGTATATGCATATCTACCACAGGAATATGTTCCTATCTGTCCATATCCATATGCATATCTACCACAGGAATGTGTTCCTATCTGCCCATATCCATATGCATATATAACACAAACAATTCTTGTCTAATCTTGCCTGCATTCATCAAATATAGGAAGACTTACCTCTCTCTTTTCATCTATCTATTTATCTATCTATCATCAATCATCTATCATCTGTCTTTATATTGATACACACTTTCTCAATTCTACCCATTTGCCCATAAATTCACCAAAATATATTCATTATCCTTTGTATGCAAACATCCTATTATTCATATCTTTCAGTGTTCTATTTATCAATGATTCCACCCATAGTTCAATTCATACAGTGAATCATTCACACACTTATTAATCTTTCCATCCAGACACTCCTCTATCCATCCATCTATCCATTCATCTACCTTTTCTTTCAGCCACTATCTGTTCATCTTAATCCCTCTTCTAACACTCTATTCAGCCATTAATTCTTTCAACCTCATAGACAGACAGACAGACAGACAGACAGACAGACAGACAGACGACAGACATTTACCCACCCATTTACCACATTGAACATCATTCCAGCCCAGAGCACTGGCTGCTCATCCAGGGGACCTATGTTTGATTGCCAGCACTCATATAGGGCTCACAACAGTCTATAGCTCCAGTTTCAGGGGGTCTGATGCCCTCATGTAGCCTCCATCATCTCATTCTTCATTTTGCTTATCAACATATTCTAAAATGATCTTATTAAATTTCCAAGCAGTTCACCAATCCTTCCATCAGGTGATTTCTACTATTGTCTTCGTGAAAGATTACTCTTTTTGTATAGGTGCATTGATACACAGCTGTGAGCTTCTGTGTCCACACATATATATGTTTTATAAAATCCAACCAATACCCAGAAAATGGAATTAGTCTTTCTATTGAAGGGATAGTCTATATGGCATTCTATCCTTACCTCATGCACTCTAGGCATTAAACATGAAAATAAGTCAATCACAACTTGCCATCCTGTAAGAAAACTTTTTTGCTGTCCCTGATTATTCCTAACCTTATTCCCTATTCCTTCAGTCTGGAATATTTTGGAAAGAATCTTGATTTCCCACTGAGTCTTGAAGTTCGAGCTTTCATACTCTTGTCTACCACAGACTTGAGTGCAGAAAGGGGAGAGGGAACAGGAGCCTGACCACCGACCTCCCTGCAGGTTTAGCTCTGTCCAATGGAGAACGATGGAAGATTCTACGGCTGTTTTCCCTGACTGTCCTTCGAAACTTTGGGATGGGGAAGCGGAGCATTGAGGAGCGGATCCAGGAGGAAGCTGGCTACCTACTGGAGGAACTCCATAAGGTCAAAGGTATGGAGATCACATTGGGTGACTGGGTTTTTACAGAGAGCTCAGTTATTGGGAGGCTGACCTTGGTGGGAGAAAGACCTGAAATAGGAAAGGATGAGAGCCATTAAGAGTTCATAGAGATTTCCAGTGAGGTTCCATGCTAAAAATAAACTGAAGGATTCTGAGAGATAGCTTGGCCAAAATGCTCATCAGCAGATTTCAGGGTCTGTAACTCATGAAACCATACATAATTCTAGTGTGGTGGGTGAGCTTGTGTCTTTTCCTACAGAAAGGATCAAATGTTGCTATGTTATATATGCTTTATTGAAATGAAGAAAACAACATAGAACTCTCCATCTTCACCATTTTTAAGGGTAGGTAGAATTCATTGAGCTGGGGAAGTGGCCCAGCTCTTTAAAGTACTGGCTATTCATCCAGAAGATCTGAGTTTGATTCCTAGCACCCACATGAGACTCACAACCATCTATAATTCATTTCAGGAGATGCAATCCCTCCACAGGTACCAGGCATGCATATGGTGCAAAGACATACATGCAATACAAAGACATACATGCAGGCAAAACATCTACACACATATAAACATTCAATTAAATCAAAATTTTAAAAGGAGTATGGTTTGTCAGTGGTAGACACATTCAGTCTCTGTGAAACAAATGCTTAGAAATTTTTCATCTTAAAGGTCACACATCTCTGGTGTGTGTGTGTGTGTGTGTGTGAGAGAGAGAGAGAGAGAGAGAGAGAGAGAGAGAGGAGAGAGAGAGTTAAATCTCTCTCTCACACACACACACACCATACATACTCATTCTCTCTCTCTCTCTCTCTCTCTCTCACACACACACACACCATACATGCTCATTCTCTCTCTCTCACACACACACACATACACACACACACACACCATACATACTCATATTCATACCACACACACTCATACACATACACACATTTTCTTCAGGAAACTAATCTCTTAAATATTATACTATGTTAATATTTGAAAATTATAATATATTTATATTATATTCTTTCCCCTCCCAACTCTTCCCAGATCATTCTCACTTCCATAGTCATCCAGCTTCATCTTCTTTCTTTCAAAATAAAACAGCAAAAATAAAACACTCCTAACTGTAAAGTTATTTGTAATTGAGACCTGATGGAAAAGGGAAACAAGTTTTCTCCAATGTAGTGTCAATGGATATATCAACCACACTCCAGAGAAGCCCCGTTACCCAAGAGTAGTGGTGAACACAAAACAGACTCGGGGTTTGTTGTTTATCTGGGATTTTGTTTTATTACAGTTTTTAAAGGTGTCTAGTTCCCAGTGTAAAATAAGCTATGGAGACAATAAAAGTCAAAAGAGAAAAGACAAAAGTTGAGAAATACAGAAACAAGTAGATAAGAGACACAGCATATACCTCTTTAAACCCGTGTCTGGACTCTGTAGACAAATAAGAAATCCACTCACAGCTTTGAATGGCCCTATACCTCCAGAAGCAATCTGCTATGGTGTACATCAAGAATGCATACGCATGGTTCTGGAAAAATTGACTCCACACCATTTACTTGATCAGCATCTTATTTTACAGAGACCTAGTGAATTTTTTTTCTTCATATATACTTATGATTGATGTGTGCATTAGTGTATGGATGTTCACGTGTATGAGTGCACATGTATGGACATGTACTTGCACATGTGTTTGGAGGCCAGGGTTCTTCCTTAATCAGATGTCTTCTGTACTCCTTCTCGTGTCTTTTTACTGATTTGCTCATGAATTATTGATATACCTAGAGCTCGTCAATACCATAAATCTAGCTAGTCAGCTTTTCCCGGAAGACTTCTGTCTCCACCCTGCAGGTGCTAAATCACAAACAGGTTGTTACATTTTTAAAGAAGTCCATCCACCTTCTTACTTGGGTGCTCAGGATTCTAACTCTAATCTAAAAAGTTATGAGGCAAATGATTTGTCTTCTCCCCAGCCCCTGGAAGGATTTTTTAAATAAACTAAATGGATTTTTTTTAGTAGACATTGGTTGAATTCAGGTTTCTTTTTTTAATTTTGTTATTACTATTTCATGGGTACAGATGTTTTGTTTGCACATATGCCTGTGCACCATATGCATGCCTGATGTTCCAGAAGCCAGAGGATTCTTCATATTGGAGTTACAGATGGTTCCAAGCTATTGTGTGGGTGCTGGGGATTAAAACCTGGGTCCTTTGCAAGAGCAGCCAGTGCTCTTACTCACAAAGCAGTCTCTCTAGCCACTCAGGAGGTTTTTTCCCCCAAGATGTGTCCTCTGTTACTTTCCATCCACCACACATTTAGGTAACAGTGACAAACATCACGTTGAACTTCTCTACTATTTCTTGAGTGCTTATTCCAGACTGGAAGCCGTGCCAGGCATTTTACGCGTAATCATCATATTGAACGCTCACGAGTCAATTGGGAGATTTCCAAACCAGGTTGCAGTTTGGAAAACCTAGACTCAGATATGATAATGAGGCACTCATGCATCCCCATAGGCAGCAGTCTCGGAGCTCTGTGCCAACACCGTGTAATTGCTTGCCCTACCTCACTCATGAAGACGGTCTCCAACATAATCGGTTTCCACCCCTAGGAGCTCCCATAAATCCCACCTTCTACCTGAGCCGCACTGTGTCCAACGTCATCTGTTCTGTCGTCTTCGGAAAACGCTTCGACTATGAGGACCAGCGTTTCCAGAGCCTCATGAAGATGATCAATGAGAGCTTTGTGGAGATGAGCATGCCCTGGGCACAGGTGCTTACTAGTTACTAGGCAACTCCCTGCCCACCCTTCATTCTCAAAGCAAGTACATTCCCATACTTTACTTAACCCTCCTCCCTTCATCCCTTGGAGGCACTTAAAATTTGTCCAAGTATTCAAGAAGCAAACAGTAATACCCAAATCTCAGGCCCAACAGTACACTATTTAGTGAGATAGGGTGTCTTTGTGTAGCTCAGGCTGGTCTTAAACTGCTGATCCCTCCTCTTCAGACTCCTCTGTCCTGGAATTAAGAGTGTTCCCTAGATCCAGCCAGACTTTGAGGCCAGCTCAATGACATTAGAACTCTGCCCAGCTGGTCTCTGATGCCCATAACTGACACATGCCCCTTTTGCCTCTGCCCCGCAGTTATATGATATGTACTGGGGAGTGTTGCAGTATTTTCCAGGAAGGCACAACCACCTCTACAACTTGATAGAAGAGCTTAAGGACTTCATTGCATCCAGAGTCAAGATCAATGAAGCATCTTTTGACCCCTCAAACCCTAGGGACTTTATCGACTGCTTTCTCATCAAGATGTACCAGGTACCTCTTACACCAGTCTTTCTGTCTTCTAAAACCTTCATTCTTGCCATATCAAATCCATCTGAAACTGTGTGGGGAAAACAAGAGAAAGTATTGTTTCATGTAATTTACTTTGGTCTCTAGATAAAATATAGAAACTATAGAAATACAAGCCTCTTGCACCTTTAAAATAAACTCCCTTAAAATTAATAAAATCATATTTATTTTAGCATGCACTATGTGTTTGTCAGGATTCTCTAGAGCAGTGGTTCTCACCCTTCCTAATGCTGTGACCCTTTAATAGGGTTCTTCATGTTGTGGTGACCCCAACCATAAATTATCTCATTGCTACTTCTTAAGTGTAATTTTGTTACCGTGATGAATTGTGATGTAAATATTTGATATGCAATACCTTTTGGGGTTGTGACCCACAGGTTAAGAACCATTTCTCTAACAATACCAATCAACCAGAGCTCCCAGGGTCTAAACCACCAGCCTGGGAGCACATAGGGAGGGACCCATGACTCCAGCTGTATATGTAGGGGAGAATGGCCTTTTCAGGCATAGGTGGCAGAGAAGATTCTTGGTCCCATGAAGGACGAACACAGAGTGGGGGGTGGAGGGGGGTAGGTGGGGGCACAGCCTCATAGAAGCATGAGGAGGGGGATGGGATAGGAGGTTTCTGGGTGGTGGGGGGAAGTGGGGTAAGGGGATAAAATCTGAAATGTAAATATAATACCCAATAAAAAAAATTTAAAAAATAAAAAGAACCACTGCTCTAAAGGAACAGAATTAACTGTGTGTGTGTGTGTGTGTGTGTGTGTGTGTGTGTGTGCGTGTGCGTGTGCGTGTGTGTGTGTGTGTGTGTGTGCGTGTGCGTGTGTGTGTGTGTGTGTGTGTGTGTGTGTGCGTGTGTGTGTGTGTGTGTGTGTGTGTGTGTGTGTGTGCGCGTGTGTGCGTGTGTGTGTGTGTGTGTGTGTGTGTGCGTGTGTGTGTGTGTGTGTGTGTGTGTGTGTGTGTGTGTGTGCGTGTGTGTGTGTGTGTGTGTGTGTGTGTGTGTGCGCGTGTGTGTGTGTGTGTGTGTGCGTGTGTGTGTGTGTGTGTGTGTAGGATTTATTAGAATGGCTTACAGGCTATGTGTCATTAGGTCTACCAGTGGAAGGCCCAAAAAATCCAAATAATTGTTCAGTCTGTGAGGCTGAATGTCTCATCTGGTCCTCAGTATGTGGAAGAATCCTGAAGAAGTCGGCTCTAATGCCAATGAAGGAAATAGACTTTGTCAGGAAGAGTGAAGCCAAACAGGCAAAGAGAGAGCCAGCTTCCTTCTTCCATGTCCTTTAGAGAGGTTGCCAGCAGGTGTGGCCCAGATTAGAATGAGTCTTCTCACATCAAAGATCCAGATTAGTAGGTCTTCCTAATTTAAAAGATTAAATTAAGAAAATACTCCTCCACAGGTGTACCCAGCCATTTGGTTTTTACTTAGTTCCAGATGTAGCCAAGTTGACAACGAAGAAGAGCGATTACATACTAATTGTATGTTACTGGGCTTCCTTATAAGCAGACAGTATGTGCAGGTCAAAACCAACTCCCTTCGTCTTTGTGACCATGGTCTACTTTCAAGTAGAGGTTTCCTAACCTTCATTTGTGATAGACAACATGCAGTAATTGCCTCTGTGCTTGGCTGGTTTCGAGTAATCTAATTCCTGCAGTTCTATTTATTTTGCTTCAAGGAACTATTTCCTGGTTATTCATGACACCATTGGGTATATGCCATGCTTTTCTAAAATACACTTTGAACCTACAAAGTTTAGCATAAAGATACTTAACATCTTACAGTTTTAAGACCACCTATCTAACAGGCATGTTATTGAAAACCAGAATGTGCCTTCAGAGACTTGAAATTGAGACACTCGGAAGCTCACTCTTTACATCTGAGTTTATACTTCAAAATCACACACGTTTAGTGTCTTTGAGATGTAGCAACACATGTATGTAGTCAGCATGCCCGAGTGTTGACCATTCGAACTCTAGAAAAAATCATTAGAGAACCCAAGTATTTGGCAGTTGAAAGCTGTGTGCTCTAAAGCTTTCCAGGCTTTCATTCTAGATTCTGCTTCCATTTCCCATACTCTTCTTGCCTACCCCAGCACACCAGCTTCTTCTTGTTGTTCCTCTAAAACACCAGACATGCTAGGCACCTTTGCTTACATTGTTTTTTCTGAACTTACTTAACCTGTCTTTTACTCCTTCACAATGCACCCCCTCTACATGGAGGAAAGAGGAAGATAAAGGGTCAAGGGGGTGATTCTGTTAACAATCCCCTTCACTTTCAGGATAAAAGTGACCCACACACAGAATTCAATCTCAAGAACTTGGTTCTCACCACCCTCAACCTCTTCTTTGCTGGCACGGAAACTGTGAGTTCCACGTTACGATATGGATTCTTGCTGCTGATGAAGTACCCCGAGGTAGAGGGTAAGTTTCACTCTGAGCTTCCTTGGAGGGATGGCAATCTTGAAATTGTACAATCCCAAAGCCTTAGCCTCTCTTCCCTCAGTGAACATGGAACCTTCACCTCTCTGATTGGCCCCTGCATTTGTTCTCTATGGCTGTTGAGACTTCTCAGAGTGCCTTCCACTAAAATGATGCCAAGGTTCATTTGCTCTCTCTCTCTCTCTCTCTCTCTCTCTCTCTCTCTCTCTCTCTCTCTCTCTCTGTCTCTCTGCTTTTCCAGTTCCAAGAGCTGCCTGTCTTGAGTTCCTGGGCTCAAGACTATTTCCTGTATCTGCAAAGCAAGAGCAGAGAATCATCACCCCAGCTCTTTGCTTTGGTTACCATGGCTCCTCTCTAACCCTCACCCACCCCCTTCTCTATGATTGAGACTCACGACCGATTTGGATAGTCAAGCTAATCTCCTCATTTCCCAGAAACCTAGTGAGAACTGCCAAGTCCCCTTTGACCTTATGTTGGCCCTATGTACATAACATTGATGGCATAGATTTGAAGGTGGATCTTTTCCCTTCCCATTTCTCTTTAAGATGGGATTTCTGCATAGTCCACGCTGACGTTGGTCCTGGGAGTCTGGGATTACACATGTGCCATCACACCCAGGTGAAGCTATTTGAGGGCTATTACTCAGCTGACTACATTATCCATATCAAACAGGCTTCATGTCTGATAAACTATAATTTGATTTGCTTAGATCAAATCATTAATCATTAATCATTAATCAAGTCATTATTGCTTAAGAAAGCTCTCTAATTTGTCCTTTCTCTATCCTAGACAAGTTCAAAACAAGCCTTTGGTGAATAAAAGCAACATCTGCATATACAGTTCAGATGGAATCAGAATGTTGTCCTGATTGTTGTCCACCGATATTTTATATGATATGATATTTTTAAGTAAAGACCAAATTCCCATATGGTATTCAAGGATCTAGGTTCTGTAGCTCTGCTGTCTGATGAGTGTTCAAGTACCAGTAATGACTGTTGTTAAGTGTAATGAAGCAATCCAAACACAGAATCTCCTCTAAGGCTCACTATTTTTCCTGGCTCTAAGAAACAGAATCCCCATCTCAAGTTTCTTGAAGTAATGGCATCTGCAAAATGCAGAACATGGCTTGCCCTAACCTCTCATCACATACATTCCCTGGCCAGACATGTGACTGGTACCTAGAATCTAGCACATATGAGGCAGAGTAGAGAGACAGAGTGTTTGAAACCTGCACAATCTAGATAGTGAGTCCCAGTCCAACATGGACTACCTAGTGAAACCCTGTTGACAAAGAAACAAGCACATGTTCCTCCTAACCAGAGTACAAACAGAGACAAATCAAGGACAGCAAGCATCAAATTTTCTGTCCCCTTTTCTGGTATATTTTCTGCCATCTTACAGCCAAGATCCATGAGGAGATTAACCAGGTGATCGGAACACATCGTACCCCAAGAGTGGATGACCGGGGCAAAATGCCCTACACTGATGCTGTCATCCATGAGATACAGAGACTGACAGATATTGTGCCCCTGGGTGTCCCCCATAATGTCATACGGGACACTCATTTCCGAGGCTACTTTCTACCCAAGGTGAGATTGTGCCCCATTGTTGTCCTGTCACCCTTTCCTGGCTTCTCTCTCTTCCTGTTTGTGTATCTCCACCCACATTGCCCAACACAGAAATCTAATGGCCTCTGTCTCCTAGGGTACAGATGTGTATCCCCTGATTGGCTCGGTCCTCAAAGATCCCAAATACTTCCGCTACCCAGATGCTTTTTATCCTCAACACTTCCTGGATGAACAGGGACGCTTCAAGAAGAATGATGCCTTTGTGGTTTTTTCTTCTGGTAGGTTATTATGCCTAAATTTCCCACAGATAAGTACTAGAACAGTCTTTCCAAGGTCTATGTTATAAAAATCCTAAAATCCCAAACCCACAAATGTTAGAAACATTCACTTTAATGATTAGAAAAAAAGTAAGAGCAGAAGATTGTTGTCTATGACTGTAATCTCAGTATTCAAACAGCAGTGGTAATAAGATTTCAGGAGAAAGGCCAGCCTGGGCTAACAGTGAGATCCTGACTTTAAAACAATTGAAAATAACAAAAAGATAATAATAAAATGTTAGAGCAACAATATCAAATATTTAGTAAACCTATTCATAGTACATTAAGAGTCAAATTAAAAATATTTCACGTTTTGTCAGCCATATGACCCTTGTTTGAACCACTCGTGTCTGTCATGCACTATGGACAACCATGGCCACTGGTAACTCTTAAGTGAATGGTCCTGTATGTGTGAAAATATAAACACTTATTCAAGGGTGCTGGGACTCATTTAACTCACACAAGATATTCTTTTTCTCTAAATGTGTTCAAACATTCTAAAAGATGAAAGGCATTCATGCTGTACAGACACAAAGCAACACCATAGATTCACCTCACCTTTGTAAGGTGGCCAACGACAGGTCGTGGCATCATGGGAAGCCTGGAGCCTGGGTAAATTATTGCACTGCTCAACCATGAGATAGAGATTAGTCCCCTTCTCACTGTTGAAACAGCTCATGGCAATCAGGAAGGTATCCTTAAGTACAATTCTCAGATTTTTTTTTTTTTTAAATCTCACTAGTATTTGATATCTAAGGCATTTGAAACACCTTTGAAGAATTCAAATGAACAGTTTTGATTTTTTTTTTTCCTGATCTGAGGATGGAATTCACACACTCAGAGCAAATGTTCTCACTGAGACACATACCCCAACCTCTCACTGGTGGGATTCAGTCAACACTCTGCTTTGAGTCACACTCAGCCCTCATGGATCCTTCAGAACCTGTCTATCTGGTTCCAACCCAGGTAGACTGGTCAGCTGCCACCTGCCCAGTCCCTCTAAGTGGCAGGTAGCAGTGGGACCCCAATAAGTCTTAATAATGACCCCACATTGTAGATACAGCTGTGGGCTGAGATGCTGAAGAGTCCGGCCAGGCTGTGTGGGGTGGTTATGGTAGGGACGTGGTACACACCTCCATCTATTGTGTCTACAGGAAAGCGCATCTGTGTTGGAGAGGCCCTGGCCCGAATGGAACTCTTCCTTTACTTCACCTCCATCCTTCAGAGGTTCTCCTTACGTTCTCTGGTGCCTCCTGCTGATATTGACATCGCTCACAAAATCTCAGGCTTTGGCAACATCCCCCCAACTTATGAGCTCTGCTTCATGGCCCGCTGAGTGTCCACTGGGAGGCCAGACAAGAGTCACCTGAGACCCGAGCTTTGCTGGAGTTCACACACACCCCATCTCCCTTCAATCCTCCCTACTTCTCTAAGGAAAGTCTCTCTCACTGTGCTGAGACCACGGGTCAGGAGAGGTGTCTGCAAAAACATGGCTGGATGTATAAAGCAGGGTTCTAGCCACACTCTGGGGGAAAGCCTGAAGATTTAATTAAATTTCCTGAATTTCTCAACCTTGGTCTCAGTGGGCACCAAACTTATATAATCTTTCATCTTTGCCCTGATATTGACCAGAATCTACCCCAAAATTCTTTCCTGTTTGCTTTTATTTCTCTTCCCCAATAAAGAACTCAAAGACTGTTGACTATAGCAAGCTTACAGAGTATCATGTTGACAGTACGCCTGTTGCCAGAAATAGTCACGGGCTGAGGCACCCAAGCTGAGAGCCAGGAAGCAGTATGCACAATAGGCCCAGGGGACAACCAACCCAAAAACTGAGCCTTGAACAGAGCCCTTCTACACCCCCTACATCACAGCCCAGAGTGACATAGACTTTGGTTAGCTATATTAAACTTGGATAATATAATATATTAAAACTGCCCCCACAAACAGAAGGTTATCATAGGCAGAATGTTTTTTAGTTCAGCAGGGAAGGTGGAGAGTCGTTATAGAGGAGACACAGGAGCTTCCATGGGTGCTGACCTGTCTTTCCTTTCTTTAGCTTCCAAGGGTGTCTTCTACCTCCAAGTGAAGTGTAGGACAAAAGTTGAAATGGGCTCTCTAACTACTTGTTACCAATAGCAATTCCCTGTCTCACACAGGGCTCCCCCACTGGTTTGGTTACCCCATGTGGTATCAGGCATCTTAGCTGGTTCAGTGCTCATCCTCACTGTCTTCACTCCTGCTAAACTTGCTCTCCTGATGGCATACCCTGCATCCTGTTTGAAATATACCTCGGTTATTCCCAGATTCTGTGATCCTCTCTCCATAGTTCTGTCGGCTTGTTCGGTGTTGATGAAACTCTCCCTCATATTTTACTAACTCCATCAGTATTTATCAAATGCATAGGGTGTGGCCATCAGTGAATAAAACAAGCAAAATCTCTCCACGGAGGGGCAATGTTTTGATTCGATGGAAACTGCTGCACAATGCCATGTGTGCTTCACTCTGACTGGGAAATTTTTAATTGGCTCTGATCAAATTATGAGCTATAAAGGAAGACTGGAGCACACATAAGAGCTGAGGACTAGCTTAGCGGAGGGCAAAGTATTATGAGAGAATTTTAAAGATGCTTGAAACATAGCAGAAATTAATATTTTTGATGTATATAAAACTAGACAGGCCTTGTATGAACAAAAAAAGATTAGTGAGGCAAAAGATACATACAGAGAGTTTACTGCACTGAAATACAAGCTGAAAAAACAAACACTTTAAAATATTTTTATTTATCTTCAGTAATTTTATGCACACATCTAATGTACTTTAATGATACTACTTCCATTCCTCCCCATTGTTCCCGCTCACTCCGCTCACTCTTTCTGGAATGCTCCATCTTCCCAACCCTTCTAAATTCCCCCTTTCTCATGCCCCTTAAACACACACACACACACACACACTAATAGTGGATTAAGTAGAGTTACCTGCATGCACACGATTTAGAGTTACTTATTGGATAATTTAAAGTGGCCACACCCCTGAGGAAAAATGGGTTCTCCTTTCCTGGTAGCCACTCACTACCCATAGGCCTTCAGCTGGGAGTGGAGACACATATGCCCCTCCCCCATGGGCTCTGGGATGTTGGCAGGCTCCACCTTGTGCAGACAGATAGCATAAACGCTGAGGGTTTGTGAGTGCGCCGGCAGTACCATGTCCAGAAGAAAGCATTACACAGCATTCCCCCCATCATCTGGCTCTTACATTTGTACCATCCCCTCATCCACAGGTTCCATGAGCCTTTGGGAATGGAAGGATATAATTGTCCCTCCAGACACCAGAACTGAACACTCAACAGTCATTTATTCTCAACACTTTTGAGAAATTTCAAATCTCGGCATTAACTTCTAACCATGGCAGAAAAGAACATTTGTCAGACTGAGATTGATGGCAGCACTGAACTATGGGTATAAACACAAACTCAGAAGGCAGTCTGATTCCACTTCCGTTTAGCAAGGCAAACAGGACTTTTCTGGGACCCATAACCTTCTGAACCTTGGGGTTTTAACCAGGTTTACAGTACTAGCTATGAAGTGAGACAAGTTGAATCAAAAAACGGTAGTTACTACCATAACACACATGCCACTGTTGTACCAGCAGGTTCAACCTGCCTGGCAGATCGTTATTGTAACACATGGGGTCCACAGCAGTGAGACACTGGTGACTTCTCTACCCCAGCAGCATGCACACAACATTCTGGCGTGGTGAAAACTACCCAGCAGGAACAAAACACCCACGTTGGCTCCAAATTCATTTTTCTATATATCACAACAAGAGCATGAGGCGTCTTCAGCACAGAGTCTTACTGTCTAGTGCTGATGGACAACTGAGAACAGTGGCAGTATCTATATTGTCTGGGGGCTTCTGGAGTCCCCTTGACCAACAGATGGGAGTGTTCTATGCCCATGATTTCATTTACCAACTAATGGCTCATGGAAACAGCATCCTCCACCCATCCAAGTTACCTTCATTCAAACTTTCTTTTTTCTTTTAAATTGTATCATTTTTAACTTATGGTAATAGTTTCCATATGGCTTGTTCATAACGTCCTAATTTTTGTTGACCCTACCCACCCAACCCCGTCCCCACCCTCCCCAGGTCTTCACCCCACCCTGTTAAAGCCTTTCCATTCCTCGTGTCCATCCGTCTTTCCAATCATGAGTGTTTTATTATTCCCTTCAAGGCCATTTTAACCACCCCCCCTGCCCCCATTGATCTTTTCTTGATTCTAGGCATCTTCCTAACAATCACTCCAACTGAAACACATGAATCTGAACTTTTAAACTGGCTCCTACGTGAGAGAAAATATATGATGCTTGAGTTATTCCACTAAATATAATATATTCTAGTTCCATCCACTTTCCTGAAATGCTGATATTTTTATTTTTCTCCAGCACTGAACAGAAGCCCTTGTGTGTATATACCATATTTTTTTATCTATCCATCAG